>NW_027437197.1:28065791-28250791 GCF_033239565.1 Halichoeres trimaculatus | reverse complement strand
TGGCTAATAAGTTTGCCAGCTGCAGAGATGACCCGATGGAGATGTACTGCAAATCCGTCATTTATTGCCAGCTGGAGAGTGTGCGCAAAGCAGGCAATGGATATCCAGCTCACTCTGGTCGGGTTGTTTGCAGCCACAATATTGGCAGCATTATCGTGGACGCAGGCGAGAACTCGACCGTCAAGTCCCCACTGCTGCACAGCTTCATTCAGCTTCTCAGCCAGCGTGTCAGCTGTATGTCGGCCCAGCAGGCTTTTGGTGAGCAGGACCGCTGAGTTAACTTGCCAGTCTTCACCGATGTAATGGCAAGTGATGGTGATGTAGCTCTTGGCTGTTAAAGCGGTCCAGCAGTCTGTGGTTATGGCAACCCTGACAGCTATGGATAACTTTTTTAATAGCTCCCGCTTTACTTCCACGTAGTGACTTTCGACAAGCCGGGTGATGTTTCGTCGTGACGGAATGTGGTATGCTGGTTCAATAAGGTTGATAAAGTCTCTAAAACCTTTGCCTTCAATAATATTCAGGGGCAGCATGTCCTCAATTAGTTTGCAGATACCTTGGGTACTTTTCTCTGCATGCTTTGCATCAGAGTTCCTCCTAGCTAGCATGTAGCTGATTGTATGTTGAGTCTGAGAGGCCCGGAGGATTCTTTAAACTCTTTTTATATATATATATATATATATATATATATATATATATATATATATATATATATATATATATATATATATATATTTATATATATATATATATATATATATATATTACCTCTATATACTTACTCTGTATATACACTCAACAAAAATATAAACACAACACTTTTGTTTTGCTCCCATTTTTCATGAGATGGACTTAAAGATCTAAAATTTAATTTTGAATTTTGAATTTTTCTCAAACATTGTCCACAAAACTGTCTAAATGTGTTATAGTGAGCACTTCTGCTTTGCTAAGATAATCCATCCCACCTCACAGGTGTGCCACATCAAGATGCTCATCAGACACCATGATTAGTGCACAGGTGTGCCTTATGCCGCGTTTCCACCAAGCAGTCCGGGTCGGTTCGTCTCGGTACGGCGCGCTTTTAGCGGCGTTTCCACAGACTCATCCCGGGACGTATCCCTAAAAACCGAGACAAGCCGTCCCACTTTTTTGGGACCCTTTCGTATGGGTGCCAGACTGAACCGATCCGCTCTCGGGAGGTGGAGCAACACACTGCAGACGGTTGATTGGTCAAAAGAATCGTCACTCACCCCGACAGCGGCTGCATTTCTCCTGGCGGCTCACAGACTTCTCTGAAACGAAGCTTGATTGCATTTTGTAACAGAGAGTTACATGAAAATCACAGAGAGAACGAAATGCTGTATGTCTTCCATCCGTGCTCTTTGTTTACTGTGTCGCGTTTTCTTCTTTGTTGGATTTAATCGCGGGGTAAGCTGCTACGGCGTCGCGCTATTGTTTACCAGCTGTGGCTTCCGGCATGCGGCTTACACGCCGCCCACCACGAGAGGGCACAGTTTGCTGTGGAAACGCACACGGGATCAGACTTAACTGTCCCAAACCGTCCCAAACCGTACTGAACCGACCCGTACCGCTTGGTGGAAACGCAGCTTTAGACTGTCCACAATAAAGGGCCACCCTGAAATGTGCATTTTTTTTTAAAATTTTTTTTTTTTTGCTTTATTGGGGGTCTGGGGACTCAGAACCAGACAGTATCTGGTGTGACCACCATTTGCCTCATGCAGTGCAACACATCTTCTTCGCATAGAGTTTATTAGATCGTCAATTGTGGCCTGTGGAATGTTGGTCCACTCCTCTTCAATGGCTGTGCGAAGTTGCTGGATATTAGTGGGAACTGGTATACTCTGTCGTATACGCCGGACAAGCACATCCCAAACATGTTCAATGGGTGACATGTCCGGTGAGTGTGCTGGCCATGCAACAACTGGGACATTTTCAGCTTCCAAGAATTGTGTACGGATCCTTGTAACATGGGGCCTTGAATTATCTTGCTGAAACATGAGGTGATGTTCATGGATGTATGGCACAACAATGGGCCTCAGGATCTCATCACGGTATCTCTGTGCATTCAAAATGGCATTAATAAAATGCACCTGTGTTCTTCGTCCATAACAGATGCCCGCCCATACCATAATCCCACCACCACCATAGGCCACTCAATCCACAACATTGACATCAACAAAGCGCTCACCCACAGGACACCACACATGTTGTCTGTCGTCTGCCCTGGACAATGTAAACCGCGATTTATTCGTGAAGAGAACGCCTCTCCAATATGCCAGACCCCATCGAATGTGAGCATTTGCCCACTCAAGTCTGTTACGGCGACAGTCTGGAGTCAGGTTAAGACCCCGATGAGGACAACGAGCATGCAGTTGAGCTTCCCTGAGACAGTTTCTGACAGTTTGTGCAGAAAGTCTTTGGATATGCAAACCAATTGTTCCAGCAGCTGTCTGAGTGGCTGGTCTCAGACGATCTTGGAGGTGAACCTGCTGGATGTGGAGGTCCTGGGCTGGTGTGGTTACATGTGGTCTGCGGTTGTGAGGCCGGTTGGATGTACCCCCATATTCTCTGAAACACCTTTGGAGACGGCTTATGGTGGATAAATAAACATTCAATGCACAAGCAACAGATCTGGTTGACATTCCTGCTGTCAGCATGCCAATTGCACGCTCCCTCAATGCTTGCAGTATCTGTAGCATTTTGCTGTGAGACAAAACTGCACATTTCAGGGTGGTCTTTTATTGTGGGCAATATAAGGTACACCTGTGCACTAATCATGATGTCAGATCAGCATCTTGATGTGGCACACCTGTGAGGTGGGATGGATTATCTCAGCAAAACAGAAGCGCTCACTATCACACATTTAGACAGATTTGTGAACAATATTTGAAATAAATGGTAATATTGTTTATCTGGAATGAATTTTAGATCTTTGAGTCCATCTCATGAAAAACGGGAGCAAAACAAAAGTGTTGTGTTTATATTTTTGTTGAGTGTAGGTTATATACAGGTTATATACAGTAGGGGAAATAAGTATTGAACGGGCCGAGAAGAAGTAAGTTCGAATCAAAAGAAAGTGGAGCCCATAAATTATAGAGTCATTCACCTTCCTCCACGCCGCTCTCCCAAGGTGCACCTGTGTCACATTGCTCGTGGCAAAGTCAAATGCAGAGCTGAGCGGAGGAGTCTCAGTGCAATCATTAAACCGGGCTGCCGGGATGGCCAGAGTTCTTCAGATCATTAAAGTTTTTCTGGATTTAACCTCCTGCTCCTCAGACTCTGCAGGTTTATTAGAAGCATGTTTCCTCTGAGCGAGTCTCCCCCTGCGTCTGAAACACCAGATCAGCTGATTTCATGAAGAGCCCAGCTTCAGATTCAGAGGATACCTGTAACTGTAACTATACTGAACCTTTTAGAACATCATTTCCTCCTGAGTTCTTGCCCCCCCCTCTCCCTCTGTGTTTACTGGCAGTTTGGTGCTGTCAAGATTTAGAGCAGCTGCCTCTGCAGTTGGTGTAAAATCTCATGAAACTGTGTGTTTCCTGCAGGCAGCAGCCAGAATCTGAGGTGCTGTCTCAGACAGGAAAAGAGTGGGCGAGTGTTTTCTGCAGAGCCGTCTCACAGATCTGTGATGTGACACTCAGAAAATAAAATCAGATGTGTGACAGATCGCACTCTGACCCTGCAGCCCTGCACACAGCAGCCTGATGAGATTTATGGCTCTGAGTTGAGAGGAGGGGGAGGGCCAGCGCTCAGCCTGCAGTCCCTCAGGGCCTCGCAGCTTGTTCCATGAAACAGTTAATGGGGTGGAGAAAAGGTGCTTGTGGCCCCCACTCTCTTCAGGGATGAAAAAACATAGAGAGAGGTTGTGCTGTGAGGGAAAGGCATCATTGGATTGCTCCACAGATTCTGGAGTTTCCCCAGGAGTCTGCAGAGACCAGATCTGAGACTGTATGAAATAAGTCTGCTGTGCCCTCTGCATGACCACCGTGTCCCCTCTGAGCTCCCAGTCCCTGCAGCTTGATCTGGATGCTAATTCAGAGCCGGACCAGCCGTCAGAGGCCAGCTGTGGCTTGCTCATCTCCATGCAGAGCTGTCATCTGGGTGTTGTCCTCCTGACAGCCTGGGCTCTCTGAAATGAGCTGTCACTGAGAGAAAGTGTTTGTGGAGCGAGCAGAGGCGGCTCATGACTCATCGTCCTGGACTTTAATGAAATATTTCAGAGGATGAGTGGGTTTATACTCATCTTCACATCACATCACAGTCCTGAGTGTCACAACATTTGGTTAGGCAAATGAGTGTTTAGAGACAAGGAGCCACTAAAACTGTTTGTTCAGGACGAGAGGAGCTGTATCTGAACAGGTGACTTTAACAGGTCAATAGGAGCCATACCTGAACAGGTGATTTAAACACAATGATAGGAGCCATACCTGAACAGGTGATTTAAACACAATGATAGGAGCCATACCTGAACAGGTGATTCAAACAAAATGATAGAAGCCATACCTGAACAGGTGATTTAAACACAATGATAGGAGCCGTACCTGAACCGGTGATTTTAGACGGGACAAGAGGAGCCGTACCTGAACACGTGATTAACAGGATGATAGAAGTTGCACTTTAAAAAGGTGATTTAATGAGGACAACAGGAGCTGTACATGGACAGATGATATATGTTTATGTATTTTATATTGTACAATGTAGAGTTGTGTTTTTAATGTTTTATATGTTCCATACATTTTTATTGTTTTATAGTTTTTCTTTAGTCTGATGTGAAGGTGTTTCTTGCAGTCTGTTATTGAGTTGTTTGTTTAAGTGTTTCATATGTTCCTGTCTGATTTGGAGTTGTATTTTGCTGTCTGACGTCTCATTTGGTTCCTCTCTGTCTGTTTCCTCAGAGACGTTCATGGTGGAGGTTATTAATAGTAGGGGAGCTATCTTTACACAGGCCCCCGGGGCTCCTACAGTATTTGTTAAAGAGGAATAAAAAGCTGACGTTCCTTCTTTTAGTTTGTCTAAATGATGGAGTGCTCAGCCAGAGTTTCGTTGACGGGTGAAAGTGGAGGAGGAGGAGGAGGGAGGGAGTTTTAGCTGGAAGCTCTGCATCTGTCTCTGGTGTCAGAGAAGAGAAAACAAGTGTGCATCAGGGTGCTGCTCAGACGCAGGTGAAATTTGACGCAGTATTGGCAGATATCAGAGAATTAAAGAACATCCTGAACTCAGAGTGAAGAGGATAAAACTAGAACATCTGTTTTCTGAGTAAACATCATGATCTGTCTCTCAAACCACAGCACATCTCTTTGTCTGCAGGTCAGCAAATAAACGATGGGCTGTGGCATGCCATCAACCTCACCATGAAGAGCCTGCAGATTTCTCTGGGTGTGGACGAGGAGCCTGTCAACACCATCCAACTGTGGGAGCCGCTGGAGACCAGAGGAAACTTCTACATTGGAGGTAAAAGGGTCCACATCAAGACACCTGGACCTCTAAATCTGGGCCTCTGACACTGAAACTCTGACTCTGGACCTTTGACTCTGGACCTCTAATTCTAGGCCCTCTGATTCTGGACCTTCGACTATAGACCTCTGATACTAGGCCTCTAACTCTGGACCTCTGATTCTAGGCGCCTGACTCTGGACCTTTGGCTCTGGACCTCTGACTCTGAAACTCTGCTTCTAGGCCTCTGACTTTGGACCTCTGACTCTGGACCTCTGTTTCTAGTCCTCTGACTCTGGACCTCTGGACCTCTGACTCTGGACCTCTGCTTCTAGGCCTCTTGCTCTGGAACTCTGACTCTGGACAATTGACTCTTGATCTACGACTTTGGACCTCTGACTCTGGACCTCTGATTATTGTCTCTGACTGTGAACCTATAACTCCAGGCTTCTGATTCTAGGCCTCTAATTCTAGGCCTCTGATTCTAGACCTCTGATTCTTGGCCTTTGACTCTGGACCCCTGATTTTAGGCCCCTTACTCTCTACCTCTCCCTTGGACCTTTGACTCTGAGTCTCTGCTTCTAGGCAACTGACTCTTAAACTCAGATTCTGGATTCCTGATTTAAGGCCTCTGACTCTGGACCTCTGACTCTGGACCTTTGACTCTGGACCATTGACTCTGAACCTCTGACTCTGGACCTCTGACCTGGGACCTCTGACTCTAGACTTCTGAATCTGGACCTCTGACCATGGACCTCTGATTCAAGGCCTCTGACTTTGGACTTTTGTCTTTGAACCTGTAAATCTAGGCCTCTGACTCCTGACCTCTGACTCTGGACCTTTGATTCAAGGCCTCTGACGTTGGTCCTCTGATTTTAGGCCTCTGACTCTTGTTCTCTGACTCTGGACCTCTGACTCTGGACCTCTGACTCTGAACTTCTGAATCTGGACCTCTGACTTTGGACCTCTGACTCTGGACCTTTGACTCTGGACCTATAATTCTAGGCCTCAGACCCTGTAGGCCCCTGTCTGCTCTTCAGCAGTTTAAACTAAGTAGTAAAAACAAATAAGTCTGAGTCTCTGTCTCCTAAAAGACAGTCCAACAAAGGATTTGAGAGTCTAAGGCCCCACAGAGAAGTCTGAAGGATAGACTGAAAGGGGGTTTGACAGAGGGTCTGAGATTCTGACAAAGGATGTCAGAGTCTGAGTCTCAAAAAGAGTCTGATAAAGAGTCAAGAAGTCGCACAGAAAGTCTATGAGAGACCCTGACAGAAAGTCTGACAGAAGGTCTGACAGAGAGTCTAAAAGAGAGTCTCACAGAGAGTTTGACAGAGTCTGACAGAAAGTCTGACAGAGAGTCTCACAGAGAGTTTGACAGAGTCTGACAGAAAGTCTGACAGAGAGTCTCACAGAGAGTTTGACAGAGTCTGACAGAAAGTCTGACAGAGAGTCTCACAGAGAGTTTGACAGAGAGTCTGACAGAAAGTCTGACAGAGAGACTCACAGAGAGTTTAACAGAGAGTCTGACAGAGTCTCACAGATATTCTGACAGAGTCTGACAGAGAGACTCACAGAGAGTTTGACAGAGGGTCTGACAGAAATTCTGAGAGTTTGACAGTGAGTCTGACAGAAATTCTGAGAGTCTGACAGCGAGTCAGACAAAGAGTCTGACAGACAGTCTGACAGAGAGTCTGACAGAAATCCCGAGAGTCTGACAAAGAGATTCACAAAAAGTCTGATGGACTGTCTAAGAGTCTCACAGAAAGTCTTAGAGAGACCCTGAGAGAGAGTCCCACAAAGGGTCTGTGCATCTGACAGAGTCTGAAAGAGGATCTGACAGAGTCTGCCATAGAGTCTAAGATTCTGAAAGAGTCTGACAGAGGGTCTGTAAGAGTCTGACAGAGGGTCTGAAAGAGATTGACAGAGTCTGAAAGAGGATCTGACAGAGTCTGCCATAGAGTCTAAGATTCTGAAAGAGTCTGACAGAGGGTCTGTAAGAGTCTGACAGAGGGTCTGAAAGAGATTGACAGAGAGTCTGACAGAGTCTGATGAAGACTCTGACGGAGAGTCTGACAGAGAGTCTGAGAGTCTGAAAGTCTGACAGAGCCTCACAAAGAGTCTGATAGAGGGTCTAAGAGTCTCACAGAAAGTCTTATATGAACTAGACTTTAGCATGTATCACTCACGCGCATGGCCTGTCTACGTCATCTTGAAGCATCTGTTTACATGAAGTGCAATTTCATCAGAGTCAGCACAATGACACATGGATAACAATGCTCCAACTTCAGAGATTTGGACTTATGGGAAGTCGTTTTCACCCGACACAGCCCTCTAACACCCCGCTTCGTTTAAATTGATTGAGGGATGCGCTGGCGGTGATCATATGTCAAGGATCCGCGTGCTTGTACTCGTGCATAAAGGAAACAGTGCCTGGCCTTTCCAAACGTGCTTTAGGGCTGAAGCATGCTTAGGCATTGCAGGGTTGGCCAGTGTGACCGCATCCTTAGAGTCTGACGGAGAGTCTAAGGGCTCTAATTTGTTAGACCAGGCACAAGCGCAGGCTCACCTGCCCTGCACCGGCCTTCGCCGCGCGGACAGGGCGTGACCGGCGCACTCTGCAAGTTTCCTGCAGTGCCAAGAGAGGCGCAGTCAAGGTGCAGAGGAGCGCAGAGGAGTGCGTCCATGCCTCCCTCCACGCAAATGGCAGAGAGGGCGGAGAAAAGCCGTGAGTGGGTTTAACACAGCCGAGCGCTGTTTTCACCAATCAAACGAGTGCCTCTCCTCACCTTTAAATGCGCTGTGGCCGAGGCGCAGCGTCTGATTGGTCTGACTGATCCCCTGCCATCCAAAACGTGCCGTGCCTAAGCACGATTGCCCCCCTGCAGTGCTGTTCCCCAGCTGTAGAGTACGGCCAGCGGTCACACTACCCCAATATGAACCAGACTTTAGCAGGTATCACTCACGCGCACAGCCTGCCTTCGTCATCGTGCAGCGTCTGTTTACATGAAGCGTGATCTCATCAGAGTCAGCACAATAAGACACAGAGAGCACTGCTACAACTTTAGAGACTTTTGGACTTATAGTAAGTCGTTTTCGCCCAACACAGCCCTCTAACACCCCCGCTTTGTTTGAAATGATTGTCGAGAGATGCGCTCGCGGTGATTATACGTAATGGATAGCACGCGCTGTCCGCGTGCTTGTGCTCGTGCATGAAGTAAACCGTGCCAAAGCCCACCTCTTCAAAGCGTGCCGAAGCACGGAAAGGAATCGTGCTTGAGCAAGGCACAGTTGCAGTCACACTGGCCTTTCCAAACGCGCTTTACGGCTGAAGCGTGCTTAGGCACGGCACGATTGGCCTGTGTGACCGCGTCCTGAGAGTCTGACAGAGAGTTTAAGGAGTCTAACAGAGGGTCTGACAGAGAGTCTGAGAGTGTGACAGAGAGTCTGAGAGTCTGATGGTGTTAGAGTTGCTCCTCATACAGACAGCAGGTCCAGAAGTCCTTCAGGGCTTCCAAAGCTGAGTTTTTGTTGGAGCCTGGGTGCTGTCAAGAAGGTGTGGATCAAAGTGTGTGTTGTGGTTGCCTGCATCAATCATCCTGTCTTAAAGGGATAGTTCAGTTTTTTTTTTGAAGTGGGGTTGTATGAGCTCTATGTGGACATTAGATACAGTAGAAAGTTGTCTCCTCTCCTTCATTAAGACACAGACTGTAATCGATGGTGACTGTAATCGATCGATAGGCGCTAACAGGGAAAGACCGTACCAAATTCAAAGGCTATTTTCTCTGCCTCCAAGAACTCAAATCAAAAAGTAATACCACAGTTTAAGAGTATGCTACATAAAATATTTTTTTAAGTGCATTAAGTCTTCGGAAATATAAACATTTATCCGGACCTAACTAACTGGTCATGTGTCCTTCTGCGCAGCGCTAGTGCGCTCCGTCCCCCCTCCTCCTTTCAGCTGTAGGGAATGTAAACAAGCTATGCTTCGGGCTCCGGTTGTAGCCACGTGTAAGTTTGATCAAGTATTGTAATTCTTTTGTTTGTACTCTAAGGATTGTGAGGCAGCGTAGGAAATTCAAAATGAGTGACTATGACAGCGACGATGAAGTTCCATTCACTTTGGAACCAAAAGGATACCTGTATGAACCAACGTAGCTACACAGAGCTGCTACAGATGGTGACTGAAAGGAATACAGAAGACACATCCGCGGACACTGGACATCAAGACAGAGTCGGAAATACTTAGTGGTGTCAATGTCTGTGCTGTGACTCAATGCCCACAGATGCTGAGTGTTACTGCTGTCACGAGTGGAACTTGGTTACACACTCTTCAGGATTTGTCTGAGTTAGAGGACACTGCTGGCTCTCAAGCCGTCTGTATAACTCATCACACAGATTTCCCTGCTCTTCGAAATTCTGGAGTGTCCTGTAACAGCAACAACAACAACAACAGTCGTGGCAGCAGTAACACTCAGCATCTTGATGTCCAGTGTCCCTGGATGTTTCCTCTGTAGTCCTTTCAGTCGCCATCTGTAGCAGCTCCTCTTCTGTGTGCTCCGGTTCATGCTGGTATCCTCTTGGTTCCAAAGTGAATGAAACTTCATTGTCACTGTCATAGTCACTCATTTTGAATTTCCTTCGCTGCCTCACAATCCTTAGAGTACAAACAAAAGAATTACGATACTGTATCAAACTTACACGAGGCTAAAACCGGCGCCCGAAGCATAGCTTGTTTACATTCCCTACAGCTGTAGGGAGGAGGGGGGACAGAGTGCACTAGCGCTGCGCGGAAGGACACAACACCAGTGAATTAGGTCCGGATAAATGTTTATATTTCCGAAGACTTAATGCACTTAAAAAAATATTTTATGTAGCGTACTCTTACACTGTGGTATTACTTTTTGATTTTAGTTCTTGTAGGCAGAGAAAATTGCCTTTGAATTTGGTACGGTCTCTCCCTGTTAGTGTCTATTTCCTCGTCACCATCGATTACAGTCTGTTTCTTACTGAGGGAGAGGAGACAACTTTCTACTGTATCTAATGTCCTTAGTGGTCACATAGAGCTCATAGAACCCCACTTCAAAAAAACTGAATTATCCCTTTTAGAAGATCCTCCTCCAGAGGCACTCTGAGCTCATTCCTGCCTTTGAGTCAGAAGATCCCTCCAAACCTCTGACTCTATGTCTACTCTGCTCCCAGGCTGTCCGACTGTGGCCTGTCAGCGCCTGACTCCATCCTTCCAGGGGTGCATGCGGCTCATCGCCATCGACAGCCAGCTGCTGAATCTCAGTCATGTGCAGCAAGGCCTGCTGGGAAGTTATAATGAGCTGCAGTTTGACACCTGCAGTATCCAGGACAGGTAACTCTTTTTACACTTTTCTCTAATTAATGGAAAGAGCTGTTAAAGAGGAGTGTGACGTTGGGCTGTCAGAGCGTGTGTGACATGAGGAGTGTGTAAAACATGAGTGCAGCTGGCAGCAGACACATCCATGCCCAGGCAGTTGATTTGAAGATGGCAATGTGCAGCGCTGCTGAGAGTCCCTGACACGGTGTCCTATAGTCACAAACGCACTGACAGAACCAGCCAATTAAACAGCAACAGAAAGTCGACTACACCCTTTCTGGGAGAGGACTATGCTAACAAGCTGTTCCCGGCGGCCTGCGTGCCCCCTCCCTCATTACCCTGCACAGCTGTGAGCTGCTGAACACCACGGGCAGGCTCACCATCTCCACTGATGTCTGTGTGCTGCTCAGGAGCATTTACAGCCTGGAAACAAACATGCAAACTGCAGCTTTCCTCCTCCTCTCTGCCCCGAGGACACACTCTCTTCTTCCTCAGACTTCAAACTACCTGCGTCTTCGTCCAGATTGTCGACTGTCAGAGTCTCAAAGACGCAGAGCTGACGGTCTGTGGATGAGGGGAGCCGTGGGAGGGATGACCGAGTGGGCTCTCATCACGCTGAGAGTCCTGTTTCTGCCTCACAGTGAAACATAACACATGTTTCAGACCAGCGCAGCAGGGGGAGGGGCTTTCACAATATAAACAGCTCATGGTTATTTGTCTGAAAGCACACCGATCATTTCTGGCTGCCATGTTGGTTTCTGATAAAAATCACCTCTGAAACACAGCTCCAAACAAACAAACAAATAAACAAACAAATATTGGTCCTTTGATGGCAGCTCCACACGCAGCAGATCAGGTTAAGGTGGAATGATCAGTAAAATAATTCAGTTTGATGCTGTTAAAGTCAAACCACAAGCTTTGAGCACAAACAGATTTTAAAGTGGCGTCTTTTTCATCCACACGTCAAGGGACGAAGAGAAACGGTGAAATCAGAATCCAAATACTTTATTGATCCCCGTGGGGGAAATTCGATTTCAGTTACATCCCTTCAATGATGTAAAAGAAACTTAGACATGGGACAACAAACAGGAATGGGATAATCCTAGAAGCCGCCAGCTGCCCAGTTCCCCTTTGCAATAGATATGAATTAACAACATAGTGATTAATTAATGATCCATGGATCAAACACATGACAGCATGACACGTCTGCATTATTTCCTTAAGTTGATACTTGGATCTTATCGAAAACTTGAGTTATATTTATTGTCCCTCATCCTTTATCTCCAGGTCGGACTCCAGCAGCTACTGAGAGGAACATGCTTCTCTTTATGGGCTTTAATTTGTTGATCAACTGGGTTTAGTTCTCCGCTATTAGCTCCTGTGCAGGTGGCTCACACCTGGTTCATCACAGCTCTTAATGTGCAGCAGACAGCTGTTAGTGCGAACATTAATGAGGATGGAGAACCTGAAGCAGCACCGTGATGGCGTTGTCTCAGACAGAGAGAGGCGAGCAGAGCTGTGAAGGCTCTGCAGAGATCTGATTAATGAAACGACCCCTCACTCCTCATTTTTAACCATGAATCATCATTTTCACTGTGAGTCTGGAGGAACTCAGAATATCTGCTTCACTTTGCTGTAATGCATGGAAGCTTCTTGAGATAGACGTGACAGAAAGCAAACAGTGTTTGTTAATGTCTGATGAATATTAATCCTCAGCACAGAGCCATGCATGCTCAGAGGTCTGGATGTGTCAGAATAAAACTGGCCGTGCATGCATTATTCAGCTGCTAACATGGGAACTGAAAGTAAAACATGAACTACCAAGACTCAAACTTTCCTCTGTGGCATCGTCCTAGTATCGCTCTGTGCTTCGACCTGCAGAAAGGACATGACCAATGATGCTTTCAGAGTGTGTGTAGCTTGTGTGTCCACTCTGCTGGCTGGAGAAAACCTACTCCGATCACACTTGCTCTCCTCTTCTTGGTGTCTAATTAAACCTCGCAGCTCGATTTCTGGTCAGCGTGCTCTTAATTGTGCTGCCGTCTGTAATTCCATGACCAGTTAGGACGGCCGTGAACACAACAGAAAAATAGCTTGATGGTAATTAAAGCAGTTTCTGAAACCTCATCCATGTTGCGGCTGGCCTGCTCCACTTGGGTTCAGATGGGGAGATGAAAGCGTATGAAATTATAGATGCACGCTCCGAAGGCCGG
The DNA here is from genome assembly GCF_033239565.1 of Halichoeres trimaculatus. Taxonomy (NCBI): domain Eukaryota; kingdom Metazoa; phylum Chordata; class Actinopteri; order Labriformes; family Labridae; genus Halichoeres; species Halichoeres trimaculatus. Next base: position 28,237,777 of record NW_027437197.1, on the reverse strand, counting down.
CAATTATTTGAAACTGAAGGAGGCTTGAGGAAGGGACTATTAATCAGAGGAGCACAGGCTGAAATTCTGAGAAGCGCTGGTTGTGTCCAAATCCCATTAACAGCCTCTGAGTCTGAAGGTGACAGCACAGCTTTTATTTTTAGAGGAACACCTCCATGTGTCGGCGGCTCTTTTACATTCAGATGAGGGCGCCGGATGAGACACCCTCATTTCACAGTTGTTTGGGATTTTTACTGAAACATGAATAAACAGCAAATTATTTCACTGGGTGAGCTCCAAAGCTGATGTTCATAATTGAAAACAACAGAATAAAGGGAAGAGTGAGCAGGGGTCTCGCTCAGCTGATAAATAAAAGATCAGGTTTGCAAACACTCACAGAGGAAGGAAATATCTGCTGCAGCAAAGCCTCAGAGCTTTGTCTGAGTGCGCTCTCTCTGCTGCAAAAACCTGTTTTTGTTTGGCTGCTCCTGTCTGATCAGTTCTCAGGCCCCAGATTCAATATACATTCATATTTATACTTTCACTTTTCCTAACAGACATTTTCACTCACAGACGTTTTCACTTTAACATGTTTTCACTCTTAGATGTTTTGACTCACATTTCTCCACAGCTCATTCAGGAATTTCTGTGACTTTGGTGCAAACATCAAATCAGACCAGGTCCCTTTGAACTCTTTTCCTCAACGGTCCATGAACTCTAATTAAGTTCATCCTGAAGTGAACAAATCAGACCAATCATGACTGACCTTTGTGTGTGTTTGTGTGTATGTGTATATTTCAGGTGTCTTCCTAACCTGTGTGAACACGGTGGCCGCTGCTCTCAGACCTGGAGCGCTTTCTCCTGCGACTGTTCAGGATCAGGATACTCTGGAGCCACCTGCCACAACTGTGAGTTTATTTTTCTTCCTCAGGTCAGGAGCTGCTGCTGTAGCTACATGTTAGCACAGGTCAGGAGCTGCAGCTGCATGTTAGCACAAGTCAGGAGCTGCAGCTGCACGTAAGCACAGGTCAGGAGCTGCTGCTGCAGCTGCATGTTAGCACAGGTCAGTAGCTGCTGCTGCAGCTTCACGTTAGCACAGGTCAGGAGCTGCTGCTGCATGTTAGCACAGGTCAGGAGCTGCTGCTGCAGCTTCACGTTAGCACAGGTCAAGAGCTGCAGCTGCATGTTAGCACAGGTCAGGAGCTGCTGCTGTAGCTACCTGATAGCACAGGTCAGGAGCTGCTGCTGCATGTTAGCACAGGTCAGGAGCTGCAGCTGCATGTTAGCACAGGTCAGGAGCTGCTGGTGCATGTTAGCACAGGTCAGGAGCTGCAGCTGCATGTTAGCAAAGGTCAGGAGCTGCTGCTACATGTTAGCACAGGTCAGGAGCTGCTGCTGCAGCTGCATGTTAGCACAGGTCAGGAGCTGCTGATTCAGCTGCATGTTAGCACAGGTCAGGAGCTGCTGATTCAGCTGCATGTTAGCACAGGTCAGGAGCTGCTGATTCAGATGCATTTTAGCACAGGTCAGGAGCTGCTGATTTAGCTTGGCACTGGTCAGGAGCTGCAGCTGCAAGTTAGCACAGGTCAGGAGCTGCTGCTCCAGCAGCATGTTAGCACAGGTCAGGAGCTGCTGCTCCAGCAGCATGTTAGCACAGGTCAGGAGCTGCAGCTGCATGTTAGCACAGGTCAGGAGCTGCAGCTGCATGTTAGCACAGGTCAGGAGCTGCAGCTGCATGTTAGCAAAGGTCAGGAGCTGCAGCTGCATGTTAGCACAGGTCAGGAGCTGCAGCTGCATGTTAGCACAGGTCAGGAGCTGCTGCTGTAGCTGCACGTTAGCACAGGTCAGTAGCTGCTGCTGCTGTTGCAGCTGCATGTTAGCACAGGTTAGCTGAGCCCATGGGATCATAGCAGAGCAACACATGAGCACACAGCAACATGCGAAATTAAAAGCATTTCTATTTCCTGCTCAGTTAACACTAGCAAACAGCAGCTCCTCCAGAAGCACTGCAGCTGTCTGTGTGCTGTGGGCTTAGAAGATAGCTTCAGAGCAGAGATTAAAGGAAGGGTGCAGGTGAAGCTTTACCACTCTCTGTGAGCATCCACTCCACGTTACAGCAGAGCTGGAGTATGTTTTAGTGAAATGGAGTGTGCAGAGCTGCTCATACATCTGTATTGATCTGACACACATGCCTAGCAGGCTGCTTGTGTTCCTTTGGATCCTTTGGAGTATGGATCGCGTGCAGTGCAGTGACTCAAGCGTTGGAGGGCTGTCAGAGCGTGGGCTGACTCTTAAAGGAAAAACTGATTTCTGTCCCCTCTCCTTTTCTTCCAGCCATCTACGAGTCGTCCTGCGAGGCCTACAAGCTGATTGGCAGCTCCTCTGGCTTCTTCTCCATTGATCCAGATGGGAGTGGTCCGCTGGGACCCACACAAGTATACTGCAACATGACAGGTGAGATCATTGTGGCTCACATGTTGTCACCTTTACTGTCTTCTGAGTTCATCTGAGCACTGGCAGAAAGCTGGCTGTAAAGACTGGACTCACACACTCTGCGAGGATCGATGCGCGGACGGCGGGCTGACGGCCCACCATGCAGTAAGAAATCATTACCGCCACTCAGGGCAGCTCCACACACTGAAGAAGGTCTGTGTGAGGGTCAATATGCTCTGTAAACGCAGTGTGGCTGCACAGGAACGTGCTCAGGGTGCTGTTACATACAACCTGTTTGCGCTGCCTTTGTTAGGAAACAGGCTGCACGGCGTCTGAGGCTAAAAACACAGATTCAAAAGCAGAGAGTCCAAAGAAAGGAGCTGTTTGAAACACGGGTCTCAGGCTCCTAATGTGTCTGATTAATGAATGTTCACATTAGTGGGAGCTTTGTTTCTGCTCCTCCTGCTCAGTAACTGGCTCTGATCAGGGACCGCTCCCCTGCAGGTCTCCACGGTCACTTTGGAGAAACCATCGCTCCATCTGACGTCTGAACGCCTCTCTGTGAACAAACCAGTTTCCTTATTCCCAGCTCTAATGAACAGGCTGAACAATCAGGGATTGCTTCAGTTTACCACCTGCTGCGTTTTCAGGAAGCTTTGGAGGACTGAGCCCAGCCGGTGTCCTGCAGAGGCTGTAATTTCCATTAAAGCATGGGGTCTTTAGAGTCAAAGGGTTAATCCCTGCAGAGCTTTAATCTGCTCCCTGAATTTCATGGAAGCCTGCCATTAAATTATGAGATCATTTTTGTGCAACACTGACATTTTGAACCGAAAGGTTTAAAGGACACAGGCCTGAATTAGAGGAGCAGGTCTCAATCTGCACATGACGTCATCCTGCTTACTTTGGAAACAGCTCATTATTCATTTTAAATCAGGATTAGTACCAACTATTGAATCCTTCTCTGAGTGGATGTCAGAGTACAATTTCACAGAAATTCACTCAAATTCAAATTGATTTCTGCAGCAGCATGTCTGTGTTTGTTCATAGCTGGAGGAGAAACGACCTCTTCCTACGACTCAGTGGATGAAATCAGTACGAAACGCTCACAGCAGCGTGAATATCTATTTGAGGTTTCAGCTCGCTCAGTCCAGCCTGAGACTGAAAGGTCCTCTTTGACCTTTTCTGATTTTAACTTCATGAACAGCGGGATGTAGAGGGACAGAGGGGCCTGCCAGGCCTACTGGAGCTGCCAGAGCTGAAGCATGTTTCTGCAGAGCTCCTGAATGACTTTTTAAAAGAAGCCAGTGAAGGCACAGGAAATGCTCATCAGCAGTCGGCAGAGGCAGGAAAGGAGCAGCAACAAGTCTTTGTCTCTGAAGTAAGAGCTGCAGCTTCAAGGTCTGTAAAAGCTGCTGGATTAGCAGCTTAAAAGATAGTCATCAGTTAGAAATCCTCAGGTATTTAGAGCAGGTATGGACTCCTCACATCACACTGAGACAAAGATCTCAGGCTAGCTGACTTTGTCTCAGAGTTTTAAGGACATCACAGAAACTTTTTACAGTCACAAGAGCTTCCTACAGAGACAGGCACTGCAGCCGGAGAAAACTTTAACAGGGACAGCCCCAAAAAACATTTACTGCAAATAACAGTGGACCCAAGATCAAGCCCTGAAGATCACCGTGTTACTCTAACAGCTCCAAAGACCATGTCTCTAGCCACACACAGTCACAGCCTAATCCAAGTCTCATGACCCCTGATCGGTGTGACACAACTTACTGTACACAGAGTTTTTATTTATTTATTTAACTTTTATTTAACCAAGAAAACCTCATTGAGATTAAAAATCTCTTTCACAAGAGTGTCCTGGCCAAGACAGCAGCACAATCAACAGTTTTATACAAACATATGTAGTCATCAAACACATAAAACAAGAATTCAATACATTAAGAAAGAGAAGTCACAATTCAGACAGCTTATTTTGCATGGATTGTCCATGGGAGAAAGATAAAGTACATCAGTCAAAACATCTGCAGCCAGATGTGTTGGCCTCCAAGTTGCTCAAAATTGTCTTAAAAGTATCTAGTGACACCAGATCTTTTAGTTTCAGGTCTTTTTGTAGTTCATTCCAAGCATGTGGAGCTGCAAACCTGAATACCTGTTTTTCCCAGCTCAGTTCTTACTTTTGGAACAGACAATAAAAGAAGATCCTGGGACCGAAAGTTATAGGATGCTGTGCTCTTCTGACTGATGTAGGTCAGCAGGTAGGATGGAAGCAGACCAAGAATACATTTAAAAATAAGAATATGCCAGTGATTAAGTCTGCGTGCAGACAAGACCATCCAACACAAGCATACAGCAAACAATGGTGAGTAAGAGATTTAAAACCAGTGATGAACCTCAGAACTCCATGATACACAGTATCCAGAGAATGCCAGCTATTAGAGGAGGCATGCATGTACAAAGCATCACCATAGTACCACACGGACATAAATGTAGCAGAAACCAATGTTTTTCTGGATTTAAAGGGGAGACAAGAGTTAATTCTAAAGAAGAAACCTAACTTCAGTTTTAACTTTTTAACAACTGCTGAATATGGGCAGAGAAAGAGAGAGAATCATTGATTACAACACCAAGATACTTGTAGGAAGAGACAAGTTTAATCTGAGAACCCTGAGCAGTGATCACCAAAGGCAGACTAGAAAGTTTGGATTTAGAATTTGAGAACAGCATAACTTTTTTTTGTCTGCATTTAAAACCAGTTTTAAATCATACATTTTTTGCTGCATGGTTTTAAAAGTACGGTTACAACCAGGGACATAAAAAAGAAACTTGGAGACTTCAAGCTCAAAAGCTAAAAACTCAAACTGCCTAACCACAGATTTGGAGAGTAGAACAGTCACTTGAAACTTATTCTTGGTATAGACGGCAACATCTCCACCTCTATTAGGGTGGTCAGTCCTGAAGACATTATAGCCATCAATGGTTATATCACTGGGGACAGATTCAGTCAGCCAGGTTTCTGATAAAACAATGACATCAGCATCTGTTGAGAATGCCCAGATTTGCAGCAGGTCCATTTTAGCAATAAGGCTGCGCACATTTAAGTGTAAAAATCCCAATCCAGCTCTTTCCGTAAAATCTGCCGGGGTGTTAAAATCAGAGGGGTAGTCTGGCCTTGGATTGAGCTGTACATTCCCAGACATTAACAGCAATAAAATAATCAGACATTTTTGTTTAAAAAGTTCCCATAGGACTCGTTTGGGTGACAACATCCTGTTGTAGAGTCAGGAACAGCTGGAGTGAGACAGAAATTGTCATATAAAGTCATAAAACAGATCAGACTAATAAAGTCTGAAGTGTCAGAGGGGATGAAAAGGGGCTGAAGTGGTGGAGTGACAGTAGGCATACTGTCGGATGCGCGTGTTCCAGAGTAAGATGAGTCCTGGATTCATGACGCTGGACCAGAGTTTTTATTCTGGTGACAGCTATCCCAGAACACAGGTAAAAAAGTCAGGCACAGAGAGGCTAAGATCAACCACCTTTCCCGAGGAAATGATGAGGACACAGTGAGGGCACAGTAAGGAAATGATGAAGACACAGTGAGGGCACAGTGAGGTTACAGTTAGGACACAGTGAGGGCACAGTAAGGAAATGATGAAGACACAGTGAGGGCACAGTGAGGTTACAGTTAGGACACAGTGAGGACACAGTAAGGAAATGATGAGAACACAGTGAGGGCACAGTAAGGCAATCATGAGGACACAGTGAGGGCACAGTGAGGAAATGGTGAAGACAGTGAGGACACAGTAAGGAAATGATATGGACACAGTGAGGGCACAGTAAGGAAATGATGAGGACACAGTGAGGAAACAGCGAGGACACTGAGGAATCGGGAGGACACAGTAAGGAGACAGAGAGGACACAGCGAGAACACAGTGAAATCTTAGGGGATTAAAAGGTCACCTGTCTTCAGCTTTTTTGACCTTTGTGCGGAGCTCTCAGTGAGGTTTGCCAAAGAGATCAACGGTTTTTTTTTTTATGTCAACCACACTCTCCTGAGCCGTTGTGTGGTTGGCAGGACACAGTCTGATGCACGGTCCTGACACAGAGGACTTGTGACACAGTGGAAACAGCCCTTATCACCAAGCTGTCATAACTTCCTCCTGGTCCTCCTGAAGGTTAATGTTGGTCTGACGTCCCGAGCAGAGCTCTGTCTGCTTTGTGGTTTCTGCTTTCAGCCTCTTCATAAATCTGATCACTACGTGGCCTCAGCTTGACCTCAATTAAAGAATCTATTAGAGATGTAAATAAGAGTAAGCCAGACAGCCTGAGGAGGGATTTCCTCTGCTGTAGAGCAGACAGCATAGATCTCGCCTCTGATTGGATGGTTCAGGCTTCTCTCTGGATGTAAATATCAGAGTTTATGATGAGCTGGGGTCTGGTACTGAGGAGGTTACCACTCTGTCAGCAGAAAGCGTCCTTCAGCCGGTGTCTCGTGATGAAAGAGGACAGAGAACCTCTGAGGATACGTCTGGCTCTTAAAAGTTTGTAGATTGCCACATTGAGGATAGGAAAGGCAATCGTGCTGCAGAACACCACTGTGTACATTTGTTTCTAAGTGATTCACTAGGTTTTAAAATGTCAGCATCATCAACTATGTCCCAGCTAACAACCCAGTGTGTTAAGGTGGGATAAAGTGTGTTATACCATGGTCAGTGAGAATTCCAATGTCAACTGGCGTGCATTAGATTGGTCTAATGCACGCCAGTTGACAGTTAGTTCGGCAAGTTAAATCACCATTGTATCACTGTGCGTGTTACCATAGCAACGCGTGACACACATTTCAATGCATGTGAGACCAGCATGCGCTCCTACTGGGCCCCGTCTCTATAAAGCCTGGCTGGCACTCCAGGATTCTCGCCCCGATTAAACCCAGATTCGGTCTTCCCAACAATTGGGGAAGAAATCTGGTCGGGGACTAAAATCGACCCCGTCATTCAGCCAAGATTGTCTTCCAGTGTGAGCAGTTGACAGATTAATCTTTAGCCCAACGATCGTCTCACAGACTCTGCGGAGCCGCCCCGATAATTTGTTTATTTTTAACATGTTTGATATTTATCTGGATGATTACAACATTCATTCTCACTGAGGATGACAAAAGACAATTAGAAAGAGCCCCAGAGACCGGACAACAACAAACGCAGGCTCAAGTGAAACTGAAAGGCTCCGGGTCAGCTGACTGCGCTCCACTGGCCCACTCAAGCCAGTTCAGTAATGCCTTTAAAAATAACACATTACCACGCCATTTTCATACAGTAGCAAACTGTTGTTTTATCAGTGATGGGTGTGAGATCATGCCATTGTTGGCTGATACAGCAACAGTTTCACCTCTGTCCCTCTGTGTGCTCGTAATGGATGAAAGGCACCGCTGCAGACAGCTCCGCTTCTCTCTCCTCCTGTCCCACCCACTAAAAACCTCAGATCAAACAACTGAGCACATGTGGTGCATCACTGTCTCTGGTCAAATTATTCATAATTTTTTTTCAAGTTTACAGTTTGTGGGACCATGGTATAAGCGGATTAAACAACTCGGAAGCGTGCATTAGACCGTTCTTAGGCACTCTGCGGAGTAACACCACTCCACGTCGTGCCTTAGAACGGTCTAATGCACGCTGCCTCGTTGTTTAATCCTTACTTAAAGGTGTGTTAAGGTGGGATAAAGTGTGTTTAAGGTGTGATAAGGTGTGTTAAAGGTGTGTTACAGGTGAGATAAGGTGGGATAAAGTGTGTTTAAGGTATGTTAAGGTGTAATAGGGTGTGTTAAAGGTGTGTTACAGGTGTGTTAAGGGTGTGATAAGGTGTGTTAAGCAGTGGCGTTTTCTCCCGGAGGCCAAGGGAAGCCATGCTTCCTCTTTTTTTTCAGACTGTATTTGTGATTTAATAACAATACTCCTTTTTAACAGTTTCGATACTTATTTTGTGTTTCTTCACTGTCATCTTTGCCTTATTTCTCTCCTCTACTTATTGAGCATTTTACGATGCGTAAAACAGGGGCCTCCTAAATGTCATGCTGCGAATGAGTGGTGAAAATACAATATTGCACACTGTTGTCCACAAGGAGGCCAAGCTAAGTTGGCGTCCCTTGGTGAAAAAAAACAAAAATGATTAACCAATCAGATGAGGCTAGGATCACGACACTGCTCACTTGTGATTGGCCAAGACTGTGTCAAGGGAAGCCACCCCGTCTTTGGCCTCAAACCAATCAAATCACAGTATCGTCATCATCAAGTCACTGAATGAAATCAGAGAGGTTAGCACATTAGCAGTGTGCATGAAGCAGCCGGTTGTGTGTTTGAGTGGGCTGTTGAGTAAATTAATAAGATATTTAAGCTAAGTCAAGAGGACAATGTATGTGTGTGAATATGTGACTGAGGGTGGGAAAGTGAAAGGGCGTGTGTGGGTGTTCAAAGTAAGTAAAATGAGCGCTCTCTGGGTGCTCCGATAGGTCATTCCATTACATGAAATAACGATATACAAACTGCAACATAGTCTTTTATGTACCTCACTCCCTAAAAATCATACAGATTAGAGGCTTTGTCTCACTTGGCTTCCTCAAAAAAAAAAATCCCAACGCCACGCCACTGGTGTTAAGGTGGGATAAATTGTGTTAAAGGTGTGTTAAGGTGTGATAGGGTGTGTTAAGGTGTCTTAATGTGTGATAAGGTGTGTTAATGGTCTGTTTAGGAGTGTTTTAAGTTGTGTTAGGATGTTTTCAGGTTAGTGTTAGTGTGTGGTTACGGGTGCATTTGTTCATGCTATCTGTGTGACCTTTTCTCTCCCCATAGAGGAGAAGGTGTGGACGGTCTTGAGTCACAACAGCTCGGCCCCAGTCACCGTCCAGGGCTCCACTGTCCACAAACCTCACATTATGAGGCTGAACTACAGTGCCTCAGCCCATCAGCTCCGGGCCATCGTGTCCGGGTCGGAGCAGTGCCAACAGGAAGTGGTTTATAACTGCAAGAGATCCCATCTCTTCAACACCAAAGGTGAGTGAGCTCAGGCTTCCTGACACTCAGAGCTGTATGAGGTCCTGGAGTTATCACCTGGGTCAGGGTCACAGTCAGGCTTCAAACAGAGCACAGCAACAAAGATCAGAGTGTGTGTATCTCTGACCTCCTGGTTAGGGTCAGGACAGCATCATGACCACAGGGTTTAGCCTGGATCAGTGTTTTAATAACTGAGTTAATTTTATGAGGAGCGTCTCGTGGGGTGACGTGGGTTCATGTTTCACTAAGTCTGAGCTTGTTGCAATGAGTCTCTAAAGGTTTCCTCAGCATCCGTCCCCTAATCCTGAACATGGCGCAGGATCTGGATGTTTGGAGTAACAAGGAGTTAAAGCTTGAACAGGTGTCGGCAAAACCTGGTCCAAACATTAAAATGAGTCTGAAAACAGAGAAGAGTCAGAGCAAGTGCCGGACCCTGTTTCAGTGTTCATTCAGAGACATATTTGAGCTGCCCTCAGAGGACCCTGCTCCCGGAATCTGTTGCTCCTGATTTTTGTCACTCCTGGTTCTGTTGATCCTTGTTTTAGTTGCTCCTGGTTTTTGTTGTTAATGGTTTTTGTTGATCCTTGTTTCCGTTGCCGCTGATATCTGTTCCTTGTTGTGTATGGTGCTCATTAGTTTTTTTAATCCTGTTCCTGTTGATACTTGTTTTTGTTGAACCTGCTGTTGTTGTTGTTGTTGAGCCTTGTTTTGTTTTGTTTTGCTTTGTTTTGCTTTGTTTTGTTTTGCTTTGTTTTGTTTTGTTTTTTTTGCTTTGTTTTGTTTTGTTTTGTTTTGTTTTTGTTGGTCTTGTTTTTTTCTTTCCTTCTGTTTTTTGGAAATCCTTGTTTAGGTTGCTCCTTGTTTCTGCTGCTCCTTGTTTGTATCACTCCTGGTATTTGTTTCTCCTTGGTATTGTTTGTCATGATTTCCATGTTTCTTATTATTGTTGCTCCTTTTTTGTTGCTGCTGTTTTTTGTTACCACTGGTTTTTGTTGCCACCCTGTGTTAGGCAGGGTTCAGCCAGAGTCTAAGCAGATTCAGGCTGCTTTTTGTCAGGACTAAGTCAGGGCCCAGGAGGGGTTCAGTAATGGTAAAGTCAGGGTTTAATCAGTCTTTAGACTGTCTGTGAACTGTCAGTGGACTGTGAACTGTCTGTGGACTGTCAGTGAAGTTCCTTTGGACTCTCTGTGGACTGTCAGTGAACAGTCAGTGGACTGTCAGTGAACTGTCTGTGGACTGTCAGTGGACTGTCTGTGGACTGCTCTTGGATTGACTGGGGATTATCTGTGGAGCTCTAAGGTGGCTGTCAGTGGACTGTCAGTGAAGTGACAGTGGACTGTCAGTGAACTGTCTGTGGACTGTCAGTGGACAGTCTGTGGACTGTCAGTGGACTTTTAGTGGACTATCTGTGGACTGTCAATGGACAGTCTGTGGACTGTCAGTGAACTGCTCTTGGATTGGCTGGGGATTATCTGTGGAGCTGTGGGCTGGCTGTCAGTGGACTATCTGTGGACTGTCTGTGGACTGTCAGTAGACAGTCTGTGGACTGTCAGTGGACTTTTAGTGGACTATCTGTGGACTATCTGTGGACTGTCAATGGACAATCTGTGGACTGTCAGTGGAGCTATAGGTCTCTTTGGTTCCTATCAGATCACTGGTTGTCCTGCAGCTGTTTATTCCAACTCAGGCACTGCGCTGTGTCTTTGTGAGTGATGTGAAGCTGATTCTTAATAGGTGGCTCGTCTTCCTGCAGGCTTTAAATGTACTCATTGTAAATCACTGTGGAAACACTGCGTGTTCCAGCTCTCCCTGTGTGGGTGTAATGAACGCTGCAGACTCCAGTGGGCTGCTCGTCAAAATTCTGATGCCCTTTTATTGGGTGAAGGAGTCAGTGGGTGCTGTGGAGAAATGCTGTCAATATGCGTCAAGTTTCAGGAAGAGAGCCTGTCCTTGAGGAAGGATTGATCGCTGTCTTTTCTTATTAGTGAAACTGTTGTTGAGTGAAGGCTGCAGGAATGGAGGACAGGTCTGTCTGCAGAGGATGAGACAGGGAGGGTGGTGAAGGAAGCAGACTAATGAAACATGGGGCTCAGATGCTGCACCAGGCATGTCTCTACTGTCTCTCCTGACTCTACTGACTTTTCTGTCTCTATTTCTCTGTCTCCACTGTCCATGGGCATCGGAAAGGGAGGGGAAAGGGGAAAGACTCTGGGGCCCATCATTGACAGGGGCCCAGAAAGACCCCTCATAAAACCAAACGAGGGCTCAGCAATATTTTTTTTCAAAGGGCCCAAAATCCCTGGCGGAGCCCTTGCTTTTGTCTGTACTGTCTCTGCTGTCTTTTCTGTCTCAACAGCCCTTATTGTCTCTACCATCTTAATTGTCTCTCCTGTCTCTACTGTCTCTTCTGTCTTTAGTCTTTCTGCTGTATCAGTGTCTCTCCTGAATAAGTGTCTCTAACAGTCTCTGCTGTCCTTCCTGTGACAGCTGTAGACCCTAACTGTTGGCTGAGTTCACAGAGTCAGGAAACATGGCTGCATGAAGCCCTTCATGATGTGTTTTAGCTCCTCGTCCCTGGAGTTGGCTGGCCCTGTGTTGGATGTGGGGTCACAGACATAGCTCCACCTTTAATGATAGATAACTGACACCAACAGAGCTACACCTTGACTGATGGATGACTGACTCCAACAAAGCTACACCTTTACTGATGGGTGACTAACACCAACACAGAGCTACACCTTTACTGGGTGACTGACACCAACAAAGCTACACTATTACTGACGGTGACTTACAAAAAACACAGATGACTGACATTAACAGAGCTACACCTTAACTGATGGACAACTGACACCAACAGAGTTACGCTTTTACAAATGGTTGACTAAAACCAACCCAGAGCTACACCTTTACTGATGGATGACTGTCACCAACAGAGCTAAACCTTTACAAATGGGTGACTATGACCAACCCAGAGCTACACCTTTACTGATGGATGACTGTCACCAACAAAGCTACACCTTTACTTGTCTTAACTGACACTTACAAAGCTATATCTTTACTGGTGGGTAACTAACACCAACACAGAGCTACACCTTTACTGATCGACGACTAACACCAACACAGATCTCCACCTTTACTGATGAGTGACTGACACCAACACAGAGCTACACCACATTGAGAACAGGACTGTGTGTTTCCAGTTTGCAGCAGGTGCAGACCTGTTGAAGCTTTGTCAGTGAATGTCTTTATGTTTGAATCCCCTTGTTTCATATTGAAGTGCACTAATCCTTAGTTTCTGTGTCTTTGTTAGTGTCTGGTGGAGCTACTGATGCCACGCACTGTAAACCTTCATCTCTGACCCCTGGCCCGACCCACCTGACCCCACCTGTCCTGTCAGGCCTCCTGCTGTCTCTCTGATAACAGTGGCTGTCTCTGCTTCTCTCTGCAGACGGCAGCCCTCTGTCCTGGTGGCTGGACCGTGAGGGAGAGAGGCGGAGCTACTGGGGAGGCTTCCTGCCCGGCGTGCAGCAGTGCTCCTGCAGCCTGGAGGAGAACTGCCTTGACATGAACTACTTCTGCAACTGTGACGCAGACTCAGATACCTGGTACCCTCTGCCTCTGACTCCAAAAGAGATTTCATTTCCTCTTGTTTCAGCAGAAGGAGAGGAGTTCAGTGAGGAGGGGGTAAATGTCTGAGCTCAGCTTCATGCTCAGTGGTAGCATGATGTTTTTTTGGTAGAGTCCTTAGCAGACAGAAAAACTAACTCATACTAAGCTAGATCTGGAGTAATAACCAGGCAGGAGCTCAGCGAGGACAGAGGAAATTAAAGGTATCAGACAGAAAGGAAAAGCTCAGTTTTTATATTTACATGAACTTTTAACAGTTAGCGTTAAAGCCATCGTTAAAGTGAAAGCAGAGATGAATCTTTTCCCTCGTCAGTCTGAAGTGCAGCGAGCAGATCCGCTCTCACAGAGCTGTTTAAAGGCTTCTTTCAGCGTTAAAGTGTTTATTCTTCCTCCTCTGCATACAGCTCCTCTCTTTAAATGATTTATTACAGCTCATAGTGAACATTTACTGAACTATGATCAAACTAATCATCACTTCTGAGTGCTGACTGCAGAAACAAAGGCAGCATCAGAGTCTGGGCGTGTTAGGCGCTCTGAGTGTTTGTTTATGGTATGTAAATCCACTCCGCGCTCCTCTCCTTTCAGCTCGGTTTGCATATTTCCAGTGGCAGTTGTCTGCACAGTGATAGATTGCTCCTTTTTAATGTGTTTACTCTGCATTCTGGGCTAATGCAGAAGAATGGACGCCTTTATCTGGATCCATAAAGGCATCCAGCACCCGAGGGCCACTCCATCCATTTATTTATTTATCTGTGTGTGTGTGTGTGTGTGTGTGTGTGTGTGTGTGTGTGTGTGTATTTGTGTCATAGGGCAAACGACACTGGCGTCCTCTCCTACAAAGACCACCTCCCCGTGAGCCAGGTGGTGATCGGGGACACCAACAGAACAGGCTCCCAGGCCGTCTACCTGCTTGGCCCTCTGCGTTGCTACGGTGACAGTAGGTGATCACCTAAGTGTTTGATTCTCAGGCTGACATGATGTATGTACACCTCATCTGTTGACACCAGGGTAGAGAGCTGGGCTCTAAACCATCAGAAAGTGTTGAACTGGGAATGTGCGGTTTAGCTTTGACAGCTTAAGTGTTAATCAAAGAGGAAGGTGACACAGGGGGACACAGGTGAACACGGGTAACACAGGTACACAGGTGGATACAGGTAGACAGGTACACAGGTGGACACAGATGATAACGGTTGACACAGGTACACAGGTGGATACAGGTAGACAGGTACACAGGTGGACACAAGTAAGATGGGTGGACACAAGTAGGACACAGGTAAAACAGGTATATACAGGTTGACACAAGTAAAACAGGTAGATACAGGTTGACACAGGTAGACACAGTTGGACACAGGTTGACACAGGTAAAACAGGTAGACACAGTTGGACACAGGTAGACAGGTGACACCGGTTAAACAGGTAGACACAGGTGAGATAAGTACACATGAAAGACAAGTAGACACAGGTAAGACCTGTAGACACAGGTGGACACAAGTAGACTCAGATAAACACAGGTGACACAGGTACAAAGGTGACACAGGTAAACAGGTGACACAGGTAAGACAGGTAGACACAGGTGGCACAGGTACACAGGTGGATACAGGTAGACACAACACAGGTGGACACAGATAAGACACAGGTAAAACAGGTAGATACAGGTTCACACAGGTAGACACAGTTGGACACAGGTAGACAGGTGACACGGACAAAACAGGTAGACACAGGTGAGACTGGTACACAGGTGAGACAGGACACACAGGTGAGACAGGTCACAAAGGTGACACAGGTTCACAAGTACACAGGTGTCACAGGTACAAAGGTGACACAGGTTCACAGGTGACACAGATTATCTGGTGACACAGGTTAACAGGTGACACAGGTTCACTGGTGACACAGGTGGCCACAGGTTACACAAGTACACAGGTAACACACATACACAGGTGACACAGGTACACAGGGGACACGGGTCACACAGGTAGACACTGGTTCACAGATGAACACAGGTGACAGGTAAGATGGGTAGACACAGGTGACCCTGATTAGACAGTGGGCACAGGTGCACAGGCAAGACAGGTAACACAAGTGACACAGGTAAGACAGGTAGACACAGGTGGACACAGGTTAGACAGGTAGACAGGTAGACACAGGTGAACACAAGTGAAACAGGTTAGACAGGTAAGACAGGTAGACACAGGTGAACACAAGTGACACAGGTTAGACAAGTGGACAGGAGCTTTGCTCAATGTTCCTATAGTTTAGCTCCTGTGAGCTACACTCAGCCCCTCAAACTGAGTTAGATTCAGAGAGTGTGTCTGTGTGAGTGAGAGAAACACATTTAGCAGCTTCTCACTAAGTTATGAGGACTGGAGCGCTGACCCACTGCCTCAGGGTCCCCACAGCACTGACCTGTTCACGCCTGGTATAGTAAGGACAGGTGAGGTGTACGGTCACCTTTACAGGCCCTGTGAGGAGTTTCTCAGTGATCTAGAAAAAGTCCCCATTTTAGATATCTGCCTGATCCTAATCCACACTTTAGCATGAGATTATCAGCACCTATATAGGTTATTCCTAAATGCTACTTCTCAGGTTCCTGATCAGGGCGAGCAGGACCGGATTGATTTACGACACGCCTAAGTCTCTCTGAGACAGCTGATGACGTTTAGTACAGAGAAGAGAGATCTGTGTTTAACTCTGCTGAAATTATTTCTGTGATTAATTTTGTAGTGATGGTGGACACTGGAGCCTAACTGTCAGACAGAAAAAGGACAGAAGAGCAGAAGACAGAGAAACAGAAGAGAGATAGAGCACCAGCTAAAGGCTAAAATATGAGCTAAAGGCTAAAACATGAGGGGCTAATGTTTGTGCTAATGTTGACTGCAACCCACAGTCAGCAGTTATTCTGCAGTGATCTGTTCAAACTTGAGAGTCTATCAATAAAATGAACAGTGAGGTTACGTTAGCTCTGAATGGTAGATGGCTGGCAGGACATGACCAGGATTATTTAACATTATACATTACAGACATGTCATAGAGCACCAGGCTGCCAGCTGAGCTAAATATAGACAGCTACTAAACTACACACAAACTGACAGTGTTTACTTCTTGTCACATTTGCCTACAGATAAGTTGGCGCCCCGGGTTGTCAATAGCGCTACATATAGCTGGCTGCTACACCATTTGCTTGATATCACGTTTTAAACAATAGAGCTTCAGAACTGTACAAATACATACCTTACCTCGGTGTGTTGTATCCCGTAAATGTTGACTTGAACAAAGAAAATTTGTTTTGATCTGATCTTCATTTATCTCCAAAACAAACACATGCCTCACTAAAAGTAATAAACAACAGTGTGCGGAGACTTGAGGCCAAAAGGTGGCGAGGGAGTCCAGAGGCCTATATCACGAAGCGCGGTCAACTTATCCGCGGTAACTCACACCTATCCAGGATTGAGTAACCGTAATAATAGCAATCAGGATAATCGATAGCACGACTAAGAAAGCTCTGTACGTCACCGCTGAAGAGCAGCGGCTGATAATGCAGCAATACAAGGAGGAGAGAAGCAATAACTCGGTAAGGGGGGACACGGTAGCAGCCGCAGGCAAAATGCATGGCAACGCATAGTGGACTGTGTAAATGCTTAAGTCACTCATCAGTGGTTCAGTATGATAGTGATCACACTTCTATATCTCATAAAATAATAAATGCTACTGTGCAAATGACTTGCGTTTATTCCAATTATCATGTCATTCTCCCAGATGTAATCCTTCTGGAGTCAGAAGAACATGGGAGCAGATAAAAAACAAATACAAGAACATCATCACGTCTGATAAGTCTGTTTCAAGCAGTGGGGATTGCTCTAAGACTACAAGGGAAGCTCAGCTTCCCCTAAAATGTTCCCAAAAAAGTGGTGATATGTACTGCTGCGTGTAGCCTACATTTCATTGACTAAATATGCGCCAGAATTCCTTCATCTTTTGTTCAGAATCAGCTACCTATCACAGGTAACTGGCTCCACCTCCCTCTCATTCATCCTGGGAACGCTATGAATTAATCCCTAAGTTACGTGACGGCAGCAGCCAACACGGGATGCCGTAAACTTGCTCAGCTGCCCCTCATCCCTGACAGAGTACATGTAGCTGCCCGTGGCAAAGAATCACAGGGCGATGCACAATGTCTGTGGGACAGTCAGTGCACCGCTCCTGTGGGTTGCACGGGCAATGTACGGCTCTAATATTTCACAGAGGTAGAGTAGTCCGGGCCGTCAGAACCTATAACTCTCATACAGCGAATCGTCCCTTTGATCGAGTGGATCTGATTGATCTTTTAACACCCTTTCTCTTCGTAAAGCTCTTCTTACAACTCGTACGCCTCTGTCCACTGGGTTTGGGAGAAAAGGGCAGGCCATTGTTTCTGAGAAGCCGATTGGCCAGTGGGAGGGGCTTTTTATAGGATCGTATTCAACCTCCAACTTATCCTGCTCCAGAGCAGGATAGCCGTTCGGAGTAGGTCACCATGGTGATCTACTCTGATAAAAAAGGAACCGGCTTCCTGCTATCGGTAACCGAGAGTTAACCCTGAAGTTATCTCGCTAAGACACTAATCCTGCTTCGTGATATAGGCCTCAGTTAAAACAGACCCTCCTCACAGCATCTTTAACAGAAACACCAACATGAGACAGTTAAAGAGAGGAGGCACTGCTCTATTCACAGGGGGTGCCAACATCATCCTAACCAGCTTTAAATAAGATATAGTTCAAAGATGATTGTTTGTGTTGGTCTTTGTTGGTTTGTGTTGGTCTGTGTTTTTTTGTGTTTGTTTGTGTTTGTGTTTGTTTGTTTTGGTCTGTGTTTTTTTGTGTTTGTTTGTGTTGGTCTTTGTTGGATTGTGTTGGTCTGTGTTTGTTTGTGTTTGTGTTTGTTTGCGTTGGTCTGTGTTTGTTTGTGTTGGTCTGTGTTTGTTTGTGTTGGTCTGTGTTGGTCTCTGTTGGTCTGTGTTGGTCTCTGTTGGTCTGTGTTGGTCTCTGTTGGTCTGTGTTGGTCTGTGTTGGTCTGTGTTGGTCTCTGTTGGTTTGTGTTGGTCTGTGTTTGTTTGTGTTGGTCTGTGTTGGTCTCTGTTGGTCTGTGTTGGTCTCTGTTGGTTTGTGTTGGTCTGTGTTGGTTTGTGTTGGTCTGTGTTTGTTTGTGTTGGTCTCTGTTGGTTTGTGTTGGTCTGTGTTGGTTTGTGTTGGTCTGTGTTTGTTTGTGTTTGTTTGTGTTGGTCTGTGTTTGTGTTTGTTTGTGTTGGTCTCTGTTGGTCTCTGTTGGTCTGTGTTGGTCTGTGTTGCTCTCTGTTGTTCTCTGTTGGTCTGTGTTGGTCTGTGTTGGTGTTGTGTTGTGTCCCATTCTTTGGCTCTCCCAGGATCATTTTTTTCCTCCCCTCAGCAAATGTCTTATTTTTAAACCATATACTCAGCCCAGACCTCCTTCCTCCTTTCTTTTATCCTCTGGTTACCTTAACCTTTCCTAAACCAGCTTTTGGAAATGCTTTGGGCTGTAAATTAAATCACAGTACCATGGCCTTAATGACTTCCTTCAAGAGGACCTGCTGAAGGAGGATTACGTGATCCTGCGTTATTAATCAGATCTTCCAGGTCCAGGAGTCCCTCTGAGGATCAGACCTCACTGTGCACAGATTATCCCTGAGGAGAATATCAATCAACCAATCTGTGAAGCAGCTTGGATTTCTGAGTCATCTTAAAGTTTATCATGGTTCCTTTTGAATCTGGTTTCTTTGAGTGAGGTCTGACCCTCCACAGTCTGCTCACAGCTCCCGAAGAGAAGATGGGAATAAAAGGACACACATTCCCAAGGTTCATCTCTGATTCAGATTAAGTAAGAAGCAACTCATACACAATGAAGTGAAGATATACAAATGCTGAGTTGATGCTATTTCTGCGTTTACACCAAACAAAAAAAAAATATATATATATCAACAAAACTGGGAGGTAAAAGGAGGGAAAGATGTGGGCTGAAGCCTTCACTTACTTCACATTTCCTTTTTTTGTCCATCTCTTACTCATCCACCTTTAGATTTATATAAAACAATACAATAATCATTATTAAATACTCATTCTTCACACACAGACCCTCTGTCTGTCTAAAGCTCAGACATGTGATTTTCACACCACATTTCTGTACTTCACTATCATCTTTTCTTTCAACCACCCTATCTCTGTGTCTGAAGTGGAACATCTCTGTTTAACGTCTGTTCTGCTCTGTGTTGTGAACATACAGCTCCCCTCAGTTCATGCTCACACTCACACCTTGTAGGACCCAGCACTGATCCTTGTGGGACCCCGCCCTTGGCCTGTTGATGATGTTATATTGGCCTTATTGATGATGTAATGAACAGTGGTGTTCATCCTCTTCGTCCTGATCTCAAGACTTTTATTTGTTCTCCAGACTCTGCTTTGTAATAATCTCTGTATCAACCCAGCAGTGTCTCAGTCCTGTGACGTCTCTGTTCTGCTGAACAGTCAGCTGGATGGTATTGTTGAGCGTGGACAGAGACATCAGACAGTATGTGGAGTGTGAGGCTGAATCCTGACACCTCACAGCTCAGAGACATGAAGCGCTGGTTAAAGATCAGATGTGCTGTTGCTTCAAATCATCTTTGAGACAGGAGAGGGAACAACAGGAAACAAAGCCAGTTGATGCAGTCTTCATCTGTCTGCAGCGTTTCTTCCTCCCACTTTCTCTCTCCTCCTTCTCAGAGTCCATCTGGAATGCGGCGTCTTTCTACCAGGAGTCCTCCTACCTCTACTTCCCCACCCTACAGGCCGAGCTCGCCTCCGACATCTCCTTCTACTTTAAGACCAGTGCTCCTTCAGGGGTGTTCCTGGAGAACGTGGGCCTCAAAGACTTCATCCGAGTGGAGCTCAGCTGTGAGTCAAGCTGCAGAGCTAGGACGTGCAGAAAATAGCAGTTATAGCTCAGAGGACAGCTGCCACTGATTCAAACATAAACACAGAAAGTGTATGTTTTAGTTCTCAGATGGAAAGGCTGCCGGTATCACAGCTGACACTTTAATTTCCCAGAGAAGCAGCCTGTCAGGGCTGCACAGCATGATGCAATCCTAATGACACCGTCTGCAGCAGGCCGAGCTGTCATCACACTCTTTAAAAGCTTCTCTTACTACTGGAGTACGAGGCAGAGAGCTTAATGAACACAGCAGATGGCAGAGGAACAGGAATCCACGCATCAGTCTGTCAGTTCAGATCTGTTTACACAGAGATGGACTGCTCTCTGTGAGCTGAGAGAGAGCAGGCCAGAGCTGCGCTGGTGGTAGATCACTTCATTCACTAAAGGTGCAGAGATAGCTGATTACTCTGGGTTTAGTCCTGAAACCTGTGGGAGGAGCTCTCACCAACGTGGACTCTCTATGTATCACAGCAGCCTCAGAGACACGCTGAAATATTGACGAGCTGTCAGCCCGGCCTCAGAAATCTATTCAGGTCATCAGCCTCTCCCAGCAGCAGCGTTGTATCACATTGCATCAGAAAGAAAGGAAGGAGCAAAAAAAACCTGATCCACATCGTGCCTGACCCAGCTCTCTCTGTGTGTCTGTGTGTCTGTGTGTCTGTGTGTCTGTGTGTCTGTGTGTCTGTGTGTCTGTGTGTCTGTGTGTCTATGTGTGTCTGTGTGTCTGTGTGTCTGTGTGCCTCTGTGTGTCTGTGTGTCTCTGTGTGTCTGTGTGTCTCTGTGTGTCTGTGTGTCTCTGTGTGTCTGTGTGTCTGTGTCTGTGTCTCTCTGTATGTGTCTCTCTGTCTTTGTGTGTCTGTCCGTGTCTCTCTCTCTGTCTCTCTGTCTGTGTCTGTGTGTCTGTGTGTATCTCTGCGTCTCTCTCTGTGTGTTTCTGTGTGTGTGTGTGTGTGTGTGTGTGTGTCTCCCCGAGCAGCTCCCTCTGTGGTGACGTTCTCTTTTGATGTGGGAAACGGTCCGGTGCTCCTGTCGGTGAAGTCCCACCTCCCCCTGAACGACAGACAGTGGCACTTTGTGAGGGCAGAGCGGAATGTGAAGGAGGCGTCCCTGCAGGTCGACCAGCTCCCTCTACGCTTCCTGGAGGCCCCGGCTGATGGACACCCCCGCCTGCGGCTCAGCGGTCAGCTGTTTGTAGGTAAGACGACCTCCAGAGATGCTGGGTCTGGCCCGCTGGGTCTGGTCCCCTGGGTCTGGTCCTCTGGGTCTGGTCCCCTGGGTCTGGTCCGCTGGGTCTGGTCCCCTGGGTCTGGCCCGCTGGGTCTGGCCAGCTGGGTCTGGCCCACTGGGTCTGGTCCACTGGGTCTGGCCCACTGGGTCTGGTCCGCTGGGTCTGGCCCACTGGGTCTGGCCCGTTGTCTGGACTGTGGCTGCTGGGTTTGGTGGAGAATAGTCTCTGGCCTCTCTGTGAGCTGCTGCACACATACATTTGTGACGTTTCCATTATAACTGAGCGTGCGGCACCAGTGCTCTGCAGCTGTCTCCCCTCTGACATTTAAAGTGTCTCTGTAATAACACAGCTGTCCTCCAAGGGGACACAGATACAATTAAAAACCTGCGTCTTTTTGCACGTCTGCTCAATTTTCGGCCTCAGTTCATGCACTTAATGGTTCATTTACTTAAAGAAATCATTTATCAGAGGAATGAACTGACAAATGGAAGCAGTAATCTTCTGTGCAGCTCCAAAGAAGTTGTCATTACGTGAAGATTTAATTGTTTTTATAATACCTACTGAGCTGTCACTGGAGCTACGAGCTGTCTGCGCTCTGGGAAAACAAAGCTGATATTAAAGTGCAGATTTGTCACTTCTGAAGCTGTTCTGAGCTCGTTTAGACACACAAAGATAACGAAACATTCAGAAATTAAAAAGTTTGACACTGCATTCACAGCCTGAGCCTGGAGTCAAACAGAGCGTGCTCAGTCCAGTAACATGTGACTGACGGCTCCATCTGACCTCAGGCCTGATCCAACCTGCCTTTGCCTGGAACCAGCTCTGCTTCCTCTGCTGTCAGTCTCTTAGAAACATCTAAAATAGAGTCTGATGACAGGTGTGACTGCTCTGATGCATGATGGGACATTAAAGCATGTCGTGCTGAAGTGATGATGTTGAAAATCTCATCTTCCACACTCAGCAGCGTTTCTCTGAACGTGATCAGAGTCTGGAGTAAACCCTGATGGGTGCTGCCTGATGTTTCTCCACATGTGTTTACTCTAACGTGTTATGGCTCTATTTGCACACTGCCACCTTCACCTGCACACCTGCGCATCCACACTCCTAGGAGTGTGTGGTTAAAGTCCCCTGTGAAGCCACCAGCTCAGTAGTCCACAGTAAACAATCAGCCATCTTAAAAACATGGTGAAGAGAGATAGACTACTAGACCTGCTGCTCCATGCTGCTCCATTCAGGTCCATGCTGCTCTTTGCTGCTCTATGCTGCTCCATGCTGCTCCATTCAGGTCTCTTTAGCTCTATGCTGCTCCTTGCTGCTCCATGCTGCTTTATGCTGCTCCATGCAGCTCCATGCTGCTCCATGCTGCTTTATGCTGCTCCATGCATCTCCATGCAGCTTCCATCAGGCCTATGCTGCTGCATGTGTTCTGGTTCTCTTGGAGAGTTCCTTAGATCAGTGGTACCCTCTGAGTCCATGCTGGATCTGGTCCTGGTGTTTGGAAAAAGAGGTTCTGATCTTATGACTGGGTCTTCCTGCAGGCACAGCCGTGCTTCATGATAAACCTGAAGCAGTCTCTGTGTAAACTCTCGATGGGTCAGAAAAAGTCAAACTCTGCTCTCTTTTTCCAAGGAGGAACAGCGTCCCAGCAGCGAGGCTTCCTGGGCTGCATCCGGACTCTGATGGTGAACGGCGTGAGTTTTGACCTGGAGGAGAGAGCGAAGATGACGCCTGGCGTAAGTTCGGGCTGCCCTGGATACTGCAGCGGCTCCAGCAGCCTGTGTCACAACAGAGGGAGGTGCATCGAGAAGAGTAATGGCTACGCGTGTGACTGCTCCCAGTCAGCGTACGGTGGAACTACCTGTGACCAAGGTGAGTCCAGATGAACCTCCACACTTAATGTAATTCTTCTCCAAGATTAACTTTGATTAGCACAAACAAATAATCAATCACTGTGAAGGTTATTCCTCCGTGCAGCATCAATAACAGCCCAGCAGCACGGCCTGCAATTAATACCTGTCCTCAGAGCACAGCCAGAGGAGTTCAGGGGCATTACAGCAAATTATCTGCTGCTTTTGCTGCTGCTGCTCCTCCTGCTCGTCCTGCTGCTGCCACTCCTGCTTTTCCTGCTGCTGCACCTCGCTGCACCAGGGCACTGAGAGGGACACACACACAGTTAAAGACAGAGATCAGCAGTAACTTACAGTTTTCTCTGATGGTTTGGCTCATTTCTTGAAACAGAAATTGTATTCTCAGAACTCTAAGATCATTTGGCAAAAGTCTCACAGTTCAGCACAACACCATCGATCACCTGCAAAAGCTCAATTCTTTCCCAAAACTGTTCACTCATGCTTCAAAAATGAATATCTTTCCCAAACAAAAAAGTCAGTCCCAACAAAAAATGCAAAGATCCTTCTACATTGCTTCGACTTATTTCTTGGAACAGACCCAACGTTCTCAACACTCGGTGCTTTTGCTCAAAATAACCTGGATTGATCAGCAGAACACCATGGATCACCTGCAAAAAGCTCAACAGTGCAGTTATGAGTGAAAACCAAATTTTTGTCTCATACAAATAGTCAGTGCCTCCATAATACATCGTCCCTTTGGCTTTGTGTGAGCACTGCAAATCAAAACGTAAAGATGTTTTGTCACAACGGCAGAGGATTTTTGAAATATCCCTCATGCCCACCTCTCAGTCTGAGCCCAGTCCTTCACTGACAAAGGTTACTGTACTCATTTTTCTGTCTAGCTAACAGAATATAGTTACATAAACAGCTGGATTAAAAAAGGGAAAATGATTTTACGGTAAAAGTAGCCTCAAGGGTTTGACGTCACACAATGCTAAGTAAATTTTAACCGTTGTTATTCACACAAATAAAGTAACTTCCCTGCATCAGAGTATAAAGAAAATGTATAAAGCCCGATAAACTGTGATATAAACACATAAACAAAAACAAGGAACACTTCCTCCCTGGTTGCCCTCCCTGTCCTGGCCGTCCACGGTGCTGTCCATCCGTCTGTCCACAGATTCTCATCCACATCCCAGCATGTTTTCACAATCACTGACAGAACCTGTTGTCTGGACTTCTGAGATGAGTGAAACTCCTCCTTCCAGTTCCAGTTTCACCTGACATTTGATATATCCATTTATTAAATGTTTTTAGAGATTTATATCTGGTATTCATGTTTTCATGTTGCTGAATAATTTAGACAGTTGAACAGACTATTGTGCATGAGCTGACTCATGCAATGAAATGATGCTGATATGTTTTGGAGAGAATAACTGTTAGACTGAGAATCAACAGTCAGTTTAAATCAACAAGATCTATTCACTTGAAAATTGTGCAAATTCTAGGCTAAGTGTGCTAACTGTAGGCTAATTGTACTCTGTCTTTGGCAAAAATGAACAAAAGCATATGCAAATTGCTAAAATTAATGAGAAATTCAGTTATGTTGTGAACAATTGCCCAGTCAGTTGGAGGTTTGTTCATGCTCATTTGAAAATGTAATTTTTGCTTCAAGAAATGAGCCACGCCAATGTAGAAACACTGTCAAATGACTGAATTTGGTATTGAAAAGTGAAATTTTACCTTCAATATGGAACAGAGGTCTCATTACAACCATTTTTTTTTTTTAAATGGAGACCATCTTAATCCAAATAATCATGGAGGAGTCTGTTCAAATGAAGGCAAATTACTTTGTAATGTTCTGTAAGTCACACCACTGGTGCACATGGAGAACCTGTTCCTGGGCCTGGTTATTGCTGCCTCAGGACGTTTTGGTACGGCCGTCAGATCATTGGCTGAAACAGCTGTTAGAGCTTATTACTGTATAAGAAGGAAATTATTTAAATGTACCCCCCTTCAAAATGTGGATGAAGCTTTTTCAGAGCGGGATGGAGCCCATCCTTCTGTAGGGAGGTGAAGTCACAGAGCCTAGACCCGTCTTTCTCTCGTCTGTCGCTCCGTCTCTCCTCGCTGTCTTTCTTCTCTCACCCTGTGCTTGTGAAACGAAGATGGTTAGTGACTATCAGTGACGATCAGTGTAGGAGCCAATTCCTTAGTTGACATGTATTTATTTATTGAGTAATGTGTGTGGTGGGTGCGCCTAATGACTGTGATCCCTGCAGGTGGAGAGCTTAAGAGGAAGGCACTGCAGCCTCGTGGTGTAAGACCTTGCAGGCGAGCACAGTCTCGACTAGAAAGTTTTATTTACAGTTTCTTTATTGAAAAGTTAAAGCCAAAAGTCAAAGAAACGTCATTGTTTACTTTTCAACCGCATCATCTGGACATCCCATCTTTTCATCACGAACCACAAACGTCTTTAGTAGGGATGCACGATATTGGATTTTTGCCAATATCCGATGTGCCGATATATCAAAACCCCTTTCGGCCGATACCGATAATCACAAGTTTGTTTGTTTTTTTCATTGTAAAGAAAGCTAAGTCTATCCTGTACTGGAATTTGTAGGTTAATCTTATTGTGACAGTCTAATTTGTTTAAGAAACACACATAAAACAAGACAAGAAACATTTGATTTTACCATAAATAAGAATTGTATTATTTTTTCAAACTCAAGACATTCAGTATTGAAATACAGAAAAATAATTTCTTTAGATCACATGAACTTTAAATGTACAATGCATTTTTAAACATTACCAAGTTGCATTTGATTATTTTAGAGCTACTGTAACAACCTGGTGACAGACACAGAGCTCTGCAGTGCAAATAAATGAAGTGCTACATTTTATTTAAGGAGCTTATTTTTCAGAAGGAAAATAATAATAATCCTATCTGAATAGCACCTTATCAGCTGTGCCTATCGGCAGAAATGTTCATATCTGCCGATACCGATAAACAGGTTTTTAAGCTTTTATAAGCAGATACTGATATTGTGCCCATGATATCGTGCATCCCTAGTCTTTAGGAACAGTCAGGAGTGATTCACACGAGGGCTTAAAAACAAAGGATACTGTGGACACTACATCCAGGGATGATCAGGAATGATCAGGAATGATCAGGGATGAAGCTTCTGTTCTCCTGAAGGTCGCTCAGACTCAGTTTTTCCCTCTTGTTGTACAGGGAAGCGAGGCAACCCGAGGAGTTGGTGGGAGGAGCTTCTGGTGCAGGATGCAGGGTTTATGTGATGTTTAGGTTTAGTGGCATGAGCAGCGTTCGGACAGGAAACAGGAGAGGTTCCTCCTTCGGACACACTCAAAAACATGTTTGGATTTCTTTCCTGAACAAGTTAAACTTTGGTTGATCACCAGGGACAGAAAAACCTCTGAAGAGTTAACGTGTTGAGGTCAGAGCCTCGTGGGTGAAAACACTACAGGCCCTGTGTTTGATTCCCAGCTGGCTCTGCTGCTGTGCAGCTCTGAGCAGCCTTTAACAGGAGACTCTCTAAATCTGTTTCTTTCTGTCCCTGTGCTCTCAGAGGTGTCGGTGTCCTTCGACTCGGACTCTTCAGTGACCTATACCTTTCAGGAGCCGTTCTCTGTGATGCAGAACCGGAGCTCGCAGGCCTCCAGTGTGTCCACAGAGAGCAGCAGCAGAGCCAGAGAGGACGTGGCCTTCAGCTTCGTCACCTCCCAGCGGCCCGCCATGCTGCTGACTGTCAGCACCTTCAGCCAGCAGTACATCGCAGTCATCCTGGCCAGGAATGGTGAGTACATAGCTTCACCTTTTATCCCCCCAGAGACAGAGAAACAGAGAATCACACAGACAGAGCTTTAGATACTCTGAGATTATCAGCCACAGTATGAAGCAGGAGGATGAAGGTGTTGGTGCTTCTCCTTCTCTGCAGCCGTCCCCGCTGCATGCTGACACATGGCTCCCTGTGTGCAGAAGTCTTGGGATAAAATGACCTTTTGTTTTCTCTTGATAACAGCTGATAATCTCATTTCTGGAGATAGGGAAGCTCATTTTCTCCAGATAACAAAGTAATTAACTGCTGATCTGAAGATAACAGCATTACGCAGAATTAACCGCAGACTCAGCTCTTTTCACACTCTTCCAATTACTTGTGTTAAATAAGCACTGAAGGACTGAGCAGCCACACTGAGTTTGTGATGTTTCACTCAGAGCTGACAGAGAGACATCAGTTTGAGGCTCACACAGGAGCTGCTCAGATCATAGGTTATGATACACACGACACACATGATAAACAACACAAACATGATAAACAAAACATACATGATAAATAAACACATACATGATAAATATGATAAACAAAAACATGATAAACAACACAAAGTTGATAAACAACACAAAGATGATAAACAACACAAACATGATAAACAAAACATACATGATAAATAACTCAAACATGATGAACTACACAAAGATAAGTAACAACTCAAACATGATAAACTACACAAACATGATACATATGATAAACAAAAAACATGAAAAAACATGATAAACAACAAAAAGATGATAAACATATTAAACACGAGCATGATAAACATGATAAATAGAATAAAAAAATAATAATCATGTAAAAGATACAGAGCTATACAAATATGTTAACTCGCTAAACAATGTAATTCATGTTAAAAACATGTTGACAATGAACAAATTAACGTTATAAACATAAAAAAACATTGTAAACGTTAAAATGAGATAAAGGTGTAACACAATAAATAATTAATAGAAAACAAACATGATCTTCCTCATAAACATGATCAACATTAAAAAAAAGTTATGTAATAAACATAAGAAAGATGATAATGTTAGAAAAATTATACTTCTTCCAATGCCATGGAAACAACATGAAAAGATTGTTTATGTTATGATCATGATTAATGTTACAAGCATGATGAACATGATGTTGTTAACATGATCAATTTGATCTGATTTATCAAAATGTGATGAACATGATAGATCTGATAAACATAAACTGGTATATATATATATATATATATATATATATATATATATATATATATATATATATATATATATATATATATATATATACATACAAGTATATATATAATATATAATTTTGACATGATTATGATGATAAAAGCTGTAAACATGCTCAAAGTTATAAAAATACTAAACGTGAAAAAAATTATAAACATGTTTATTGTTATTATAAAGGCTTCAAACATGATTTTCTTTATGAACACGTGAAACCTCATCAACATGTTAAATGTTTTTCATGTTATCAACATGATAAATCATGTTACATGTATCCCAGTATGTATCTAGCTGGTGTGAAATTGTGCAGAGAGCCCTCCTGTGTGTTACCTGGAGTAAATCCTGCTTTCACAGGCTGAGGCAAATATGTTACCATGGTAACCAGAGGATCTTGCATAAACGCAGAGGCTGCTCCCTTGTCCCCATCTAGACTCGTTCTCTCGGTGTACATGCCAGAAAAAAGATACAGCTTTTTGAAACCTGCTGAGGTCAGACTGAAGACAGAGTCTGTGCCTAAAGGTGAGGAATTAAGTGATGTCAGAGCACCAGTTTCACTAACAGCCTGAGTTTCTCTGAAGGAGAGCTACGTGCATGCCTCTGAGTGTGTGCACAGCTCTTTGTGTGCCTGCAGTCCCTCTTATACCTGTGGATGAGGTGCTTCAGTAAGCTTCAGGGGTGTATTCAGAGCTGTGAGGTTTGAAGCCGAGCAGAGAACGCAGTAGACAGTGAGGAGGCAGCTAATGTGGACGTTCTGTTTCCACAGCTGTCAGTGTGAAAATAACACCAGGGCCGCCCCCTCAACTCAGAGCAAACTCATTACAGGCTAATGAATAGATGTAACCTCCACAGCTCTCTGAAAAGCATCTGTCTTCATTGCATTCTGGGAGTCCAATAAACTCAAACTAATACCAATGCAGCAGGAGGAAAACAAAACATGTTCCTTTCTTCCTTTTATGGCGTTTAAGAGCAGAAGATGCACGGCATTAAGTTATTGCAGCAGTTAGAGCTCTGAGTGTTTGGGTGAAGGCTGTTAGAGGTGTGAAGGTTACAAAAGATCATTGGAGGAAAAGCAAAACCATACACTAAAGAAAAAAATCCACAAAGTTAAAGCAAGGAACAAAAAATGATCAAAGTAGCTAAATGCAATACATGTAACACAGCAGCAATAAAACACCCACCTAACAGTTACATACACAAACACAGTAACAGACACAGATACAGAAACAAAATAATGCAGTTACAGTCACAGATTCAGTTACTGATACAGTTACAGATACAGGTACTGTTACTGATGCAGTGATAAACAGAGATACTGATACCGTTACAGACAGAGATACAGTTACAGTCAGTTACAGACAGAGATACAATTACTGATACAGTTACAGACACAGATACAGTTACTGAAGCAGTGACAAACACAGATACTGATACGGTTACAGACACAGATACAGTTACTGATGCAGTGACAAACACAGATACTGATACGGTTACAGACACAGATACAGTTACTGATGCAGTGACAAACACAGATACTGATACAGTTACAGACAGAGATACAGTTACTGATGCAGTGACGGTACGGTAACTGGTACAGTTACAAAGGTACAGTTACAAACACCAATACAGAGACTGATACAGTTACTTACACAGTTATATACAAACACTGATACAGTTACTGATGCAGTTACTGATACAGTTACTTACACAGTTACACTGATACAGTTACTGATTCAGTTACTGATGCAGTTACTGATACAGTTACTTACACAGTTATATACAAACACTGATACAGTTACTGATATAGATAAATACACAGATGCAAATTAAAATTCAAGTTAAGCTATATTGGCTAGCATGCTAGCAAAGTCAATGTTTAAATATAAGGTTTAGGGAAACATATCTTAAGCTAAACACATATTATTTAGAACAAAAAATTAATTTCAACGATCCAAAACAAACCAAATAACAAAATAACAACAAAAACTAGTGCCAAAAATTCAGTAACATCTACAGTTACAGATACACACCTTGCTCACATTGGCTCCGTTACGGTTGCAGTATGGATACGGTGCGGGTTTTCGCATGCTGCCACTTACATCAGCTCTAGATAGAGGCTGCAGCTGGCTCCGGTGCTGGGTACGGAAAGGGCACTCGCGAGAGTAGAAGCTCACGTGGGTTCACGTTTTTGTCTGGACTTGCACAAGAGCTTTATTCCTCTTGTGTTTATTATTTTTAATAACGTTACTTTTTTCTTCTCTTGTGTTATCTTTATAATAGGATGGGATGTGTCATATAAAATGGGATGACTTGCCACTTCAAGGATGAGTCTCTCGTCGTCCCTTGTTGTCAAAATGCGACTTCGTGTCACTGGGTGTGATGTAATGTTTACATTTGCTACTAGCGCAACTGTGCTGTCAAAGAAGAGTCAAGTTACATTTGTTTGTACACTGATTTTATTTAAAAAAAAACAACGGCTCTTCATGCCACCCTGCAATTCACTTCCTGTATAGCTCGTCATATTTCATTCAGCTTGACGCAGACCCTCTCCGGCGTCTGGAAAAGATAGACTTCTTGCGGATTCTTTCCGTTGTGCCGTACGGCTCCCGCAACCGGACTCGCACCGCGCGGGGCTAATGTGAGCCTACAACAGTGATTTTAATGATACAGATTACATGTGGAAGCTGCACTGGACCCGCACTGGATTCAGGGTGAGCCTGGGGACAGCCATAGTTACTGATGGCAAAGTAATGACTGGCTTTGGCAATGTGTGTATAAAAAAAACGCCATGCCAGTAAATCTTATTTTGATTTTGGATTTTGGAAACTTTAACGTACACAGTTACAGAAACAGCGTGCTGATACAGCAATACTGAAACACTGCTTCTTACCTAAAACTTACCTCTAAGTAATGTAGCTAAGCTAACAGCTCTACAAGAAGCCACATCAGTGTTCAGCTCTGATGCTTCAGGATGAATACAGGATGAATCATCAGACAAACAGACCCAGGGGGAGGAGGTTATGTTTTGATATTTTCAGAGTCTCTTTATGATAATGTGACTGTGTTACATTCAGCATGTCTGCGCAGGTTTGTGCAGGTTCAGAGACCTCAGTGGGACCTTCAAGAACAAAAACCCTTCTTCAGACTAGAAGCTCTCTAACACCAGACGTGTTATATGGCTTTACAATAGTTCCAGAACTAAGAAGACCCGATCTCTGCGATCCACAGGTTTAGTTTGATGAAGTTTTTCCTGGTGGATAGCGGGGCTCTCAGAGCTTACATCGGACCCTAACTAATGAGGCTCACACTGAGGACATGAATGTGCTGCTATTAGAGTCCTAATGCTCTCCTTTGTGATCTCTCAGAGCGCCTCATGGTCCTGAGCACAGTGTGAACACTGAAGGTCAGAGGAGACCCTCCATCAGCTGACCTTCATCTACACCACAGCTCCCAAGATTTCAGACACACAGCCCCTAACCTACAGAGCGCCAGGCCTAATATTGACCCAGCAGCACTGATAATGCATATCTGTGTGTGTGTGTGTGTGTGTGTGTGTGTGTGTGTGTGTGTGTGTGTGTGTGTGTGTGTGTGTGTGTGTGTGTGTGTGTGTGTGTGTGTGTGTGTGTGTGTGTGTGTGTGGGAGGAACACCGAGCACATATTGACTTGTTCAGTGTGTGGGCGAGCAGCGATGAGATAGAGATCTCAGAGGGCAATTGAAGAAGTTTAGATAGAGCGCTCTATTTATAAAGAAGGGAGCGTATCGCTTCAGTAAATAGCTCATCCTGGGCTCTGTGCTGGTTTTTAACGCAGCGCACACTCACTGAGGCCAGAGGAGAATATGTTCAACATCACAAAGAGCTCTTTGTGTCACAGGGCGACTCTGAGTCTGTCTTTTCATGCTTCCTGTCCAGGGAGTTTGCAGA
Source organism: Halichoeres trimaculatus (assembly GCF_033239565.1). Taxonomy (NCBI): domain Eukaryota; kingdom Metazoa; phylum Chordata; class Actinopteri; order Labriformes; family Labridae; genus Halichoeres; species Halichoeres trimaculatus. The sequence goes on along the minus strand of NW_027437197.1, from coordinate 28,205,659 downwards.
TCTGGTATCACCTCCAGACAGACCGCAGTCCAGACATGTTCAGCCCCACGCTCGGAAACCTGGCAGACGGACGGCTCCATCGGATTAGGATCCACCGGGTGGGGAAGAACCTCTACGTCCAGGTGAGTCTTCTTCCAGGGTCTGTAGGAGGGCACCTGAACAGATCACCTGTGAACCCATCAGGCCTCAAAACCTGAAACACAAGGAGCCAAATGGCTGAAACCAAAGCTTTTTAACAGCACTGAAGGTCAAACTGATGCTTTCAGCTCCAGACCCACAGAGACGTACAATAAAGAGCCACGCAGACAATAAAAACACAGACAGAAAGAGTCACAGGACAGAGACAGATTTCACCTGGCTCAGCTCTCAAACACTCCACCGGATCTGTTCTCACATTTAGGGGAAGTCTGAAACCTCTCTGACAGAGAGACGGAGAGAAAGAAATACTTAAACCCTTTAACTTTGACATGTTTAGAGTCAACCTCAAATGTGAATGCACCATAAATCCTCTGAGGACTGTAAAGAAACCTTTCAGGCTGTTTACAGTGAATTTAGAAATCTAAAAGTTCTGCAAGCTCTGCTCATGCAACTGTTTTAGATTTTACAGTTACACTTAAATGAATTCACTGAAGTCAGTGAACAACCTGTGGATTAGTTACAGGACTAAAGTTATAGGTACTGTTTGTTAAACCAAATGAGTCTGCAGTAAAAAGTTATTAACCACAGAAGAGAAAGAGAGATGATGAAATGATGCAAAAGAGGAAGAAGTTAAAACACCAAACCTTCAAACATGCATCGAACATGCTTACAGAGAAATAACTGCATGTGCAGAAGTCACTGGAGACAGTCAAACCAGTTAGATGAAGAAGTCAGAGCAGGAAGCAGTTTGAAGTTGACTGAATCTAAAACACAGAGGTTTCTTTCTCTCAGTGTGTCTCTTGGAGCAGCACACACTCTGTTAGCTTCTCTCTGCTAACAACCAGAGCCCCTCGTGGCTCCTGGAAAATCCCGTCAAACAAACTTGAACTGCGCATGTCTACCACTCGTGAACAGCAATGAACCTGGCGAGAGGTAATGGTGTGACTGAGAGGAGATCAAGAAAAACATTGTTTTAGCCAGAGATTTGATTAGAAGAATACACAAACAGCTGTTATCAGTGAGTCAATCAGGTAAAAAAGAAAAAGGGGAAGTTTGGTGATCTTGAACAGAGTAAATGCGTGTGGTGTTTCTGAGCACACAGTAGAAAACCTTGATAGTAAAATCAGTACTTTGAAAGCTGCTTTGAGGAACAAGCGCTGCAGCAATGCCCCAGCACCTCGATGAATAACTCTTAAAGCAGTTTGTGAACTCCAACATTTCCCCACACACACCTTGGGGGGGCCCAGACATATAGAGGCAAAGAGTGAGTCAAACTTCTAAAACTGACGGCAGTGAGCCTCACCGGTTTGAGACGTTGATTGTCTTTAATAAATCTAAGTGTGCTGTATGGCTACACATCGCCACCTTTCCAAAGGATTGTCCTCTGTCTTTGCATATTTACGCAGGATAACCCATTGTGCGATGTCTGCCTTTAAACAGCTGACCTCTCTGTTTGAATCAGGTGAAAGGCTGGAGACGGATCTAGATGCAGAGTGTTGTGTCAGCTAAAGTAGACTGGAGCGGGTGAAACTTTCAGGGTCGAGGCTCACACCGGGATAATGAAGTCTGGTCTGGACCCTTCTCACCACACATGGTGGATCTCTGTGGGTCTGTAGACTGAGTGAATCTGTTTTCAGGGAGTGAGGGAAGATGAGTTGGATAAATAAGTCGCCTGGCGTCTTTTTGCAGCCGTTCAGAAACGGTGATGATTAAAATGTCTTTGTGGGAATAAATCTGCAAACACAAAGACAGCTATAATTCCATCCTACAACAGATAGGTGATTGGTGGATGGAGGAAGAGGCTGAATCTGATTGGTGCAGAGCTTTACAGGAGTTAATAATCAGTTGATCATCAGGATGAGGTGGAAAGAGCCTGAAACTTTCAGCATGTTGAAAAAAGAGCTCTTGACATCAAAGCGCTGCTTGCTGTGTGTCTGAGGTTTAAGTGGACGGTTTTTGTCTCCTGCAGCTGCAGCGTGGGGACAAACCCACATGTGCAGACACTAACACCACCCTGAGAGGCTTTTACACAGGATCCTCAAAGTGACTGCATAAAGAGACATTTCTGTGTGACGGGGCATGCAGGTGTTGTCAGTCTCAGCCAGCATCCTGTTTGCCGCGTTGGCAGGAGGAGGTGCTTCACTTTCTGCCAAAGCTACTGGTCTGAGCTGGGATGACGGCTGAGGATTATTAGATGATGTGAAAAGCTTGTCTGAAGGCTGGCGCCAGTAAACAGGTTATTCTAACATGGTGGGGATATGTGATGTGGTCAGAAAGAATCTCAAAAACAGGAATAAGTGACGTGTGGTAGAAACACAGGAAATGTTTGCAGCTGAGAGATCGCCTGTCTGAGTGTGAGACTCAGAGAGCCATGGCGTTAATCAGAGAGGAGCTTTAGTTTCCCACCGTCACATTCATCAACACGGAGACGCTCTGAATCAATTCTCCTCTGCAGTGAAACCTGTTCTGGGCCGGTCATGAATCCCTGCATGCATTTTTAAAACAGCAGAGGATGTCATCAGAAACCGGCAGCATTTTATTGCAGATCATCAAGTTAAGTGATGCAACTGAGTCAGCGCAGCGGAGCGGGAGCCAAAGGTCGAAAACACTTGAAAGCGGTCTGTGGGCGGATACGGTTCAGTGTGAAGCTCGGAGAACAACGCTCGATCCATAATGTATTGAAATGTGCTGCTGCTGCTGCTGTTAGCCGGGCTTAGATTTCTTGTAATTGGCTTGTTATTTGATTTCTCTCCACTCAACCAGATCGACCAGGACATCCACACAAAGTACACACTGACATCCGATGCAGAGCTGATCCTAATCAGATCCCTGACATTGGGCAAAGTCACCAGTAAGTCCTCGCCTGACAGAAAGCACCTTGCCCTCTTCTCCCTGTCCCCTCAGAGTCTAACCTGTCCTCCTCTCCGCAGGAGGCGACAACTTCAGCGACGACGTGATGAGAGCCGCTGCCAAAGGCTTTGTGGGCTGCCTCTCCTCCGTCCAGTTCAACCACGTGGCGCCGCTGAAGGCAGCGCTCACCAACCGAGGAAGCTCATTGGTCACAATCAGAGGTCCGCTAGTGCAGTCCAACTGTGGAGCTCTGGCTGAGTCCACCTCACACACACTGCAAGGTATACTCACACACATACACACATACACACACACACACACACACACACACACACACACACACACACACACACACACACACACACACACACACACACACACACACACACTCACACACACACACACATACACACACACACACAGCATGTCGTGCAGACAGTGTGTTGTGGAGTCCAGGTCATCTCCTCTGACGGGTCACTCTGGATGAACCGCTGTCAGCTGAGGAGCATGGAGTGCTGAGCTTGAACCAGGGGCGGATCTAGAACATTTCATTTGGGGGGGTGCAAAGGGCTGGCAAGAGGTCTAGACAGGGTGGCATGGGACGACATCGGTGCAGTAAGAAAGTTCAGAGATCCACAAAAACACTTTAAAAAAAAAATTTGAGCAGACGCAGCTGTACACGGTTTCTCTACCACAGGATGTGGTTCATTACAATTAATGATCAAATCAGGTCAGTTGTAAAGCTTGATATATCCAACTTCAAAACAGAGGATTTTTCTTCATTAAGGATCAACTAACTATGCTTTGAAATTAATCAGAACAGCAAACTATGTGGTTCAGCTGAACCTGAGGGTTTTGTCAGGGAAACTTTTCCTTTTGCACTCAAAAGAGTTCTAAGGATTTCAAAATCACGGTGTGATGAATCAGTAAGGATTAACCAACGAGGAAGCGTGCATTAGACCGTTCTAAGGCACGACGTGGAGTGGGAACACCACGACGCGCAGCTTCCTCTTTGTTTAATCCACTACCACGGTCCCACAAACTGTAAACTTCAAAAGAAATAATGAATAAGTGCTGTGAACTTGCTAAATGTGCTCGAATATAGGAACTGTTTTTTGTTGGTCAACCAAAAAAGTTCTTTCGTCCTAGCAATCGTTGTCAAGATAAAAGCAAAGCTTAACTGAATATTCCCGTTGATTGTGCAATTATTAAAAGACACTGGCGTGTTTTCCTTGCTGGATTTTTTCTGTGGTAGGGATGCTGCTGAGTCATTTGCTGAGCCCGTAGACAGAATTTCGCTCCAATTCTTCCTGTCATTCAAGCCTGCCTCACACTACAGGATTTTTAAAATCCTAAAAGATTCTGAAATTGGGTTGTATCTCACACATAAGGAAAATTTTCACAGATCATCTTCTCTTAAATCTGAAGCACGCACTATCTACAAGATTTGAAAATACTGACCACCGCACACTACAGGGTTTCAACAAGATTATTTGACCAGAGAGTGATGCACCACATGTGCTCAGTTGTTTGATCTGAGGTTTTTAGTGGGTGGGACAGGAGGAGAGAGAAGCAGAGCTGTCTGCAGCGCTGCCTTTCATCCATTACACACACGCAGAGGGACAGAGGTGAAACTGTTGCTGTATCAGCCAATAATGGCATGATCTCACAGCGATCACTGATAAAACAACAGCTTGCTACTGAAAATGGCGTGCTTATGTGTTATTTTTAAAGGCATTGAACTGGCTCGAGTGGGCCAGTGGAGCACGCAGTCAGCTGACCCGGAGCCTTTCAGTTGCACTTTGAGCCTGTGTTTGTCTGTTGTCCGATCTCTGGTGCTTTTTCTAATTGTCTGTTGTCATCCTCAGTGAGAATGAATGTTGTAATCATCCAGATAAATATCAAACATGTTTGTAAATTATCGAGGCAGCTCCGACGAGTCTGTGAGACGATCGTGGGGCTAAAGATTCATCTGTCAACCACTCACACTGGAAGATAATCTTGGGTGAACGTCTGGCCCGATTTTAGTCCCCGACCAGATTTCTTCCCCGATTGTGGGGAGGACCAAATCTGGGTTTAATCGGGGCGAGAATCCTGTAGTGTGAGCCAGGCTTTATAGAGACGGGGCCCAGTAGGAGCACAGGCTGCTCTCGCATGCGTTGAAATGTGTGTGACGCGTTGCTATGGTAACGCGCACAGCGGAGTGATACAATGGTGATTTAACTTACCGAACTAACTGTCAACTGGCGTGCATTAGACCAATCTAAGGCACGCCAGTTGACATTGGAATTCTCACTGACCATGGTATAAGTTCCTTTAATTCACACGCAGCATGGAGAGAAGACCTCTGCTAGGTGTTCTCTGCCAACAGGGAGGTTGTCTTGCCTTATATACAGTTAGAGCGGAGGTAATAAACATTCCAGAGGGCATCTGCCCTGCACCCTTACAATCACACCACACCACACCATCATCTGTTTGGATCAATCAGTGTCACTTAACTAACCCCCAGTGAAATGGTATGTGCCTTATTGTCTCCAACATAAATTCCTTGGTTATTCATTTAGTCAGACTTCAACTCTCACGGTTTGTCCTCTGACTTTTAAATTTCTATTCTTTGTTCCATTTTAGCCTGAAGGTGACAAGATATGAACATTTAAGGATAAACTCTGTGTATAATATTTCACAGCAGGATCATAGGTAGCCGAAAGTATGGAGCTAAAGAGGGATTGCATGCCCCATTAGCTCTTATGTTCTGACTCCCTATTTTCACTGTACTTTTTACCCACTGGGACTATAATGGAGCATTCTAATGTGCAGCTTTCTAAGATCAGATCAACTTTTATGGATCTATCCTCACAGTGCAGATATTTGGGTTGAAAAGGCGTTTGTCTGATCATTGACCCTGATCTCCAGGATTGCAGGCCATGACGTGACCTCTGTACTAAACTGATGTTTACCTCCCTTCATGTCTTCATCACTGTGCGCTCCTTAAACCAACACCTTCAGGATTTATACACGCCAGTTTGAGATGGACAAGACATAAGATATGATTGGACATTGGTAGATACACACCAAACACACTCAGCCTGATGATGGTGGTGTGTGAACAGATACACACCAAACACACTCAGCCTGATGGTGGTGAGTGAACAGATACACACCAAACACACTCAGCCTGATGGTGGTGTGTGACCAGATACACACCAAACACACTCTGCCTGATGGTGGTGAGTGTGAACAGATACACACCAAACACACTCAGCCTGATGGTGGTGAGTGTGAACAGATACACACCAAACACACTCAGCCTGATGGTGGTGAGTGAACAGATACACACCAAACACACTCAGCCTGATGGTGGTGTGTGACCAGATACACACCAAACACACTCTGCCTGATGGTGGTGAGTGTGAACAGATACACACCAAACACACTCTGCCTGATGGTGGTGAGTGTGAACAGATACGCACCAAACACACTCAGCCTGATGGTGGTGTGTGTGTGAACAGATACACACCAAACACACTCAGCCTGATGGTGGTGAGTGAACAGATACACACCAAACACACTCAGCCTGATGGTGGTGTGTGAACAGATACACACCAAACACACTCAGCCTGATGGTGGTGAGTGAACAGATACACACCAAACACACTCAGCCTGATGGTGGTGTGTGAGTGAACAGATACACACCAAACACACTCAGCCTGATGGTGGTGTGTGACCAGATACACACCAAACACACTCTGCCTGATGGTGGTGAGTGTGAACAGATACACACCAAACACACTCTGCCTGATGGTGGTGAGTGTGAACAGATACGCACCAAACACACTCAGCCTGATGGTGGTGTGTGTGTGAACAGATACACACCAAACACACTCAGCCTGATGGTGGTGAGTGAACAGATACACACCAAACACACTCAGCCTGATGGTGGTGTGTGAACAGATACACACCAAACACACTCAGCCTGATGGTGGTGAGTGAACAGATACACACCAAACACACTCAGCCTGATGGTGGTGTGTGTGTGAACAGATACACACCAAACACACTCAGCCTGATGGTGGTGTGTGAACAGATACACATCAAACACACTCAGCCTGATGGTGGTGTGTGTGAACAGATACACACCAAACACACTCAGCCTGATGGTGGTGTGTGTGTGGACAGACTCAGAGAGCTGGGACCAGAAGGAGACTCTTGAGTCTGACACACAGACAGAGAGAGATGTAAGAGGTCACAGCCAGCTCTTCTGATCCGGTTTACCCATGGATCCGTCAGATCACCACAAGCTGCTGCAGTTAACCCTTCTGTTAATCCAGATTATAATCCCTTATTCTCTCAGGAAAAAAGGTGATGACTGCATGTCTGCCTTCAGCAACAAGCAGTTTCTCTGCAGATGTGTAGCCTCATCTGTCCTAATCAACTGAGCTGCACAGGAACTGAGACCCAGACTGATCAGGATCACGCTCCATCAGTGCTTTAACATCAGAGCAAGGCATGTTGTGTCTGAGGAAGGTGTGTTGTGTCAGAGGACAGAGTATTTTGTCAGAGGAAGGAGTGTTGTGTCAGAGGAAGGAGTGTTGTGTCAGAGGAAGGAGTGTTGTGTCAGAGGAAGGAGTGTTGGGTCAAAGGGAGGAGTGTTGTGTCAGAGGAAGGAGTGTTTTGTCAGAGGAAAGAGTGTTTTGTCAGAGGAAAGCATGTTGTGTCAGAGGAAGGAGTGTTGTGTCAGAGGAAGTAGTGTTGGGTCAGAGGAAGGAGTGTTGTGTCAGAGCAAGACATGTTGTGTCTGAGGAAGGAGTGTTGTGTCAGAGGACAGAGTATTTTGTCAAAGGAAAGAGTGTTGTGTCAGAGGAAGGAGTGTTGTGTCAGAGGAAGGTGTGTTGTGTCAGAGGAAGGAGTGTTTTTTCAGTGGAAGGAGTGTTGTGTCAGAGGAAGGAGTGTTGGGTCAGAGGAAGGAGTGTTTTGTCAGAGGAAGGAGTGTTTTGTCAGAGGAAGGAGTGTTTTGTCAGAGGAAGGAGTGTTGTGTCAGAGGAAGGAGTGTTGTGTCAGAGGAAGGAGTGTTGTGTCAGAGGAAGGAGTGTTTTGTCAGAGGAAGGAGTGTTTTGTCAGAGGAAGGAGTGTTTTGTCAGAGGAAGGAGTGTTGTGTCAGAGGAAGGAGTGTTGTGTCAGAGGAAGGAGTGTTGGGTCAGAGGAAGGAGTGTTGTGTCAGAGGAAGGAGTGTTTTGTCAGAGGAAGGAGTATTTTGTCAGAGGAAGGAGTGTTGTGTCAGAGGAAGGAGTGTTGTGTCAGAGGAAGGAGTGTTGTGTCAGAGGAAGGAGTGTTGTGTCAGAGGAAGGAGTGTTTTGTCAGAGGAAGGAGTGTTTTGTCAGAGGAAGGAGTGTTGTGTCAGAGGAAGGAGTGTTGTGTCAGAGGAAGGAGTGTTGGGTCAGAGGAAGGAGTGTTGTGTCAGAGGAAGGAGTGTTTTGTCAGAGGAAGGAGTATTTTGTCAGAGGAAGGAGTGTTGTGTCAGAGGAAGGAGTGTTTTGTCAGAGGAAAGAGTGTTTTGTCAGAGGAAAGCATGTTGTGTCAGAGGAAGGAGTGTTGGGTCAGAGGAAGGAGTGTTGTGTCAGAGCAAGACATGTTGTGTCTGAGGAAGGAGTGTTGTGTCAGAGGACAGAGTATTTTGTCAAAGGAAAGAGTGTTGTGTCAGAGGAAGGAGTGTTGTGTCAGAGGAAGGTGTGTTGTGTCAGAGGAAGGAGTGTTTTTTCAGTGGAAGGAGTGTTGTGTCAGAGGAAGGAGTGTTGGGTCAGAGGAAGGAGTGTTTTGTCAGAGGAAGGAGTGTTTTGTCAGAGGAAGGAGTGTTTTGTCAGAGGAAGGAGTGTTTTGTCAGAGGAAGGAGTGTTGTGTCAGAGGAAGGAGTGTTGTGTCAGAGGAAGGAGTGTTGTGTCAGAGGAAGGAGTGTTGTGTCAGAGGAAGGAGTGTTTTGTCAGAGGAAGGAGTGTTTTGTCAGAGGAAGGAGTGTTGTGTCAGAGGAAGGAGTGTTGTGTCAGAGGAAGGAGTGTTGGGTCAGAGGAAGGAGTGTTGTGTCAGAGGAAGGAGTGTTGGGTCAGAGGAAGGAGTGTTTTGTCAGAGGAAGGAGTGTTGTGTCAGAGGAAGGAGTGTTGTGTCAGAGGAAGGAGTGTTTGGTCAGAGGAAGTAGTGTTGTGTCTAAGGAAGGAGTGTTGTGTCAGAGGAAGGAGTGTTGTGTCAGAGGAAGGAGTGTTGTGTCAGAGGAAGGAGTGTTTTGTCAGAGGAAGGAGTGTTTTGTCAGAGGAAGGAGTGTTGTGTCAGAGGAAGGAGTTGGGTCAGAGGAAGGAGTGTTTGGTCAGAGGACGGAGTGTTGTGTCTAAGGAAGGAGTGTTGTGTCAGAGGAAGGAGTATTTTGTCAGAGGAAGGAGTGTTGTGTCAGAGGAAGGAGTGTTGGGTCAAAGGGAGGAGTGTTGTGTCAGAGGAAGGAGTGTTTTGTCAGAGGAAAGAGTGTTTTGTCAGAGGAAGGAGTGTTGTGTCTGAGGAAGGAGTTTTGTGTCTGTGGAAGGAGTGTTGGGTCAGAGGAAGGAGTATTGTGTCTGTGGAAGGAGTGTTGTGTCAGAGGAAGGAGTGTTTTGTCAGAGGAAGTAGTGTTGTGTCAGAGGAAGGAGTGTTGTGTCAGAGGAAGGAGTGTTGTGTCAGAGGAAGGAGTGTTTTGTCAGAGGAAGGAGTGTTGTGTCAGAGGAAGGAGTGTTTTGTCAGAGGAAGGAGTGTTGTGTCAGAGGAAGGAGTGTTGTGTCAGAGGAAGGAGTGTTTTGTCAGAGGAAGGAGTGTTGTGTCAGAGGAAGGAGTGTTTTGTCAGAGGAAGGAGTGTTGTGTCAGAGGAAGGAGTGTTGTGTCAGAGGAAGGAGTGTTTTGTCAGAGGAAGGAGTGTTGTGTCAGAGGAAGGAGTGTTTTGTCAGAGGAAGGAGTGTTGTGTCAGAGGAAGGAGTGTTGTGTCAGAGGCTCGTGGAGAACAGCAGCTGTTTGCCCCAGGCCTCATTTACAGTCTGACTTTATGTGGTCTGACACTCTGGCACGGGGTTAAACGGGTCAACACGTGTCAGCTAACATTTTCTCATCACACCCTCCTCCTGACCGCGCTCTGACTTAGGTCGCCCTCTGCACGCCACCAACCAACCACCAGCCTCCATCAGCAACAACACTGAGGAGGATGCCATTAAGACAAGAGGAAATCATTGACATTTAAAAGTCATTGCACTCACCTGTGAGATTAACAGATTTGCTTCGGGAGAGGAGAGGAGAGGAGAGGAGAGGAGAGGAGAGGAGAGGAGAGGAGAGGAGAGAATAGAATAGAATAGAATAGAATAGAAAATGCTTTATTCATCCCCGAGGGGAAATTCAGGAGTCACCGCAGCATTTAAGAAAACAAAAGTAAGAAAGAGTATAGAAAGTGCAAAAAAAGTCCATAAGAAATTAGATGACGACATCCCGTCCACCACTCGTCCACCACTCTCCAGCCCAGCCAGTCTCCACCTCCACAGGGTCCAGGACTGAGCCTCCCCAGCAGTCTGTTCAGTCTCTGTCTCCTGGATCCTGTCTGCTCACAGCAGGTGAAGCTCCTCCAATGTGGGGCCGGCGTCTGATGTCAGCTCCGTCAGCCACGTCCGTGAGCAGCACGATGCTTCTGGGTTAGCACAGCTAGCTCATCCATCCCCCGGGGCTAGATCCCACGTTCCCAACAACAATGGATGGAAGGACAGGTCCACGTCGTCACCTCCCAGCTCAAAGAGAGAAGGAGAGAGAAGGAGAGAACCCAGACATTGTGCTATTACTAAGCTGTGAATGAACATATGAACGTTCCCTTGTCTCCTTGTCTCCTTGTGTCCCTATTGAACATGTTTCTGCTCCTTCAGATCAAACTTCTCCGGACAACAGAGACAAGGAGGAGCACAGCGGCAGCAGCCAAAAAGACCTGGCTGTGATAGTAGGTGAGTGTGTGTGTGTGTGTGTGTGTGTGTGTGTGTGTGTGTGTGTGTGTGTGTGTGTGTCTCTGTCCGTCCTCTGACGTGCTCGTTGACGCGCTGTATCGCGCTGGAGCCATCCCTCAGGATCACAGCGTGGAGGAGAAAACAGCTTTTTAAAGGGTTGGTTTGACATTTAGGGAAAAGGGCTTTTGATCTGAGCTCAGAGTAGTCACACAGTTGGCTCTACAGAGGAGGATTAATATCTTTCTGCAGCAGTGTCTGTGGGAAATGAAGACCTTCAGCTAAACTAATGAAGCAACACGTTTGTTTTTCTCTGATCGATGAGAGCTGAATCTCCAGCCTCCGTCTGCAGCTCATAAACCTGAAATTCAGCTTCTTAAGGACAGGTCTACAGCTCAACAGGATCCACAGTAAACACAACAAGCAGACATAGAGCCAGTGAATCCTTATCTGTGACGGCCAATTGCTTGATCACTGCTCAATGATTCCATTTTTCTCACACTGCAACTGCTGGCAAATAATAGACAAATAAACATATTGTTTCAAAAAGCGAGGTGTCAGTGCAGTTTTTGGGATTAGGGATCAAAACATGCATCTGAAAAAATCAGACTGAGCGCGCTAAGACCTAAAGACTTGTTTCTGTCTCTGGGGTCACTACTGGTGTGGTGAGTTTCAGTCTCTGCAGGCCCTGAGAAAAGCTCAGAGGAGAACTCTGTCTCTGCTAGACTCTCTGAATCGGTCACGCTGCTCCACAAAAACACTGAACGTCTTCTCCAAACCTCCAAACAATAACATGATCGAGGTGTTAGGGGGAAGAACTATCCATGCGTCTGTGCTGCTATGTTAGCTTAGCTTGGCGTAGCTTAGCTTAGCTTGAAACAAACCAAGAAAAATGAAAGAAAGGGGAGGAAAGCTTTACTCCTCACTGAAACCTCTCTGGGCCTGACCAGAATGAAAAAAGCGTTTGAAGATTTCATCGTCTTATTTTGAGAGGAATCAAATAAAGAGAACAAATCATTCTGAGACAAACCATCAAGGAGCGTCTGAGAAAAAATCAAAGATCAGATAAAACCCAGAGAGCGGAAACAGAGTGATTTTAAAGCAGAGGTCTCCTCTTGAATCCTCCTTTTCCTGAATAGCTGATTATCTGACACAGGTAGGGCAGGAGAGCTGAGTTCAATCAGGACATCTGAAGAAACGGTCAAATTTCCATCCGATGTTAAGCTTATTTATTTTCACAGAGGGAAAAAGGGGACAGAGACAAAGTGATTGGATATCATATTTTTTTCTCTGGGAAGATCAAGCACTAAAGCACAACTCAGAGCAGGCAGGTGGAAATGAAGGTTCATCTTTAATAAAAGCAGAAACCAGACAAAGGTCAGAACTGAGCTGAAGATGAAACAGGTGAGGAGACAGAACGGATATATCTCCTTAGTCAACAGGCAGGATGTGGACGCCAGGGCTAAGACATGGACCCAAACCAAAAACTCTGCAGAACAGAGACTGTAAACAGGACCAGGTGTGCAGGAAAGACAGGAAACAGGACCAGGTGTGCAGGAAAGACAGGAAACAGGACCAGGTGTGCAGGAAAGACAGGAAACAGGACCAGGTGTGCAGGAAAGACAGGAAACAGGACCAGGTGTGCAGGAAAGACAGGAAACAGGACCAGGTGTGCAAGAAAGACAGGAAACAGGACCAGGTGTGCAGGAAAGACAGGAAACAGGACCAGGTGTGCAGGAAAGACAGGAAACAGGACCAGGTGTGCAGGAAAGACAGGAAACAGGACCAGGTGTGCAGGAAAGACAGGAAACAGGACCAGGTGTGCAGGAAAGACAGGAAACAGGACCAGGTGTGCAGGAAAGACAGGAAACAGGACCAGGTGTGCAGAAGAGACAGGAAACAGGACCAGATGTGCAAGAGAGACAGGAAACAGGACCAGGTGTGCAGAAGAGACAGGAAGCAGGACCATGTGTTCAGGGGAGACAGGAAACTGGACCAGGTGTGCAGGAGAGACAGGAAACTGGACCAGGTGTGCAGGAGAGACAGAAAACTGGACTAGGTGTGCAGGAGAGACAGGGGTTGTCATTGGAGAGCTGAGAGCAGAGTAGGAGGACCTGAGACAGCAGCAGAGTTTGTGCTCAGCCGCAGAAACAGGAAAAAGGAAACCTTAGCTCCTCAGATGCCCTTTTGTTCACCTTCAATCCACTCTGAGTCAGAACTGAAGCTCATATGAAGCTCTCTTTAAGGGGGTCAGCCTGAGTCCAGACATGTCAGACAGTTTCTGAAGCAGCAAGGATCATATGGAGGTTCTTGATTCATTAAAACTGTGCTAGGTTTATTGGATCCTGGAAAACATGAACCAGATCCCAGTCTGATTATGCTCTAAAAAAAGTACCCATCAGCTCTATCAGAACAAGCCCTGTCAGAACCAACTCTGCCAGAACCAGGCCTGTCAGAACCAGAACCAGGCCTGTCAGAATCAGCTAGAAAGTCTGGATCAGGTGAACTGTGCATACTAATGTCAGATGCTCTCATTTAGAGTTGGAGACAGCTCTGAGGACATTTGAATTGTGGAATTCTGCATTAAATTGAGGATGGACCCACCTGGGAAAAGATCTCATTTGGATTTGGCTCAAAATTCCCTGGATCAGCCTGAATCAGTAATCTTTGTTTAAAGACCAGCACAGCTCACGGTTCTGCTCAGCCTGACTGTCTGACAAACACAGATTCAGCTAACACCCCTAGCTGCTCTTATTCACTGTTCATGAGGGATTCAGCCTTCCTCACTGGCTTATACAGACAATCACTCCCTCAATCACTCACTCACTCACTCACTCACTCACTCACTCACTCACTCACTCACTCACTCACTCACGCACTCACTCACTCACTCACTCACTCACTCACTCACTCACTCATACAGACACTCACTCACTCACTCACTCACTCACTCACTCACTCACTCACTCACTCATACATACACTCCCTCACTCGCTCAATCACTCACTCACTCACTCGTACAGACACTAACTCACTCACTCACTCACTCACTCACTCACTCATACAGACACTCACTCACTCACTCACTCACTCACTCACTCATACAGACACTCCCTCACTCACTCAATCACTCACTCACTCATACAGACACTCCCTCACTCACTCAATCACTCACTCACTCATACAGACACTCCCTCACTCACTCAATCACTCACTCACTCACTCACTCATACAGACACTCACTCACTCACTCACTCACTCACTCACTCATACAGACACTGACTCACTCACTCACGCACTCACTCACTCACCCACTCACTCGCTCACCTACTCATTCACTCACTCACTCACTCACTCATACAGACTCACTCACTCACTTACACACTCACTCACTCACTCATACAGACACTCACTCACTCACTCACTCACTCACTCACTCACTCACTCACGCACTCACTCACTCACTCACGCACTCACTCACTCACTCACGCACTCACTCACTCACTCACTCACTCACTCATACAGACACTCCCTCACTCACTCAATCACTCACTCACTCATACAGACACTCCCTCACTCACTCACTCACTCACTCACTCACTCACTCACTCACTCACTCATACAGACACTGACTTACTCACTTTCTCACTCACTCTCACACTCATACAGACCCTACCCCACTTACACATTCATACACTTACGCACTAACTCACTCAGGCACTCACTCACTTACTTATACAGATATTAATTGACACAATCCCTCACTCACTCAGGCACTCCCTTAGTCACTCATTTGTACAGAAACTCACTCACTCACCAACTTGCACCTTCAGACACTCACTCACTCAGACACCCACTCACTTAGTCACTCACTCACTCACTCACTCACTCACTCGCTCACTCACTCACTCACTCACTCACTCACTCACTCACTCACTCACTCACTCACTCACTCATACAGGCTCCCAATCACTTGGCACTCACTCACTTTTACAGACACTAACTCACACACTCATCCAGAAACTCACTCACTCACTCATGCAGTCACTTACTCACTCAGAAACTCACTTTCTCACTCACTTATGCAATCACTCATACAGACACTCACTCGCTTATACAACCACTAACTCACTCACTCACTCGCTCGCTCACTCTCTCTCTAACTCAAACAGACACTTATTCACTCACTCATTCAGTTACTCCCTTACTCACTCATTTATAGAGACACAAACGTACTCACTCACTCCTTCAGACACTCTCTCACTTACTTATGCAGTCACTTACTCACTCAGAAATTCACTTTCTCACTCACTTACTCACTCACTCACTTACTCTCTAACTCACTCACTCTCTAACTCAAGCAGACACTAATTCATTCACTCATTCAGTTACTCCTTTACTCATTTATACAGACACAAACTCACTCACTCCTTCAGACACTCACTCACTCATTCATACACTCACTCAGACACTTACTCATGTTGATCATGTGACGTTCATGTCATCAGGAATAGATTATTTAAACTCCTTAAAACAGGGACCAGAGAATCTGGGGCTGTTTCCTAAACGGCCTTCTCCACTAGCAGGGCTGACCGTTTAGGTCTGAATCTAGTCTGTAGTGGGGAGTAGGAGAAACCTTTTAAAATCTGCAATATACTAAAAATCCCAGGATGTCCTACTGATCAAGGACAATTTCTCAGTATGCAACAAACTAGTCTACCTGGCATACAATTCCCACAATACACGGCACTAATGCTGTTTGTCTAAGTGGGTGGCAGGTTTTGGTGAATTACCGCCATCTACTGTAATGAGATACAACAAGATTGACATTAGACGCTTCATGAGATAGAAGTGAAGTGATGCAAAAGAAGCACCAGCCAATCTTGTCACTTCCAGTTATAAAAGAGGCTTTTAATTCTACAAATTCATTAAAGCCCATATAAACCACTTTTTCACTTTTTAAGCCATGCATGGATTATAAAGAAGTGTTTTTTCCATCAGCTGTCAAAAAAAAGTCCATTCCAGAGTCATTTTTGGTAAATGATATAACTTTTGGTGTGAGATTAGAAACCAAATATGATGATCCTGCTGTGATAGTGTGAACTAAATGACTAAAATGTTAAGATCTACCTAAAGTTTAGGTTGTGCATTTATAATGAAGGCAAAATAAATCCATCAGCTGTAGCTCCACTTTCAGAAACAGAAAAGCAGAGTAGTATACTACAGAACAGACCCAACAGAACAGTCAGACTACAGTCAAAAGCAGGAGGCAGCGCCTACTACAGACTACATTCACATGTACGTGGTTTGAAAAGCAGCCTGCACCTCCTGATCTGACCAGGGTCTGATGAGGTCTGATCCTTTAGAGTCTGATAGGGTCTGATAGTGTCTGATATGCTCCTTTAGAGTCTAAAGCTCTGTTTCCACCAAGCTGTTCAGTTCACTTCTGTGTCACTTTTCTCTTCTACGTTGGATTTATTAGCGGGGTACACTGCGTCACGCTGCTATGGCATCACACTATTATGTTACTGATGCGACTGTCGGCATCCAGCCTACACGCTGCCTACCACAAGGGGACATGGTTGGCTGTGGAAACGCAAACAGGACCAAGCTTTACCGAGCCAAACCGTACTGATCCAAACCAGACTGCTTGGCGGAAACAGGGCTTAATAAGGTCCTTTAGACTCTGATAAAGTCCAAAAGGGTCTGATAGGGTTCTTTTGAGTGATAGGGTCCTTTAGTGTCTGATAGAGACTGTTGGGGGCTAAAAGGCTCTCATCGGCCCTGATAGACTTTAGCCCTGGATCTCCTGGCCTGTAATTTAGAGTTGGTCCTGCAGAGACCTGATGCTGACAGCTCTTTCCTCCTTTTTCTCTGATGTGTGTCTCCTGCTGCGCACTCAGGTGTGGTCACAGCGGTGGTCTTCATCGCAGTGTGCGCTCTGGCTGTGATCAGCCGCCTCCTCTACCAGCAGCGGCGTGCCCAGGGGAGCAGCAGCATCAAAGAGGAGAACAGGCACACCATGTACACGGACTACAGGACAGAGCTGCACCTCCACAGCGCAGTGAGAGACACTATGAAGGAGTACTACATCTGAGGGTCGGCTGGGCGCCCCCTGAGGCCCTGCAGAGACACAGACAGACCTCTCTCACACAGGACTCACATGAGGACCCTGCAGGATCACTCCCACACCAACATGCCTGTGCCCACCTCAGGGATGCTGACATGCTGCAGCTCGCTGCTTCCTGCAAAGGGAGTGAGCGTGGGACTCTGCAGCTGTTAGTGTTTGTGATGTTGGTGAAACTGTCAGGGCGGAGCTGCTGTGGTTTCTGTCGTCACTAACGTGTCAGCTACAGGGGGCAGGACGAGCAGCCAGGACAGATGGACGCTGACAAACGCTTGGTTTGAACCCTCTAAAGCTAGATCTCTCCATGTCCAGCCGGACTCTGCTGAATCCAACTGACTGGTGGGGAAATGTGGGCGTGGCCTGTAAGATACACGCTGCTGCTGCTGTCTTTGTTTTTCTCACTGGTGCTGAATGTTGTAGAAGAAGAAATGGGGACAATACTGCCTATACTGTTTGAGTGCCTAATTTGCATAAAGTTTTTATTTCTGGAGTCAATCATGAACAGAAAAGCAGGAACATGAGCAGAGAGGAGCTTCCTGTGTTTCTGTAAAGATCACTGCACAGAAACAGCTCTGATTTCACCCATGTAAAACAGCTGCAGGCTAGATGCTGGCTGCCCTCTGCTCTGAGGTCTTTCCTCAGGCCATCTTTGAGGAGCTGAGCTACTCACAGTTTGTCTGCTGGATAATCATCTCACTGCACCTGAGGGATGTCACCAGTGTGGATCTGTTGTGATCAAGGTTGAGTTTCAGCTCCCAGCCTCAGAGAGCATCCAACCTGGACCTGCTGATTCTCTTTCTCTCTGTGTTTGAGTTCAGCAGATGATTCTGTCTCAAACACTGACTGAGAAACAACCTGAGCCCCTCAGACCTGCTGGTTCAGGTTGAAGCTCTCTGATTGATTTTGAAGCTTTTTTAAAGTCCCAGTGAGGAGTTTCTCAGTGATCTTATAAAGTCTCTCTTCTAGATATCTGCCTGATCCTAATCCACACTTTGAAATGAGATTATCAGCACCAACATTACAGGTTACAGGTTATTTCAAAACGGTACTTCTTAGCCCCGAGTCAGGTTGAGCAGGACCGGATTGATTTACAGCACGTCTAGGTCTCTATGACAGCACCACGCCAGCTGATAAAGATTAGTAGGGAGAAGAGAGATCTGTGTTTTTCTCTGCTGAAAACGATTTCTGTGATTAATTTTGTAGTGATGGTGGACGCTGGAGCCTAACTGTCAGACAGAAAAAGGACAGAAGAGCAGAAGAAAGAGAAACAGCAGAGAGACAGAGCAGCAGCTAAAGGGCAATTAGCCTTGGGCTCAGGCTGTATCACTCTATAACACAGGGGCTCATCTGTTTGTGATAATGTCCATCCCAACCCACAGTCAGCAGTTATTCTGCCGGGCTCGTTAGCTCTGATTGGTAGATGGCTGGTAGGACATGACCAGGATTATTTAACGTTACACATTACAGACATGTCTTAGAGCACCGGGCTGCCAGCTGAGCTACATATAGACAATTACTAAACTACACACAAACTGACAGTGTTCACTTGTTGCCACATTAGCCTACAGATAAGTTTGAGCACCGGGCTGCCGATAGCGCTACATATAGCCGGCTGGTATAACGTTTGCTTGATGTCATGTTTCAAACCGTAGTGCTGCGTAACTGTACTGAGAAATACCTTACCTCAGCACGTTGTGTCCCGTAAAAAGTGGATTGTAACAAAGAAAATTTGTTTTGATCTAATCTCCATTTAGTTCCAAAAACAAACACATGCCTCACTAAAAGTAATTAACAACAGTGTGCGGAGACTTAGGGCCAGAAGGTGGCCAGGGAGTCCAGTTAAAACACATCCTCTTCACAGCATCTTTAATGTATCCATGTTATACTGTGTTGGATCAGTGGGTCTATAGAGTTCAAACTGATCCATCTCTTTGTCATATCAGCAGCCGGCTGTGCTGTCACTCTCCTTTACGCTGCTAGAGCTGGAAGAGCAGACTGGTCTGACAAACTGTGGGTCCTCTTTGAGTCTGATATCTGAGTTTACAGATTTATTTTTAAATTCCCGTACCTAACAGAACTATGCATTATTTGCAACCACTCCCCTGTTTGGTTTGAATAAATATTTGTCTGATGTGAGGGAATCATGAGCCATTTAGAGCTCATAACCCCCCCCCCCCCTAGCTGAGTGGTTGTGATTTGTGTAGAGAGGGTCAGTAATGAGTGACTACAGAGGGCGTTAGTGCTTTAACACATATATGAGACAGTCGTCCACATAGAAGAGTAACTGATCTAACATTTAACCCAAACTGCAGATAGAAACCTGAACAGGGTGGCAGCATGCATTAAACACTGAGTTTGAGTTTGTCTGTCAGAGGTAATATCCTAAACCAGGAGCTGGAGCCACAGTAAAGACAGAGAGCGCACGTGGAACCTGGTTTAACCTTCCTAAGTTTGCAGGCGCTTCCTGGCCCCGCAGCGAGCAGAGGGTCAAACCTGTCAGACCTCTCCTCCTAACAGCTTCATCCCAGCTCCATGCTCCCCACTGGAGGAGATGACTCAGGGCCAGGAGGGTTCCTCCTGGTTCTGGATCAGTTCCTGGGTGTGTTCATGTGCTGTGGAGCTCCTCAGCTGCTTTCTGTGACCCAGATGATATCTGAGGTACAGTTTGTATTATTGGGATTACAGGGACACATCCATCAGTTATCTGTGCTTCTTTCCTCACTCAGGCTGGAGCCAATCCCAGCTGTCACTGGCCAGGAGGCAGGGTACAGCCAGCCAATCACAGGGCTTACAGGGAAACACAGTTTTTATTCTTTAACCAGAACATTTTGTAAATGGCTCACAGGAGATAATCCTTGCAAAGACGTGAGGGGAGTCTGAAGATGAACCATCCTCACCTGTGATAGAGAACAGGAGCAGGAGGGGCATCAGCTCATCAGGATTTTCCGATCCAGATCATGGTCCAACAGCCCCCCCAGCTGCTGAGATACCTGAGGATACATGTGCTAAATTGGGTCTGGGTAGTTCTTTGTTGACTGGTCTAGTCAGGACTCTGAAGGTCTGTCCTCTTTCATCACTAACCTGTGGAGCATTGAGGCTGCACTGAAGACAGATGGACTGAGACACATCCAGTCTCTCTGCTTCTCTGGCCGCAGATTACATGACAGGAAGTGACTCTACAGGGCGTGCTGGTCCAGACATGGGGTCTGGATCATGATCCGGTCTGTGCATGTAACCTAGGTGTGTGTGAGGACCTGGTCTACCTCTCACAGCATCCTGGTTCCTCTGCAGAGGACTTTATGTGTTC
The DNA here is from genome assembly GCF_033239565.1 of Halichoeres trimaculatus. Lineage (NCBI taxonomy): Eukaryota > Metazoa > Chordata > Actinopteri > Labriformes > Labridae > Halichoeres > Halichoeres trimaculatus. The sequence continues at coordinate 28,185,255 of NW_027437197.1, read as the reverse complement.
TCTTCCTCAATGGTTTGTATGGCTGCAGTTTTATTAAGGATCTATTGTATAGATGTTTAATTTATTAATAAAACCAGTATATTCATAACCCTGGTCTGGCTCTGCTCTGACCCTGGACTGACTCTGAACTGACTCTGAACTGACTCTGAACTGACTGTGGACTGACTGTGGACTGACTGTGCTCTGACTCTGTCACCATGTTTCTCATTGAATGATTGCACACATCCTGCAGATCCTGCGGATACCCTGTAGACCCTGCAGACACCCTGTAGACCCTGCAGATATTGCACACGCCTTGTAGACCCTGCAGACACCCTGTAGACCCTACAGATAGCGCAGAAACCTTGTGGACCCTGCAGACACCCTGTAAGTCCATGCAGATATTGCAAACACCTTGTAGACCCTACAGACATGCTGTAGACCCTGCAGGCACCCTGTAGACCCTGCAGACTTGCTTCTGATCATGATGGTGGTGATCTGTAGAGACAGAGATGACCCAAAGACCCGGCTGAGGATGGAGCTCTCTCAGGTGAGAAGACATCGGTGACTGCCTGTTTGTTGGTCTCTGTTCTTTCAGGTTATCTGCTAAATGCATCGAAACAGTGGATTAGTCGGTTTGAATTTTATTAAGGTGGAAACTTAAAGTTTGATGGTGTTAAACTTCACCCTGTGGGTTTTGAATTCTAAAAAACCATGGATGATACAGACAGGAAGTGAACCTGTTTTAATCCCAGCATGAGATAAAATGTAATCTGTGTTAATCTGAAGTAGAAACTGTTCACTGAGAGTGGGTCATTACTCAGCTTTAGGTGCAGGTAAAGGATGTGACTGTGAGCATTCTTAGAGAACTGTTCACATCATCCCCCCATCAGGAAGCAGACTCTCAGATCCCCCTCTGCCTTTATCTCATGGCCGCTGGTTTTAAAAGAGTGGTAGGTAAAGCTAACTGAGCGGTTTGAACAGCTACAGGTTTCCCTGGTGGTGGTGCCAGCACAGAGAGCAGCACGTTCTCCGAGAAGAATCAGAACACTTGATTGATCCCCAAGGGAAAAATTCATTTCAATTACATCCCTTTCAAGACATATAAGAAAACAAACTCAGACATGGGAGGAATACAGGAATGGGAGAAACCTAGGAGCTGCTAGCGTGTCCACCACCCCCCCTTTATAATAGATATGAAATAACAACATTGGGAGAAGAGAGGGAAAAAAGGTCCATTCCAGACTAGCCCCCAGCAGGGGTCCTAGTTTGAGATCAAGAAAAAAACACCTCACCTCAGCATGTAGGCACATGATAACAACAGACAAAAACTGGAAGACTTGCACAAATGTCACTGCTCAGCCACCGAGGGGTGTGCACGCTGCCTTACTCAGGCACGTGCACATCAACCCTCTGCAGCTGAACTGTAACGGAGCCAAAGAAGGCGTTCAGTCTGAGGTTGTGTGTGTGCCATGTGACTTCATGTGTGTGTATGTGTAAGCCCATGGACTTCAACAATGTCTGCCGTCTGATCATGCCAAGACCACGTCTGTCTCCGTGGAGACGGCCTCAAAGAGTTCTGATCCAGAGACAAGCTCACAGGAAGAAGGTGTAGGATGGGAGGGTGTAGAGCATCTCTCTGCAGCATCCAGGAGAGTAGAGCGTTATCAGCCTACCAAAGCTGACTCAGAGGAGCCGAAAGAGAGATAAAGATTGTTTGGGTCAGACAGACTCACTGTAATTTTCCATCTGCCTTAGAATTTCTCTGGTCATCCCTGTGGCGATTCCAAATGACCTAATTTGGAGGCCCATTACAGCCCAGCCAAGATGACAAATTCTCCAAGTTTTTATCCATCATGGGAAGAAGTTCAGGAATCACATCCTGCCTGCCATTAAGTTTACATATCCCTTGAGTCTGAGTGTCGACAGCCCTGCACAATCCGTCAATGACAGGCTGCTTGTCGATTGCCAAAAGTGCTGCCTGCGTCCTCTGAAGCGTCTTCTGAAGTTTGTGATAAATCAGAAAACCAACTCCAAACAGCAGAAAGGCTGTTATCATGAATCCAAATATGTAGACATCTTTAACATCCTCAACGGAAAAAAGAACAGGCATACGGTCCTCCAAGTGTCCCAGAAGTCGATCGTATACCTGGCTGCAAACGTTCCACTGGGGCAGGCGGGCTCCTCTTTGCCCAATTTCCTCGTTGGGAAAATTTGAAAATTTGATCAGTTGAGAGACCAGCGAATCAATCTATGATTTTATGCTTTGGATAGGATACAAAGAGAGGCTCCGATAGTTCAGATAGAGACAGACCAAGAGCAAGCAGGGCAGAAAGGGAGGACAGAGCTAGGAGAACAGCGACCACCTTTGTTGAGAGCAGAATGAAAGGAAAGAGAAGCCAGATGTTCCAGTCTATTTACAGAAACGCTGTGTGGGAGCTTGCAGCACAGCCTCTGATGCCTTTGTTTGTCAGAAATAAGATCTGTTTCTGCATACCCCAGATCAGTGTGGATGATAACAGGTTTAATGAAGACTGGAGTCTGAGTGCTCAGACCAGCATGTGCAGGAAATGTGTTCATTCAGGCTGAGCAGCTTTTTGTTCCCTCAGCTGGTTGCAGGTCAGTGGTAGAGCCCTCCAAGGGTCTGGGGTCTGGGGTCTGAGGATCAGAGGTCTGAGGGTCTGAGGATCTGAGGGTCTGAGGGTCTGAGGTCTGACTGAAGATTCAAGTATTCATCCTTTAGGGTCAGGACCCAGTTAAGCAGATCTGAGCTCAGTTAACTTTGTAAACTTTAATGACACTTTTATTTGTAGATATCTTTTATGTAGATTTCATGCTAAAAAGGTCTAAACTGGGCCACAGAAACAGAGCCCATAGCCCTCGTCTTCAAAGCTGCTCTGAAAACGGCGCCAGGGCTCTGTGTGGGATAATTATCAGATATTATCACAAATTAAGTTTGTCTGTGTCTTGCTTTGTTTATTGTGTGCTTTGAAAAGTCTAATCCTCAGTGATCTGAAAGAGTCTCAGGAACCCTAACCCTAATCCAGCCTGTTTATAATCCATGGTATAGAATTAGATTATCAGCATAAAAGTCAGTTGTTTCTTAATGCTATTCCCGGTATGTGTGGTCGGGTCAGACCTCAGTCCCTCTGATGAATCTAGGCCAGCTAACAAGGTTTAGCAGTAAAGAATGAGACATGTCATCTATCCTGAAAGGAAAGACTCTGTGGATTCAATCAGTGGTAACAGCAGGAACTGAACTTGGACTGAACCAGGAAAAGTGACCTGCCCCCTGTTTGTTTGGTCCAAGGTGTGCACGTCATGACCCTGTTTGCACATCAAAAAGAATCACAGGTGTCCAGGTGATCAACACAACTTAGACAGTCCTCAGAGGAAGGTGTGAGTATGACCTGGGTTTAACTTGGGTTTTATCAGTTTACGCTGGGTTTAACCAGAGTCAAACCTGGGTTTGACCTGAAGTCATTCTGGGATCAGCATAGATTTAACCCAAATTAAGCCTGGGTTTGGCATGAGTTTAGCCTGGATTTGACCTGGGTTCAATCTGAGTTTGACCAGAGTTTTACCTGAGATCAACCTCAGTTTGACCTGAGTTGAACTTGGGTCTTAGATGAGTTTAACCTGATTTTTAACCTAGGTTTAACATGAGTTATACCTGAGTTTAATGTGACTTTAACTTGAGTTTTACCTAGGTTTTTCCTGGGTCCTAGAGGATTTTAACCTGAGTTTGACCTGAATTTAACCGAGGTTTAACCTGAGTTTAACCTAGTCTTGACCTGAGTTATGTTTTTGCATGTCCTGGAGAAATCTCAGGTTTGAGCCCTCCTGTGTGGGTTTCAGCGGTGTCCCTCTTTCAGGCAGTCCGAACAGTAAAGTCTGTCTTGGAGCAGTCAGACCTCTGGTCTCGTCTCAGTCAGTGGTCTGTAACGTCAGTGTAAGAGTGAATCCAGTGAGTTTAACTCAAACCGAGTTTCCACTTAGCCAGCTCCAGCAGAGATCCACAGGTGTTGGCTGACTCTGAACCTGCTGCTAACTCAGCATGTCAGCAGCATGAACTACACGGCATGTTTAAAGGCTCCGATAAGCTGGAGCAGGCTGAGGTTGTATTTATGTAAATGCTTTGATTTGGTGAGCTTATCTATTCAGTGGTGTCTGTGCAGATGTTTCCACAGGAGCTGTTTAGTATGTGCAGCTCTCCAGCTCTTTCTCATGATGCTCACGTCCCCCCAGCTCCTCTGCTATGTGCTCAAACTAAAGCAAACAAAATGTCAGCCTCTCTGCAGTTAGCCCCTTCTTCCTATGTGTCTCTGAACTACTTCCTGCTGTCTCGGGGCGGGTCCTGTTCCTGCTCAGTCCAGTTAAACTGGGTCCTTAAACCTGGTCAGATTTCCCTTTTAGCAGGTGAAGTGTTGGATCATTTGATGATCATTTCAGGAAGTGTGGAAATTCTCTGTAATTGGTTCATTTGATCAGTGGTTTTATAAACCAGCGTGTTAACAGCATGTGTGTGTCTTTGTGTCTGTTTGTGTGTGTGTGTGTGTGTGTGTGTGTGTGTGTGTGTGTGTGTGTGTGTGTGTGTGTGTGTGTGTTTGTTTGTGTCTGTTTGTGTCTGTCAGTGTGTCTGTCAGTGTGTGTGTGTGTGTGTGTGTGTGTGTGTGTGTGTGTGTGTGTGTGTGTGTGTGTGTGTGTGTGTATGCTCAGCTCTTCATGTTCAGCTCTATGGACCCACTGCATGCTGATTTCTGCCTGGTCATTCCATCTGTGCCTTTTGTGGATGTTGCTGAGGCAAAGCTCTGACACCAGGACAGGTTAAGCCTTTAGTCCCATGCTGTGTCAGTGGTGTTTCTGTCAGACCCTGGTGACCCACGTGGAAACACCGAGCACTGTGGGGAGGACGTCTGGCAGCAGGGTTTGGTTGGAGAGGCTTCACTCAGACCTCCAGTAGACTGTTTTTTTTTTTTTTAACAGAAATGGACTCTTGCAGAGAAACTCTCAGAGGGGTTGCAGTCTTCTGTCCAAAGACTAAAGGATGAGTTAACGTTTTAATAAACTCACAGCCTTTAGAGCCTTTGCTCCACATGCAAACAGCTTGTAAAGCAGAGAGCAGATTAACCTGAAGCGGTGTCAGGTTGTAACAGGAGCACAGATATCTGGAGATGCTGGACACTGTGCCCTCAGCGTTTAATGAATCCTGGGAGCTGGAGGTGAGGAACAGAGTCATGTCTGTATGGATGAGCCTCCTCTGGTCCCATGGCTCTTTGTGAAGCTGGATCTAGAGGCAGAAGTTCCTCTTTGTTCAGAGCGAGCCTCTGAGCTGATAACAGCTGTGTGATAACGAGCTGCAGCACCGAGCGCTGACGTGTCGGCTCTGTTTTGATCTGACTCTTACCTCCTGCTGAGCCCTCCACCTGCTGCTCAGCACAAGTGTTGATGGGCTGTGCTGGTTTCTGACAGGTTAGAGCTCTCTGCCTCCCCCAAGAGTGTATTGGTAACCATGGGAACAGATAGCGAAGGTACAGCAGAGCTCTGAGCTCATGAAGGCAGATCTATCCACCAGCTCGGGGAGCTCGGGGTCTCTGTACCATCACAGCTGCTCCTGGCCCCATCACAGGGACGCAGACTCAAAGTGTTGACCAGGACTGACTCATGGGTTAGCCAAACAGCGTGGTCAGCTAGTAGCTGGCAGCTAGCAGCATGTGGTCCTGCTGGGGCAGGCTTGGTGCCTCCCCTCTCAGAGGCGGGGCTGTTTGCTTCATTTTGCAGGTGAGGATCAGGCTATGGGCAGAAAGCAGCTGCTCAGAAACACATGCCGACTCCTGGAGGGTCTTTGGTTTAGTGTTTGGCTGAACAGGGTCATCTGCAGGCTCCTGTGGTCGGACAGTCAGAGCAGATCCTGAAGCCTGATGGTGTAGAGCTCACCCTGATGGCTGACACTTGTCCAGGAGCAGAACCCGAGTTCTTTACTGGGGGAAGAATGCAGTTCCTCACAGGATCATGATCCCTATGCACTGCTGCACGTTCAGGCCTGTTTGGTGAAACGAGGGGTGCTGCTCCCTTCTGGTTGTCCGGAGCATGACAGTTTATGTTCCTCTGCAGTGACACCAGCGTTGGTAGGTGCGCTGACTGTTTGAGACCCTTTATCCAGCCCTGACAGGGCTCCATCTGTGTTTACTGAGGCTAATCCTCCCAATCAGCTGTAATGGAGCATAAAGGATAACAGCAGAGCGCAGAACGAGAAGAGAACGCTGTTGATAAGTGGAGGAGTTGATGTAATGATGTGACAGAAGTAAAGTAATGAGTCCATGTTGGTAATGGCCTCACAGCTGGGACTCATTTGGAAGCAGCACAGATGGATTCACATGTCTCCATTCACCAACTGTTAGCCTCTATGTTTTTTACATTCCTCTTGTTTTAATGATACACAAACAAACACACACTCCTCAAACACACACTCTTCAAACACACACACGCTGTCTTCTAACAAGCCTGGAGTGGTGACATGAAGTTATTATAACCCTCTGCTTCGTATTCATTATTTTGGGCGCTCTCTGTTTGGAATTCAGAGCCACCTACACAAACTCCTGGGAGCTCAGCTACTGTTTTTAGCATCCAAACTTTGACTTGAAGTTTCTTTCCTCCAAACTTCTGAGTTAATGAGCTGAGGCAAAGGGGCGCTCTTTACAGCAGGCTTTCAGCTTCCTGTTTAAGAGCTACTCCACTGAGCTTGAGGAGGAGACTATCAGAGGCTGCAGAGTAAAGATGTTTAAAATGACATCTATAGGGCCCCACTTTATCAGCAGCACGTATAAAGCTGCTGAAGAGAGAGTGCGTGCAGGTTCACAGAGAGGGCTGCTCACACAGCTAGCTGTGTTAATTATTTCAGGTCTAAGAACAACCTGCAGGAAATAAATAGATCAGTAGGACATGGGCGGCTTGAAATCATAAAAATGACTTTCTGCAGCTTATTTAAGCTCCTGAAGTTCAGAAACAGGCATCTCCACAGTCAGAAAGCATATCCAGAGAAGGGCTGAGTCCAGCCTGGTGACAGGTCCGGACTTCACTTCAGTCTGCAGAAGACAGACACTGATAAATAACTTCCAGTGGATACTCCAGACTCAGCCTGAAGAGAGGCCTCCAGCTCCAAACATCCCACACAGGCTGTCTGTAAGCAGATCCATCAGGCTGTCAGTCAGAGACAGTTTACCCCACAGCCGACAGGAAAACAGGCTCAGGAGCTGCAGGAGGAGACACTACACTGAAAAAAGGGGAAAGAGGGGGTTGTTCAATTTTCATATACGTAGTTCGCAAATACAACACAATTTATTCTTGTTCTTCCTCAAAACATATGTAAGTCATGTTAATTACTTGTGATCTTGAGGAATGTGAAGTGAACAAGTTTCAGTCATGTTCCAAAAAAAAGGAAATAGTTATGTTTGGTCCGGAAACTCCGCCCCCTGTGGATCCTGTTTTTGGAGGGAGAGCTGTACATCCGTCATCTTTTCGCTAAGGCTGGAAGAGGAATGCGTGTTTAGACGGCTCCCTACAAGGTAAAGATGAATTTAATATTGTAAAATTTCGGTCAGAATTACAGGTAGTGACCTTAATGTACTGTTTTAACCAAGCTAATGTGCTCTACCGAGCAACATATTAATGTCAATGTCAATGCTCAGGTTAGCTTAAGGTAACACGCATTTGCCATACATACGCGGCTGTTGGCAAGTATTTTATTTTATCACATTTATTTAAATGTACACAAAACACATGTTTGAATATAGTAAATATTTGAACTTTAATCTAAATTTCGTCGTATGCACTCTTTAGAGGGCTATTCATGGCAATGAAGTTAATGTTCGAGTTAGCTTAACAGTGGGGGTGGGGGGGCTGTAACCGTCGCATGTGCTTGCCCATACATGAGCCTGCTTCAGAGGGAGAGTGAAGCTGTAGCATGACGGTTATCGGTAAGCATCATTCCTTCAATTTACGTTAACCTTTCAAGTCTATGCTGGTGAACCAATACGCCATTTTTCCTGTATTTACAGTAAAAACAAATCAGTTAAAGCAACGATGGCGGTCACGTCACTATGCCACGAACACACACAAATGCCCCGCACGCACACACACGTAAGCACACACACAGTGTACCGACAGTGAGCGGGCAGACGGCCTGACTGTAAGTGTTAAAAACTGAGCACAGAGGAGGGACATTGTGCCCTTTTTTAAACTTAGTTTTAGGGGGAGACAATGCAGAATTAGTCGACTTTCTTCCTTAACAACTGTCAAAATAAAGCGGGCATGATCGTCCCGCAGTTCAGGGAGAGACAGAGGCAAAGCGAGCTGCGGGTTGAATCAGGAGAGAGAGGAGGGTATCGCCTCATTGCGTTATAATACAAGGACAATACAGCGTTAACTGATTTTGTCACAGCAGTTGCAGTCAAAAGCCCTAAAGTAACCGATTGTGAAGTTGATTCACGGCTGGATTGAGTGAATTAAGCTGAAGTTTATTCCAGTCTCTCAGAGATCGTTTCAGTATTAAGATCATACTGATTTTTTTTTTCATCCAGGCTAAATGACTGTCTGAAGGACCAGGACATGACAAAGAGATTTTAAAAATATATATTTTTTATTCATTTATAGGTATTTGAGAGTGGAAAACCAGGTGACCCCCCACTCACTTTGAACACAGTTTCACAGGCTCTATTATAAATTGTGAGTATTATTGAAGTGATTTTGATGATTTGCATTATATGTTTTACTTGGTCTTCAAATTTTGCTATTAATTTCTAAAAAAACAACAACATTTTGTTCACAGTATGCGACTTTTGCAATGTAATTTACTGGAGTCAAATTCCTAGTTAAACAAATGCTGTCTCACACAACAGTCCTTTTAAGATTCTTACCATGATGTAGGTCAGGGGTGGGCAATTAATTTTTTTACCAGGGGCCACATGAGGAACCTGAATTGTGTCAGAGGGCCACCAACTTTCTTCCATCGTAAAATGCTCTAAATTAAATATTTTGAATAGCTGGAACTGATTATCAGAAGAATAAAGCACTCTGTAAATGTTTATTTTAGGTTATGTAAAACTGTGGTGTATAGGTCAAGTAGAAAAAAAACAATTATTGAATCCTAAAATGAAAGAGAAAATGTCTTAAGTTTTCGTCTTTGTCAATATCTGTCATACATGAACTCACTTTTACCGATTGAGAGTGCTGGCAGACTGCCAACACTCCTGAATATGGAGGGAATTTCCCATTTTTTAAACCCTTTCTCCCGCAAATCTCTTCGCTTGTGATTTCTCCTGATAGTCCCCAAAATTTAAGTTTGCTTCTGTGAGCTCTAATATTTTACTAAGTCAAATCAAGTCCCGTACTTGGGCGTTATATCGAAAACTCAGAAACCATCCACCCCTCTCTCTTAGTTGGTTTGATCCAGAGACGCTGCAGGAGACCTCAGAGACAGAGACAGATAACTGTGCAGCACTTATTGATGAAGAGTTTGTCAGAGCCTTAACTAACGTAGCTCTGCTCTAACGCAGCATCCTCTTCAATCAGGAAAGTTTAGAGCAGCGTGAATTTTATAGTGAGAATGCTGACTCTAAAATAGTGAAACGCGTGTCGTTGTTAAGTTCTGTCCGTCTTCAGTGTGTGATGCGAATACGCGCTGCGCGTGTACGCGACGGCACTCTGTCTTCAGAACAGCAGAGAGTTCAGGTGGAGGAGACAGACTGAGCCAGTGAAAGAGAGGAAGAATTCAATCCACAATGTCTTGTTCAGTGCCCGTGGTAGATGGGGTATTAAGACATATGCACCCGCACGAGTTTCATGTTTATGTTTATGATTGACCTCACGCGGGCCGGACAGGGACGTACAAAGGGCCGGATGTGGCCCGCGGGCCGTAGTTTGCCCAGGTCTGATGTAGGTCATAGTTTTAATGCACTGTCTGTTGTATTTTTTTTTTCCTGAATAGGTATTTGGTCCAGTCACAGACCAGTGACAGCTTTGCATGTGACACATTCCAAAGGCTCTGTAGTAAATGGTGAGTATTATTCAAGTTACTTGGATTTCTTTACACAGACAGTCAAAAGTTATGTATATGACAACATTGCTATTAATTTCTGAAATATTAATATAGTGTTAAAATGTCAAGAAAATACACATTGTCCAGTTTACTAGTTCTGCAAATATATGCTAATACATCACGGCTGCAATCAATCTTACTATCATCAAGGTATTGTGTCATCCTTGTGACAATAGTTTCAAAGATTTGTGTCTGATTATGAAGTATAACCTGGCTTATGTAAATGATGTGTGTTTAATGAAAGAAATTCCTCTCTGAAAGCAATTCAAGTGCACCCTCAAAGTGACCTGCTGAGTCAACATCTCCATAGGACTGTTTCAGCACTGTATATTATACCTCTTGAAGTTAGGATTTTTGCAGTATTTGATCACAGTATTTTTGACAAGTGTGCATTTGAATAACACAATAAAATAACTATGAAGAAGTGTGGAACTGTTAGTGAGGAAGCTGTGTGGGGGGTGTGTTGGGTTGGCTTGCCAGTAATTTCTCTCTCTCTCTCCCTACCTCACCCTTTTTTTCTCCACAGTGAATGTGGCACTGTAAGGGGTGTTCAGTGGTTGTTTCAAGTAGGTTAGAACTACTACACCATTACAAACTCAAACATCAATCAATCAATCAATCAATCTTTATTTATATAGCGCCAAATCATAACAAATGTTATTTCAAGACACTTTACAAAAACATTTACAGGTCTAGACCCGTAAATGTTAATAAAATTTTATTAGCAGAAACCCAACATCAAGACAAGATAAGAAGTCTTATCTTATCTTAATCCACCATGAGTACAGGACTTTGCAGCATTTAGCAAGTTACAATGGCAAGGAAAAACTTCCCTTTAACGGGCAGAAACCTCGGACAGAACCAGACTCATGTTAGACAGACATCTGTCTCGACTGTGTTGGGGTTAGAGAGAGACAGATAGAGGAGAGAGAGTGGGAGAGAGAGGGGGGGGGGGGGGGGGGGGGAGAAAAAAGGAGGGGGGGGGGGGGGGTAGGGATAAACACACACGCACACAGACACACACACAGACACACATACACACACACACACACACACACAGAAAGGGAGAGAGAGAGAAACAGACGGAGTCTGAAGTTTGGCGCTGTGGCGACAGTTAAGGTGAAACCAGCAGGCCAAATCCAAAGCTGTAGCAGCTGGTGTCGGACAGGAGCACAGCAGCAGGCCGTCTTCTTCACCGATCCCCAGGAACCTACAAGACAAACTCAGACCCTCCCAGAGAGGTGTATGGTCAGTAACTATAACAGGACAGTAAGACTAGAAGTTAGACTGACAGTAAAAGAGGGAAACAGGAGCCCTGTGTGTCAGTTCCCCCCAGCAGTCTAAACCTATAGCAGCATGACTAAGAGCTGGTTCAGATCTGATCCAGCTCTAACTGTAAGCTTTATCAAAAAGGAAAGTTTTAAGTCTACTCTTAAAGGTTGAGACCGTGTCTGCTCCCCGGACCTCAACCGGTAAGTTATTCCAAAGAAGAGGAGCCTGATAACTAAAGGCTCGACCTCCCATACTACTTTTAGAGACCCTAGGTACAACGAGCAGACCAGCATGTTGAGAACGCAAAGACCTAGACGGATTATACGGAACAATTAAGTCTTTAAGATACGATGGCCCGATGCCATTAAGCGCTTTGTAAGTCAAAAGAAGAATTTTAAACTCTATCCTAGATTTTATAGGTAACCAGTGTAGAGACGCTAACACTGGAGAGATGTGCTCTCTCCTCCCAGTCCAAGTCAGTACCCGAGCAGCAGCATTCTGAACCAGCTGAAGAGTCCTAATAGACTTATTAGGACAGCCGGATAAAAGAGAGTTACAGTAGTCCAGCCTAGAAGAAACGAAAGCATGGACCAGTTTCTCAGCGTCGCTCCGAGACAAGATGTGTCTAATTCTCTTGATATTGCGAAGATGAAAAAATGCCGTCCTTGAGACCTGTTGGATGTGAGAGTTAAAGGACAGGTCCTGATCCAAAAGAACTCCCAGGTTCCTGACAGTGGTGCTGGAAGCCAAGCTGATGTCGTCAGAGGCGGCGATGTTGTTCAAGAAAGCTTCTCTGAGATGTCCACATTTTGGACGCACAACCCATTACCCATGTACATATTCAAAATGTCCATGCACATTTAAGACATGGAATGCTTTAATTGTACATCAAAGTAGAGTGCATTCCAAACAGGTTAGTCCGTTGCAAAAAGAATTGGCTACTTTTAGCTGCCACTTATGTGCATGTAAAAATCTAGCAAATGAAAGGGAGTACTTTGTTCATATCAACACACATCTGAGGAGAAATGAAAATGTTTGTTGCATGTTTTTAGGCTGTAGTTTTCAAACCAGTATTTATGGAACGTTTAAGTCTCACAAGAGTCGACAGCATACACCTCACACCCTAACTGATTTTATACCAGGTATTGTGAAAACAACTAAGTTAGCATCACCATCGTTGCATGATTCATTTTCTGATTGCCAGGACGAAGAGAGTGTGGAAGAGGAAGTTTCTGATACATCACTAGATCGGAAAAGCCATCACGAGGCACTTCCAGGTGTAATTCAGCAGCAGCTTGCAGCATCCTTGCTTAAGTTGGAATATTTAGTGCATGTTCCAGGTACAGCTATTGATGAATTCTTACAGGAAGTTTACTACTTGATAAACTCTGCATCAGTTCCATTCTCTAGAAGCTTAGTAAATGATATTCTTGAGCGTAACAATCTCCAGCTTGATGACTCTGTAGTTACAGAAATCACCACAGCTATTTGCTCAGCTAACCCAGTTCAAAGAGCAATTGAAAAAGGTGGCCCACTTAGTACTTCATATCAGCGTAACCAATATTACAAGGGAAAATTCAGTGTTGTGGAACCAATTACCTACATACTTGATCATAAAAAGAAACAGACTTTTCAGTATGTCCCACTGCTTAAATCCTTGCAGCAAATATTAAATTGCAGATATATTCTTGATAAATTTATTGAGAATCATAGAGGACACCAGGACATTAAACTTGATGCTGATTATGAGTTAAGGTCCCCTGAAGATGGTTTGCATTTTAAAGAAAACAGCTTTTTGAATGCTGAGGAGTTACGAATATCACTGCGTCTGTACGTGGATGATTTTGAGATCTGCAACCCTTTAGGTACCTCTCGTAAGAAGCACAAGCTGTGTGGTGTGTACTGGGTACTAGGTAATCTTCCACCTGGCTCTCACTCATCTTTGACATCTATTTACCTTGCAATACTTTGCAAAAGTGTTGATGTGAAAACATATGGTTTTGACAGAGTGCTGGAGCCTCTTCTGCAAGATCTTAAAAGTTTAGAGGAGCATGGTGTGTATGTCCCTTTATTAGGTGTGTCACTGAAAGGTACTGTGCAGAGTGTTGTGGCTGATAACTTGGGAGCACACAGTATTGCAGGCTTCACTGAAAGTTTTTCGGGGGATTTCTTTTGCTGCTTTTGCACAGCTAACCGTGGTGAAATTGAATCTGACTGTGTTGCTTCTGGTGTTTTCAGCCTTAGAACTAAAGAGGTGCATGCAGGTCATGTAAAGACAGCACTCAGTGATAACACTCATTGTGTTGGTGTCAAACGTGGATGCGTTTTAACCAATAATCTGTCCCGTTTTCATGTTGTCTCTGGGTATCCTCCCGACATTGGTCACGATATTTTGGAAGGTATTGTGCCGGTCGAGTTGGCTTATTGCTTGTCATTAATGATATCAAAAAAGTTGTTTACATTAGATGAGCTGAATAAAGCTATTTTGGTGTTCCCGTTTGAATGGTCAGACAAAACAAATAAGCCAAATGTTGTACCACAAAATCTTTTTGGTCGGAAAACTATCGGAGGCAACGCCCATGAAAATTGGAGCCTACTGAGGTTTCTTCTGTTTTTGATTGGACTTTTAGTGCCAGAGGATGAGCCTGCTTGGCTTGTCTTAATGGATTTAAAGGATATCGTTGAGTTGGTTGTTGCTCCTTTGCATACTGACGAATCCATCTCGTATCTTGAAAGCAAAATAGTTGAGCACAGACAGAGGTACCAAGAGCTGTTTCCTGATAAAAGACTTCTACCTAAGCATCACTATCTTGAGCACTATCCTCAGATGATGAAATGTTTTGGCCCTCTTGTTGCACTGTGGACAATGCGATTTGAAGCCAAACATAGCTTTTTTAAGCAGATTGTGAGGCACTCTAGTTGCTTTAAAAATGTACCCCTGACTTTGGCTTCAAAACATCAGATGATGATTGCATTTCACATGAACTCACCATCTTATGGTAAATCTACCCTCCACTTACCAAGTGTGTCCACAGTTCCACTTGATGTATTGAAAGAGGAGGTGGTTCAGGCTATCAGATCTAAATATCCAAACCTATCTGAAGTGCATCTTGCCAAGAGTGCATCAATTAGTGGCACAGCCTACTGCAAAGGTATGATAGTTGCCCATGGATCAGTAAGTGGGTTAACGGAGTTTGCTGAAATCATTCAGATGTGTGTTATAAACGAGGAGTTGTTCCTCATTGTAGAAGAACTATGTGGGTGGTACAGTGAACACTACAGAGCCTTTGAGGTAAACTTTTCACCTTCAAGAGAAACAAAACTTGTGGCACTCGGTCAACTCAATGACACCTTTTTCACTGGCCGATTATACGGTTGGATCGAGGCGGATGGTGACCTTAAAGAGGCATATCTGCATAAAAGGTTGGTTGACTGTCAGATTGGTACTCAACAGTTGAGGGCACATTAACTTGATTTTTCAGTTACCCTTTGTAAACACAATTTAGAGTTGCATTAATTGAGCCAAAAGAAAGGTTGCACATCCCTCACATAGCATAGCAAGATAATAAATACAGGCAGGGTCTTTTAGGACAGGTTTTCTTTTTAATATTGCATACATTTTAAAGGCAAAATGAATAGTATTTTCATTTTATGGGAAAAATGTTTTGAATCCTTTTCAATCATCACCCCAAGATTTCTGGGGTGGTGTCTGCATCACACCCTTTGTCTATATTTTATCCCATTGTACTGTGTTGAGGATGATTCTGAGCACTTAACTTTTTTTCAGTGGCGTGTTTTTTTCAATCTGTCTGTAGAAATATGATAGGTGTATTTGGGGGATTTTAGCATCTAATTATGAAGAATAATACAGAGTGCAAGCAAGTAATGACAGATGGGGCCTTATCTGCATTGAACATTTAAACTTGAACATTTGAAAATCGTTCATGGCTACATTGAAATCTATGCCGCTCAGTTTTTAATTTTGGGCTGTCAGCTTTGTCATCTGAATGACTCATCTGATTGGCCTATACAGAAGCCACTGGTTTTTCTATATGGAATGTATATCAGCCAATAACGATCTATGACCATTCAATTAGAGCATCCTTAGAGGCAACCAGGTGCCAGTTTGTAGGCATCCATTCAAGAGGAGTGAGAGAAAAGACCAACTTTAATTGTTGTTTCTAAAAGTGCAACTGACAAATCCTTCTCATTCTGCCTCAAGCTTTGTTTCGACATGTAGTATTTTAGTACTGTTAGGTTGTAAAGGGATGGATATAGGTGTTGCACAATACACAATTGTTTTTTTTTCATAAATATTTTCAATGGTCTTTATCTATGTTGTCTGTCACACACTACTAACCAGCACATAAGGATTCTTCTTTCTACTGTTCTTACCTCTAGCCTGGTGTTTTACCACATGGTATTTCATACATAGGGGTTCACATTGTACGTCGGCATATCTAAACCCAAAAATGAATTAATCTTAATTCAGCTTTGAATTAAATTGGCTGAGTAATTTAAAAATTAGAAACCTAACATCTCATAGAATAATTATTTTCCTTTTAAAATAATGAAATGTGTGTGTGTGTGTGTAAACTTAAACAATATGCAGTATTCTTTTTTAAAATTGAGTCTTTTTCATCCTTTTCACAGAATAAGACAAAAATATGGATCCCCCTACCATTCTCAAAGTCATCCTGGGGGACAACAGCTGCCAAAGATTGACTTTCAGCAATGGACTTCCTGGATCAGTCAGTGAACTTGTTGGTGAGGTACAAAGACAATGTGGCCTTGACTCAAACTTCAGACTTCAGTTTATGGATGAACTATTTGGAAATGAATTTATGAACCTAACCTCAATGGATGAAGTACAGAACAGAAGCACCATCAGAGTGATTCACATGACAGAAGCCTCAACTTCCCAGTGTTCCACCTCTGCCGCTGATTTGTGCCCTTATATATCCGAGGAATCTTCATCCCTGTCTAGTGGGTGTGTTGACACAGACATACTCTCTTCACCAGATTCATCAGAGTCGTCCAGCTCCAGGTCATTTTGGCCAAGCGTCTTCCATGTTCCTAAGTTAAGCTATGATGCGGAACTGAAACTTGAGCAGGGCAACATAGCATACAAAGAAACTGGTACCTTACTTACTCCAGATCCTAAACTGAAGTCAAACATTCTTGAAGGCTTGGTGCAAGAAATAGTCAGGTACAAAGTGTATGTAACTAATAAACAGTTTAACACGGTAGGAGAGGCCCTTATTGCCAAGCATCCCTGCCTGACCGAAAAAGGCTCACTGACTGGATATGCAGGGTGGAAAGCCAGCTTAAAAAACAAACTGGCAATTTATCGCACTCACTTGAGAAAGCTGGGGTGTCCGGAGGTGATAGAATAGAATAGAAATAGAATAGAAAATACTTTATTTATCCCCGAGGGGAAATTCAGGAGTCACCGCAGCATTTAAGAAAACAAAAGTAAGAAAGAGTATTGAAAGTGCAAAAATGTCCATAAGAAATTAGATGACGACATCCCGTCCACCACTCTCCAGCCCAGCCAGTCTCCACTTCCACAGGGTCCAGGACTGAGCCTCCCCAGCAGTCTGTTCAGTCTCTGTCTCCTGGATCCTGTCTGCTCACAGCAGGCGAAGCTCCTCCGATGTGTCGCGGCGTCCGATGTCTGCTCCGTCAGCCACGTCCGTGAACAGCACAATGCCGCTGGGTTAGCACAGCTAGCTCATCCATCCCCCGGAGCGAGATCCCACATTCCCAACAACGATGGATGGAAGGGCAGGTCCACGTCGTCACCTCCCAGCTCACATCCGAGAACCAGCACTTCGTCCTCACCTCCTCCTCCTCAGCTCAAGGGAAATCATCAAGCCCTACACTAGTTGGCATTGACATGCTACAGGCTGCTAACAGCTAATTTTGCATGTAAACAATGCAGCCATGGTTACATGTAGGATCTCCAGACAAACACAGGAGAAAAGTAGTAAAAAATACCGCCGAAGCCACAAAGAGTTTGGTGTCCGTGACCAACAATGAACCATACAAAGTGATGATCCACTCCAAATATAAAGATGACGAAAAAGAGACGAAAAAGTTACAAGAAACGGACAAAGACGAGAGAGCTGCTGCAACAGGCAGCTACTTGGGTAGCGCCTAGCAACCGAGAACCGAGAGGTGATGGTAAACTCCCTGAAGCACAACCCAGAGGGCAGAGCAAGTGCTGCTTTTGGCATCAAGAGACCAAGACGGTCTGAGGTGAACTATTGTCCTCCCTACCCCACTGGAGAATCTGATGCAAGCCTTGAACGTGTCAGAGTGGAACTTCTCTCAGACGTTAAAAAGAGGAACAACAGGGAAGTGGTGAAGATGAAAATGGAGAAGACGTTTGCTTATAGGAGATATGAACTGATTCGTGACACACCCATGATTAAAGACTTTCAAACAAGATGGCCAGCGCTGTTTGAAACAAGTGAGGTGGGTGTGTATAAAATATAGACTTATTAAAAAACAACTTATGAATCCTGAGATGGCTCGTAATTCATACCTATGTGAATGTATCTTTCTCAATGCTCATTGTGGTTAATCAGTATAAAACCTTTAAATGAAAGCCCTCTAAGTATGCGTTTTAATGTCTTGCTTTCAGATAAATGCAGAATTTAAGCGCATCACCACCATACCACTGCAATCCAGATTTCTTTCCCAGCTAGATGTTCTTTCTGACAAACTTCTGAAGCCCTTTGAAAAGAGAGGAGGACAAATTGGCAAGCGACTACAGAGCATTCTGACACACATGGCTGAAGTAAGAATGTGTTTTGGAAAAGGGTAATATTGATTTGAAGTTGCATGTATTTGTGGAAATAATTCTAACCAACTGATCTCCTCTGTATATCCTTCTCAACTTAGGTCGATGATGTAGATGTAGGACGGGAATGCGTCATCAAGGGACTCTGTGTGTACCTAAATGAGGACCCGAACAGTCTTGTGAGAGAGTACACGGTGAGTACGATGATTAGGGGTCAGTATTTTAATTAAACTTTTTGCTCGTAGGTATGTTTTTGAAACAAAAATGAGCCAGTATTTTGTTTAAATTAATAAAACCTGTAGTTGAGAAGAGGATGTTCTTTGCTCAACTAGTCGTGAACAATAACTGACTATTTTTCATATTTAGTTTGTACATTTAACCCTCATACCTGAAGGGAACGTTGGTGTATGTTCTTTATATTTTTGAAGTGGATATGCTTTTCCTCAGTATATTTGTTATACAACATACTAACTGCTGTGGGACACCCCCAACTTAGTCTGTTTTCTGGGCTAACATTGGCACAAATTAAGGGACCTGAGGTTGGGTAAAGGACTGAAATTCAGCCAACTGTTAATACTCCTTGAATTTTTTAATAACAAAAGGCAGGTATAAAATGTCAAAAAAAAGTTTCCTCTTTAAAATTGACCAAGTACTCTTTTTAAAGCATTCATTTCAGCACAGAAGTTAAGTCAAATATTTGTGTTTTTTATTTAATTTGGTCCCATTTGTGACTTTACACTCTTCAGGCTGATGAAGCTTTCCAAGGATCCATTGAGGACACCACTGTTGGAATATACATCATCAAACCAGATGCCACCAGTAAACCAGAGGACATCGGGGTCGTCCTTGAAGGCCAGATGATACTGCGTGATCTGGACAATGTTGCATTTGATGCTGCAATGTTGTTTGGCTTAATGTATGCTCTGGACCTCAACTACCCCACTGAACTGAAGTATACTTTTGAAGTGCTCCAGAAAGTTGTGATGGAGCTTGACAGCAACACTCTCTCTAAGAAAGCCCAAGTTCTCAAAAACAGACTCTGTCAGTGAGCTGTTGCCATACATGATGAGGCTGAGACATTACAGTTCATCATGTTTACCCCTTGGAATATTGATGATGCTTTGAGCACTTACAAAACTTGCACTGCCTTTGTTTGCTACCTCTGTTCAAATATGGGGAGCCTTGTGTGAAACATTGCTTAAGTTCAAGACCACAGAACTCTGGTCTACCATGTTAGCCCCTTGGAATATGGACAGTTCATTTCACTTGTACCTGAAAGGATGCAGCTCACATGCACTGCCTTTATGTTTGCTACCTCTGTTCAAATATGGGGAGCCTTGTATGGAACATTGCTGAAGTTCAAGACTGCTGAACTCTAGTCTACCATGTTAGCCCCTTGGAATATGGACGGTTAATTGCACTTGTACCAGAAATGATGCAGCTCACATGCACTGACTACAAGTTTTTTTCAGCAATATTTGTTCATAACGTGTGCTTAGAATTTGCAATTCAGGAGTGTTTGGGATACTCTTAACAGTTATAAATTGTGTTTTTTCTTTCCACTATTTGATCACAAGTGTCGTTTGAAAAGAAAGGGATACTTTGTCTTGATTATTGCCATGTTTTGAACATACATACTCCATTGTGAAACAGTGTTTATTGAGGTTTAGTTTGAAGTTGGAAGCTGTTGGAGGTCAGACAGTATTTGTCCTCAAGTGACTTGTCTTCATACATTCATTCATGTTCACATATTTACACATTTACATTCATGCCTTGGACTATTTTTCATTTCAATTGGTTTTCAATTTTCATCCCTACAGACACACATACTCACACATACAATTGCAAAACACTAAGTTTGTTTTCAGAAATAAACGGTTGTAAGAATGTTTACAGATGTTATGGTCAGAAGTGTTAGCCTGGTGAAAGAGGATACGTTGCCCTAACATGTGAACTGTGTTCTTTTTTTGTTTTGTGTACATGGTTCTACATGTGTACTTTCCTACATACTGCTGAAAAGTGGGTTTTGGCTGATTGTGTTTTCTCAGGAATTCGTACTTCAGTGTTGAAGTTGTTTTATTCTTCAACAAAATACAGTTTTTCATGTTATGAAAAGAAATGTTTTTCTCCTGGTTTTTTTTTTAAATTTTATGTTAGTAATTTTGGTTGTTGGTTACCTTACATTAATTTGTCTAAGTGAATTAATGTACAGAAACAGTGTAACTTTATATAGGATGTATACAGAAAGTATGCAGGGAATTTATAACCTAATAGTGTGAGCCCTACTTAAAGTTAAGTTAATATAAAAAAAAATTGCAAATGCTGTATATAAATTACTTGCATTGCTGTAACATATAATGATTTAACACACTAAAAATAAAAAAGGCTTGTTAATTAAGATAAGGTAATTTAACATACCATACATAAAAAAGTCATGTTGATTTGAATAAGGTAATTTAACTTACCATATATAAAAAAAGTCATGTTGATTGAACATACATTAGTTTTGTATACATAACATAAAATAAAAACTTTAGATCTACATAAAAAAGTTGTGTTATTTGAACAAATAAGGATTAAGTATACTCAGCATGAATAAATGATTTTTTGTAAACATAACTTTAATATGTGCAACCGATGTACATATTTTTTTCATGTAAATTGAACAGACTTTTTTTTTCAGTGTATTCACCATCAGTGTAAAGCAACCTCTGTACCTCTGTACGAATATCACACACTCATCAGGTGCAAGGTGTTCATCCTCCAGAATAACTCAAAATTTATATATATATATATATATATATATATATATATATATATATATATATATATATATATATATATATATATATATCATAATCATTATAGAGTCTAGTAGAGTTATATAACATTTTGCAACCCCCCTCCACCCCACCTCCTCCTGTCAATGTATTCATGCTCTGCTCTGTCTAGGTTTTTATATTTGCTGCTGCGCTCCCTGCCTATGCCATTCATAATGGCTTGTAATGAGCACAAAGGTGTAGTCTTCCTGCCTAGGGCTTTTCACACAAGCACATGGAAGAGCATAGAGTCCCAGAACAAAACCATACCGCCAAGTAAAACTGTGCAAGTCAATAAATTTCGACAAAATGGTCCTGACTGAACTGTAGATATATATATCTACACATGAAACGCAGTCTGTGGATAAATAGCTACACATAAAACAAAGTGTGTGGATGTTAATCTACACATGAAACACAGGCTGTAATGGGTTGGAGGTGCCAGTGAAAAACAACCCACAACAGTGAGCCCTCTTAGTGAGCCCTTACACTGAACCCTCACAGTTAACCCCTTCAGTGAGCCTTCACAGGGAGCCCTCACAGTGAGCCCTTACTGTAAGCCCTCACTGTAAACCCCTTCCAATGAGCCCTCAAACTGAGCCCTCACAGTTAACCCCTTACAGTGAGCCTTCACAGGGAGCCCTCACAGTAAGCCCTCAGCGTGAGCCCACACAGTGAGCCCTTACAGTAAGCCCTCACTGTAAACCCCTAACAGGGAGCCCTCACAGGGAGCCCTCACAGTTAACCCACTACACTGAGCCCTCACAGTGAACCCTCACAGTTAACCCCCTTACGGTTGCTAGGCGCTACCCAAGTAGCTGCCTGTTGCAGCAGCTCTCTCGTCTTTGTCCGTTTCTTGTAATTTTTTCGTCTCTTTTTCGTCATCTTTGTATTTGGAGTGGATCATCACTTTGTATGGTTCATTGTCGGTCATGGACACCAAACTTTTTGTGGCTTCGGCGGTATTTTTTTACTACTTTTCTCCTGTGTTTGTCTGGAGATCCTACCTGTAACCATGGCTGCATTGTTTACATGCGAAATTAGCTGTTAGCAGCCTGTAGCATGTCAATACTAACTAGTGTAGGGCTTGATGATTTCCCTCGAGCTGAGGAGGAGGCGGTGAGGACAATGTGCTGGTTCTCGGATATGAGCTGGGAGGTGACGACGTGGACCTGTCCTTCCATCCATCATTGTTGGGAACGTGGGATCTAGCTCTGGGGGATGGATGAGCTAGCCGTGCTAATCCAGCGGCATCATGCTGTTCACGGACGTGGCTGTCGGAGCAGACATCAGACGCCACGACACATCGGAGGAGCTTCGCCTGCTGTGAGCAGACAGGATCCAGGAGACAGAGACTGAACAGACTGCTGGGGAGGCTCAGTCCTGGACCCTGTGGAGGTGGAGACTGGCTGGGCTGGAGAGTGGTGGACGGGATGTCGTCATCTAATTTCTTATGGACATTTTTGCACTTTCTATACTCTTTCTTACTTTTGTTTTCTTAAATGCTGCGTTGACTCCTGAATTTCCCCTCGGGGATAAATAAAGTATTTTCTATTCTATTCTATTCTATTCTATTCTACAGTGAGCACCTTTAGTGAGCCCTCATAGTAAGTCCTCACAGTTAACCCCTTAAAGTGACCCCCTAATGGTAAGCCCTCACAGTGAGCCCTCATAGTGAACCCCTCACTGTTAGAACCTCTCCATGAGCCCACATAGTGAGCCCTCACAGAAGCCCGCCACTGTAAGCCCTCACACTAAGCACTTCACAGGTAGCCCCTCGCAGTAAGCCCCTACAGTGAGCCCTCACAGTTAACCTCGTATAGTGAGCCCTCATAGTGAGCCTTCACAGTTAACCCCTTAAGTAAGCCTCTCACAGTGGCCCCTCACCGTGAGCCCTCAAAGTTAACCCCTTTACAGATAGCTTCACAGTAACCCCTTACAGTGAGCCCTCACAGTTAACCCCTTTCAGTGAGCCCTCATAGTTAACCCCCTACAGTGAGCCCTTACAGTTTGCCCCCTACAGTGAGCCCTCAAAGTGAGCCCTCACAGTCAACTCCTTACAGTGAGCCCTCACAGTTAACCCCTTTACAGTTAGCCTCACAGTTACCCCTTACAGTGAGCCCTCACAGTTAACCCCTTTACAGTTAGCCTCACAGTTACCCCTTACAGTGAGCCCTCACAGTTAACCCCTTTACAGTTAGCCTCACAGTTACCCCTTACAGTGAGCCCTCACAGTTAACCCCCAACAGTGAGCCCTCACAGTGAGCCCTCAACGATAACCCCCTACAGTGAGCCCTCACAGTTAACCCCTTTACAGTTAGCCTCACAGTTACCCCTTACAGTGAGCCCTCACAGTTACCCCTTACAGTGAGCCCTCACAGTTAACCCCTTTACAGTTAGCCTCACAGTTACCCCTTACAGTGAGCCCTCACAGTTAACCCCCAACAGTGAGCCCTCACAGTGAGCCCTCAACGATAACCCCCTACAGTGAGCCCTCACAGTGAGCCCTCACAGTTAGGCCCCGTTTACACGGAGACTCCCGCAACGATTCTTCCTTTGCGTTTTCAAAAGCCACCCGCGTTTACATGAGGACGGCGTGAAAACGATCCGCGTTCATACGACTGCAGGAGGAGAAGTCTCCTCTTCTGTTCTTTCTTTTTCTGCCGTTTTGTTGTGTGAGACAGTCGGCAATCCAACCATAACGCGCATTACCACCAACTACTGGCTCAACTGGAAATGTGGCTGAGCGCGGAGCCTTCACCTAAAACTGCAAGTGCGCATGCGGTGACATCAGCGTTTCACCCTGAGACGCTCCGCTCTGTGTTTACACGAAGCTGGATGGAGGAGCGGATTCAGATCTTTCCACTCTGGGGAGCGTTTTCAAAAGTTTGCATTTTCACTGAAAACGCAACGTGGTCTCATCTAAACGGAAGGCCAAAACGCAACGAAATGTTTGCAGAATCGACCGTTTTCGGGGTCGTGTAAACGGGGCCTTAATCTCCTACAGTTAGCCCCCTACAGTAAGCCATCACAGTGAGCCCTCACATAAGGCTGCTCACGGTGAGCCCTCATAGTTAACCCTCACAGTGAGTCCCCCACAGAATGCCCCTCACAGTAAGCCAATCACTGTGAGCCCTCACAGTTAACCCCTTTACAGTTAGCCTCACAGTTAGCCCTTACAGTGAGCCCTCACAGTGAGCCCTTACAGTGAGCCCTCACAGTGAGCCCTCACAGTTAACCACCTACTGTGAGCCCTCACAGTTAACCCCAAATAGTGAGCCCTCACTGTGAGCCCTCACAGTGAGCCCTCACATAAGGCTGCTCACAGTGAGCCCTCACAGTGAGCCCCTCTCGGTAAGCCTCTCACTTTTAGCCCCTCACTGTGAGTCCTCACAGTTAACCCCTTTACAGTGAGCCCTCACAGTTAACCCCCTACAGTGAGCCCCCCACAGTGAGCCCTCACATAAGGCTGCTCATAGTGAGCCCTCACAGTTAACCCTCACAGTAAGTCCCCCACAGAATGCCCCTCACAGTAAGCCAATCACTGTGAGCCCTCACAGTTAACCTCTTTACAGTTAGCCTCACAGTTAGCCCTTACAGTGAGCCCTCACAGTGAGCCCTCACAGTTAACCCCCTACAGTGAGCCCTCACAGTTAACCCTGTATAGTGAGCCCTCATAGTGAGCCCTCACAGTAAACCCCCTACAGTGAGCCCCCCACAGTGAGCAATCACATATGGCTGCTCACAGTGAGCCCTCACAGTTAACCCCTTAAGTAAGCCTCTCACTGTTAGCCCCTCACCGTGAGCCCTCAAAGTTAACCCATTTACAGTTAGTTTCACAGTTACCCCTTACAGTGAGCCCTCACAGTTAACCCCCTTCGGTGAGCCCTCACAGTTAACCCCCTACAGTGAGCCTTTACAGTTTGCCCCCTGCAGTGAGCCCTCAAAGTGAGCCCTCACAGTTAACTCCTTACAGTGAGCCCTCACAGTTAACTCCTTACAGTGAGCCCTCACAGTTAACTCCTTACAGTGAGCCCTCACAGTTAACCCCTTTACAGTTAGCCTCACAGTTAACCCCCTACAGTGAGCCAAGCACTGTGAGCCCTCAACGATAACCCCCTACAGTGAGCCCTCACAGTGAGCCCTCACAGTTAACCCCCTACAGTGAGCCCTCACAGTTAACCCCCTATATTTAGCCCTCACAGTGAGCCCTCACAGTGAGCCCCTACAGTAAGGCCCTTACAGTGAGCCCTCACAGTGAGCCCTCACATAAGGCTGCTCACAGTGAGCCCTCACAGTAAGCCCCTCTCAGTAAGCCTCTCACTTTTAGCCCCTCACTGTGAGTCCTCACAGTTAACCCCTTTACAGTGAACCCTCCGGTCAGCCCTCACAGTTAACCCCCTACAGTGAGCCCTCACAGTTTACCCCCTATATTGAGCCCTCACAGTGAGCCCTCACAGTGAGCACTTACAGTGAGCCCTCACAGTTAACCCCCTATATTAAGCCCTCACAGTGAGCCCTCGCAGTGAGCCCTCACAGTGAGCCGTTACAGTGAGCCCTCACAGTGAGCCCTCACATTGAGCCCTCACAGTGAGCCCTCACAGTAAGCCCTCACAGTGAGCCCTCACAGTTAGCCCGCTACAGTGAGCCCTAACAGTCAGCCCTCACAGTTAACCCACTACAGTGAGCCCTCACAGTTAACCCCCTATATTGAGCCCTCACAGTGAGCCCTCACAGTGAGCCCTCACAGTGAGCCGTTACAGTGAGCCCTCACAGTGAGCCCTCACATTGAGCCCTCACAGTGGGCCCTCATAGTGGTCCCTCACAGTGAGCCCTCACAGTGAGCCCTCACAGTGAGCCCTCACATTGAGCCCTCACAGTGAGCCCTCACAGTAAGCCCTCACAGTGGGCCCTCATAGTGGTCCCTCACAGTGAGCCCTCACAGTTAGCCCTCACAGTGAGCCCTTACAGTGAGCCTTTACATGGCCTGGCCTGGACTGAGCCTTCCCACAGCAGAAAGTCAGTCAGGGAGTATTTTTTGCTTTTTGTTGGTATCTCTTTGCTAACATCAGGTACAGAAGTTATACTCTGATGAAAAAAAGAAAGTTGTCTCTGACTGCTGGGCTCAGAGTCTCTGTGCCTCTGGGCTTGACCTTTTCAGAATGAATGTCACTGCATTTAAGCAGCCTTGGCTTCAGGCTGGGTCTGAGCTGGGACCTTAGAAAGCAACAGTTGTTATGTCTGATCTGGCAAAGCTCTGACCAGCAGGCATCACAGAAGGGGTCAGGGTTCAGAGATTGTGTTATCAGGGGTCTATTCTCTCCAGACAATGACTGGATCACATGTTTATCTGTCAGAGACTCAGGGTTGATGTCTGAGTCCTGCAGAGGAGGTTCAGAGCCCGGGTCGAGCTCCATGTGATCAGATTTACATCCTTTCTACCTGAGGCTGTACCTGTGTGTGTGTGTGTGTGTGTGTGTGTGTGTGTGTGTGTGTGTGTGTGTGTGTGTGTGTGTGTGTGTGTGTGTGTGTGTGTGTGTGTGTGTGTGTGTGTGTGTGTGTGTGTGTTTTCTTGGTGAAGGTCGGTACAGTCTTCTTCTGGGTCACCATTGGTCAATCTTTCTTCCAGGGGTCTTGTCCAATCCAATCCAACTTTATTTGTTGAGCACTTTAAAAGACAACCATAGTTAGAACAAAGTGCATAAACAAGATAAAAGAACAGACATAAAACATAAATAAAATGATTTTTTCATAGACAAGGATCAATAAAGAAGACAAATTAAAATGAATAAAAATGCAGAAGAAGCAAAATAAAATAAATAAAATTAATATTTATAATACAATCGGCAGCTACTGTGCATTAAAGGCCAGGGAGAAAAGGTGGGTTTTAAGGAGGGATTTAAAAACAGGCAGAGACGAGGCCAGTTTAATACTTTGAGGCAGCCCGTTCCAGAGTTTTGGGGCTACAGCAGCAAAAGCACGGTCCCCTCTGAGCTTCCGCTTTGTTTTAGGGACCTTCAGGAGAAGCTGATCGGCTGACCTGAGACAACGAGAAGGTGTGTGAGGGTACAGAAGCTCAGAGAGGTAGGGCGGGGCAAGACCATGGAGGGATTTAAAAACAAGTAAAAGAATTAATGTCAATCCTAAATTGTACGGGCAGCCAGTGAAGTGAGGCTAAAACAGGGGTAATGTGCTCATATTTACGAGTGCCAGTTAAAAGACGTGCAGCTGGATTTTGTACAGTCTGAAGACGGTCGATGGACGCACTAACCCCCACATACAAAGCGTTGCAGTAATCCGGCCGAGTGGTCACAAAGGCGTGGATTACCAATTCAAAATGCTGCTTCGATAGAATTGGCTTTATTTTGTCCAGCTGCCTCAAATGAAAAAAGCTGGATCTCACAACAGCCTTTAACCTACCCGTCAAGTTTAAAATCAGGATCCATTTTAACCCCCAGGTTTGTGAAGGCCTGTTTGTTGTACTGGGCCAGGGAACCCAGATCTACAGGGGGGTCCCAGTCATACCACCGAAAACCATCACCTCAGTCTTTTTATCATTAAAATGTAAAAAATTCAGACCCATCCAGGCTTTTATATCATCAAGGCATTTAAACAACAATTGAAGAGTGTACTCATTATTCTTTTTGAGGGGGACATAAATCTGACTGTCATCCGCATAACAGTGGAATGCGATGCCATGCTTCCTAAGTATTGATCCTAGGGGAAGCAGATAGAGAGAGGAGAGGAGAGGGCCTAAGACTGAGCCCTGTGGAACTCCGCACGAGAGAGGAGCAGAGGAAGGGGATACAGCATCACCAAGGCCAACAGAGAAAGTGCGATCAGTCAAGTAAGACCTGAACCAATCAAGTGCTATGCCCCTAATGCCGACCCAATGCTCCAGACGAGAAACCAAGATATTGTGATCCACAGTGACAAATGCAGCAGTTAGATTTAAAAGAACAAGGACAACACAGTCACCAGAGTCAGTCGCCAAAAGTATGTCATTAAAAACTCCTAAAAGAGCTGATTCGGTGCTGTGAAGGGGTTTAAAACCAAATTGGAAAACCTCAAAAATATTATGTTCTTCCAGAAAGGCCATTAATTGAATGTGAATTATCTTTTCCAGAATTTTTGCAAGAAAAGGCAGTTTTGAGATTGGCCTGAAGTTAGAAAGAACCCTGGAGTCAAGACTAGGTTTTTTAAGCACAGGTTGAACTACTGCATTTAGCAAGTTAGGCACCACACCTGAGGACAGACTGCTATTAATAACTGCCATAGCAGATGGCCCTACAGTGGAAAAAAACTCGTAAAATAAACAAGGGGGGGCAGCATCGCTTGGAGAGCCTGAGGGCTTTAAATGACCCACAATCTCTTGAAGAAAGGGCAGAGTCACAGGCTCAAACTGCTCAAAGACAGCAGAGCAGGGGACAGAGACTGAGGGGTCATACACAGAAAGAGAGATTTGAGCCCTAGCACAATTGACTTTGTCAATAAAGAAGGAAAAAAAGCTCTCACAAACAGCAGAAGAGGCCTCCATGCAGACAGTTTGAGGGGCATTAAGAACACAATCAATAGTGTTAGACAGAACACATGGTTTGTGACAGTTTGCTACAGTAATATCAGAAAATGTC
The DNA here is from genome assembly GCF_033239565.1 of Halichoeres trimaculatus. Taxonomy (NCBI): domain Eukaryota; kingdom Metazoa; phylum Chordata; class Actinopteri; order Labriformes; family Labridae; genus Halichoeres; species Halichoeres trimaculatus. Next base: position 28,156,650 of record NW_027437197.1, on the reverse strand, counting down.
TTGTTTTAGCATCCTTCACCGTTTTCTGATAATGGCGCCAACAGTCCTTTAACATTTGAAGTGACACCTGCAGTTTGTCCTTTCTCCACTTTCGCTCCGCTCTATGGCACTCACGTCTGACAGTACGGGTCGTGTCATTTAGCCAGGGCTCAGATTTAGTTCTGGGCTGCCTGATTTTTAATGGAGCCACAGTGTCTAAAACAGATTGGCAGGTAGCGTGAAACCAAGAACAAAGTTCCTCCGTATTACCCACAGACTCAGGTATGACACAGTCCTCATCGAAAGCTGCAGAGAAATGACCAGCAGCGGAGGGGTTAATAATAAGGCAGCACCGAGGAGCTGCCGGAGCTTTAACTGTGCTGCAAGCAACAGCAGCCTCAAATAATACAGGCATATGGTCCGAAAACACTGCATCACAGATCTCAAGGTTAAAAACAGTCAAACCATATGATAAAACAAGATCAAGTGTGTGTTCATGTTCTTGTGTGGGACCAGACAGAGACTGCACAAGATTAAAAGAATCGATCAGATTTAAGAAGTCTTTAGCCATCGGCTTATCAGGACACACATGCACATTAAAATCCCCAACAATAAGAAGACGATCATATTTTGGCATGATTTCAGCCAGGAACTCGGAGAAGTCATTTAAAAAGTCCTTATTATACTTAGGAGGCCGATGGCTGCGGCGCACAGCACAGTGTGGGAGCGACCCAGCTCAAAACGCTCAGCTCATAGCTGGTGAAAGAAGATGACAGCGAGAGCTGCCTACATTTAAATTGACTCATAGATCATTGCTATCCCTCCTCCCCGGCCCGACATCCACGGGGAGTTGAAATAGCAGCAATCCAGGGGTACAAGCTCAGTGAAAGAGCTGGACTCACCAACACTCAGCCAAGTCTCAGTCACATAGAGGAAATCCAGCACTCGTGATGTAAAGAAATCCCTTAGGACAAAAGCCTTGTTGCCTAGCGGTCTAGCATTTACCAGGCCAATCCTGGCTGGGACCGGTCGGGCCGATACGGTCGCTGTCCTGTGAGTCCGACTCAGTGGCTGCAAGCTGCGGTAATCCACCCCGCATCGGCAAGGACGAGAAAAGCCGGTGCCGCTGGACTGAGACACCCCTCTTAGGCTGACGACAGGTATCAGCCAGGTGTCAGTAAATTCCAGTGAGTTCCGCGGAATGTGGAGATTGTGTAACACCGCAAAACCTGTCGGAGAAGGCGTAGAAATCCACTTAAGATTGGCTTTCAGCCTCACCAGCCGCCCGCTATGCTTACCCCGGCGCCGGAGGCGCTTACGCCGAGGAGGAGGAGTAGGGTGGCAGTAAAGGTAAGCCAGGATACTCGACAGGTGTGGGGGCAATGATGCACGTCTACCATAATCTGATTGAGCGAGATCCACAGCAGAAAATCAAAGATCCAGCAACGTTTGGTGATCATACATAAGTAAAGAGTCGACATTTAGAGAAAACAGTGAGGTAAACAGCATAAACACACACAGCACTGGCAGCGACAGACAGCAGGCCACACACCACAGCACCATCTTGCCAGTCCTATGTTTACTTGACTCTGTGAAGGAGAGTGAGGGACCTGTGGCTCTGTTTAACAGTTTTCAGCTGATATCTGCTGGGGCAAGCAGAGCCTAGCCAGGAGAAAACAGCTTTCCAAGTACATGTTGAACTCGCTCCCAACACTCACCTGTGGTCACAACTTTTGGAAAGCGACCAGAAAAAGAGAAAGTAGATAGAAGCTCACAAAATGAGTTTCCTCTGCAGGGCGGCTGCTCGGGCTCAACCTCAGAGATAAGGAGGAGCTCAGAGGTCTGCAGGGAGCGCAGAGTCAACCTGACGCTCTTCTGCATCCAAAGAAGTTAAGCTGGGGTGGCTCGGGTATCTAATCTGACTGCTGTGCAGATTTTTCGGCACATTGGACTGAGGTGGACTCGGAACTCAGCAGAGATATTTTATCTGGCCTGGAAAGGACTCAGTGTACCCCGCAGGAGCTGGGAGCTGGCTGGAGAGATGGAATTATGAACCAGAGTTCGTCAGCAGCTACTGAAACCTGAGCGAGGGTGATCTGCACAAACCCCATCAGCAGATTGTTGTTTTTCTGCAGGAAGCCCAAACCCAGCACATGGTGGGTTTGATATCTGGCAGACTGAACACAAACACCATCGGCTAAAGGTCCCAGCACCCACCCCTCATGGCTCAACCTCTGCATCAGGAGCAGCCAGAAAGCGGACTGAGAGAGCACCAAGTGACTCATCCATCAGATGATCGTCACAACACTGAGATCAATGCTCACTCTCTGATTCACATCAGCCCCATCTCTGTAATGATAGTAATTACAGGTACAGAGTGGACAACAGCAGCAATTAGCTTCTTCACAAAGCCAAATACTAATGGAAATGCTGTGTGTGTGTGTGTGTGTGTGTGTGTGTGTGTGTGTGTGTGTGTGTGTGTGTGTGTGTGTGTGTGTGTGTATGTGTGTGTGCGTGTGTGTGTGTGTGTGTGTGTGTGTGTGTTTCTATGAGAGACCCCTTGAGAAACAAATTATCCTTTCTTTTACATTTACTATCAAACTCTCTCTCATTTACTATCAAGCTCGCTTTAATATAATTGACCCATGCTTGGCCCGCCCCCATTGGTTACTGTTACCACACCTGTCAAGCTTTACCCTTCTAGCATGAAATGTGGAGTTTTTAGAGGGACCAGTGAGTGATATTTCTCAGGAGAAATGTGCAAATTTCTGGACATTTTCTACAGAGATATCAGAGAGAAGCAGACAGAAGGGTCTTCAATATGCTTTTGAGAACTACATTCACCAAATCAAATGTTGGCGGAGTTCAAATAAAGAGGACAACAAAGAGTTAAAATAGAGGAAAAAGCACACAGATCCCAGTGTAAGCACCAAACACCCCATGCACTGTTACTTCACGTCAAATGAAGCATATACAAAAACAACAATGTTCTAGTACAGCAGGGTAAGCCAATGTGTATTATATACATTTAAATTAGTGTTATGTCAGCTGGCGTTACCGTGTGTTTGCCCATTTTTTGCCAAACCAAACTTGCGTTTGTTTACAGCACGCCAGGATATTGCTCACATATATTGTGGGACTGATCTATACACTTGATTTAATTCAGGCACAACAGTCCATTAACTAAATGGATTGTCATAAAATAGTAAATGTTCCCAAACTAAGTATTTCAGCTTCTTGATACCATATTTTTCCAGGAGTTGCCCGGTAACAGATGAACTCACCAGAGATGTTTTATAAGAGGACAATGCGTCTGTTGCTGTGGTTAAGTGCAAATGAGTCTATAATCTTCTGGACATCCAGGGCCTTGGTTCGTTCTGCGTGTATGGGCAGGCAGGCCAGGTTGCTGAGTCCAGGGTTTGCCATTCTGATCCTCAGGTAGGTTTTTACGCGCCGCATGCAGGAAAAACTGCACTCATATTGTTGAGCCAGACTCCTTCTGAATAGTCCACTCATTCCACGCTGCCATAGCATATTTATGATCCAAACTAGCATTGTGTGTCTTGAATGAACTTGTCACTTTCTTACATTTCTGGTAGTCATCATGAATAATGCTGCCTTCTCTCCGTGGTTTCCTGGGCGTTGAAAGTGGCGGCAGGCGAAGCAGAAAACACGATCCTTTGAAATGTAATATTCCAGCCATTTGTAATCCTCATACCATCTACAATTGATCCTGGTGTCCAACTTTCGTGGCCAGATAACGGCAGAGAAGAGGCCGCCTTGGTTCATCAACAGGTGACTGGATTAGATCAGAGGGTGCGGTACCTGTGTCAGCAGCAGTGCAGGTAGGGCCCGTAGAGCAGCTTGCAGTGATGGAATGCTCTGGTGCTGCTTCATGTTCTGGCTCAGCAGTTCCTCCCTCAGAACCATTTTTCGATGTATCTCCTCCTTCGTCATCTTCTTCTACCACTCTCTTTTTCTTTGTAAAGAAACGATCCATATCGCAGGCAGCGGACTCGCAAGCCAGCCTAGCCACACGCGCGTGTATCCATGGTGACAAAACACGCCCCCATGTCCCCTCTTACACACATACACACGCACACATAGGCAACACTCTGGGCTACACTAATCAATGGGAAACAGGCAAGCGGGGATGGATTGGAACTCGTGAACTTTTTAGTGTTTTTTTTTTTTTTTAACTTAAAATATATATTAAAATATACATTAAAATATACAATGATTGAAATTGTTTTTTAACTTAAAATACATGTATTATTATATGAAATAAAAGTTAGGCGGGGCTTAACTGGGGCTAAACAGATTTTTGAGGGGGCTATAGCACCCCCTAGTCCTGGTGTGGAGCCGTCCATGAGGGGCCTCCCATATGTTTCCCCTGTCTAAATCTAGCATGTTCCTGGTGAGGAAAAAAAATCAAATTAAAGGTCCCATGTTCTGCTCCTTTTCTGCAGTTTAATATGGATCAATGATGTCTTCATGAAATGGTAGTAACATGTTTTGGTCCAAAAAGCCAATAAATCAAGCACAGCAGCATTGTTTCCAGGCTCTCATAGCCCCTCTGTTCAGAATACTCTGATTTAGTTGGCGTGACCTTCATATGTAAATGAGCCACCGCTGATATCGATCTTCCGCGTCACTGAGAGCAGCACCACGAGCGCCAAGTGCACAATGTTTAGAAAACAGCGAAGCTCGTTTACCATAGCATTACAAGCTAAAACAACAGGTTAACTGCAGCTAGAGCGCATCCTGAAGCTAACAGGGGGGACACAGAGGAAAAGCTCTTCCATCTGCTCCACAGCACACAGCATTTAAAATAATCACGTTTCCAGGGTCCCAGGTTTGTTGGCGGATGATTGGTAATGCGCCTGGATTCAGAACCAGTCTTTTCGCTAGCCCTCTGTTGTACTGTCCAAAGTTGGAAAAGCAGTCGGCCGTGAAGTGACTAGCACACACATGCACAGTTTTACTGAGTTTAGCTGGAACATTTCCCTCATAAATGAACTCTAGACACTTAGTCTTGTCTTCTTCCAAGATGAGAAGCTTGTGCATGGAACTATGTGGTTGTTTACAGCCAAAAACAGCCACACACACTGCTGGAGAGATTTCTCCCCAGATGCGGGGAGGGGAGTGGGCGGGGAGAGGGTTCGGGGGTATTTGCTCCGGTGGACCAATCAGGTCAGACTTGCTCCTGATTATTCAAAACAGGGACTCGCTGATGTCAGCAAATCCCCAAAATGCAAACAGCTCGTTTTAGGTCAGGATTTTACATTCACAAGCACTACTGAGTACAGGTTTTGTCATTAAATATCACATTTTGTGGACTGGGAGGAAAGCCAAAGACCCACAAATTTCACTAAAAGACTTGATATAGTGATTTTTGCATAATATGGGACCTTGAGAACATATTTGAGAGGAGAGGAGAGGAGAGGAGAGGAAGAGGAGAGGAAGAGGAGGGGAGAGTCTGGAATAACAATAGAGCTCATTGAGAGAAATGTTGGCCCTGCATCCTCTGTACCAGTGAGCATTGTTAAACTAAGATGAACCGAGAGCCGGAGCCACACCTGGACGCCTCAGGCACGTGAGGAGCATGAACAGGGCTGGCTCTGGACATCAAGGCGCCCCAAGCAGGATCATTTTGTGGCCCTGCCCCGCAGTGGATAGTGGAGTATTGCCATCAGAAACCAGCAAGTGAAAACCTTGTGCATTTATCTTTGTTTTTTTTAATTTGACCGGACAGTAATTTTGTTACTCAGTCAGTGAAGCTTACAGACATGCCACGTTTTTACTTCTACTTTGTTACTATTTATCCACCAGGCAACTCCAAACCTTGGTTTGACCTTTTGTATTGATTTTTTTTTCTCCACAGCTGAAAAAGACAGGGAAGTTGCACCAGTAATTCACATTTTTACTGATTATTAAGAAATAGACTTTTTTTTTCCTCCTGATATAGCAAAGAGTAAGAAACTCAGCCAAAGACTCATTCAAGTTTCCGTCATGTAAAAAAATGTTTAAAGAAAGACATAGTTGCGCTTGTCAATTAACGTGATTGAAAATGCAATAAATGAACAAATACCAGTGACATCATCTCTGGCATCAGTCTCCTTTGAGGTTTGTCCACAGGCACCAGCAAAGTACTTTAGTAATGTCCCTCCTGAGGTCAAGAGAATATTTTGGTTTTACAGTTAGCGTGAGCAGAAAATTATGTAAAGGGTAAATTTAAGTAGCTGAAATACAACCTTAACAACCCTTACATGAATGAAGTAACCCTGCACAGCATGGAGCAGATCACTTTGCATCTTTTATAGTTGTACTTGTAACTAAAATCGGAACCAAAAATGAATTATGCATTCATAGATATACACTCACCAGCCACTTTATTAGGTACACCTTGTTACTGCAACTTTCTAATCAGCCAATCACATGGCAGCAACTCAATGCATTCAGTCATGTAGACATGGTCAAGACATGACAATGAGTTCCCTGTACTCAAAGGGCCTCCACAGTCCCCAGATCTCAATCCAATAGAGCACCTTTGGGATGTGGTGGAACGGGAGATTCTCATCATGGATGTTCAGCCGATGAATCTGCAGCAAGTGTGTGATGCTATTATGTCAATGTGGACCCTGACCAGACCCTCCTCATGTCTAAACCTGCTAAAGTTACAGACCCTGACCAGACCCTCCTCATGTCTAAACCTGCTAAAGTTACAGACCCTAAACAGACCCTCCTCATGTCTAAACCTGCTAAGGTTACAGACCCTAAACAGACCCTCCTCATGTCTAAACCTGCTAAGGTTACAGACCCTAAACAGACCCTCCTTACATATTAAGCTGGTAAAGTGACAGAAACCTGACCCTGCTTCTTCATCAGGATTTATTTTTTCATGGATGACCTTGTGTCCCTGAGTGCGTCAGATGTAGAGAGATCTGTTTGGGTGTAGGGGGGGTTTCATCCAAGCCAAAAGTCAAAGAACAGGAACAGATCTGTCCTCCTGAATGTCTTTGAAGCATCTCTGGTGGTCTTTGATATGATTAGCTGGATTATGGGTCTGCTCATGAGCCTCTTCATGACAGTTAGACGTGTTTATCAGGTCATCTGGTGGGGCTCCTCCTCAGCAGGGTGAGGAAGGGAAAGCTTCCTGAGGGAGACTTCAGCACAATCACATGTAGGTTTTTAATCTAGAGTGAAGGAAATTTAAAGGCCAAATCATTCCCTGCTCTGTTATTTAGATGGATTAGATTTCACCCTGTGTGCAGCTTAAACATGACAAAGCACGTCCTTGCTCTGTCTAATTCCCAAACTTGACTTCTTATTCTTGGAGAAAGGGCAGAAGGTCTGGAGAGATAACTCCAGTGCTCACACAGCCAGATTAAGAGCCCACAGAGGGCCGGCTGCAGCTTGTCAATCAGAAACTCTCTGCTCCTTTCAGCCTTTGTTCTATGGGCTGATGCAAAGGGCACCTCCTCGTGTCCATCACTGAAGCTCCTTCAGGAAATCCTGCACTGCATGAGGCCTAAACAGGGCATTCAGCGGCATGGAGAGACAAAGGATAGTTGTCATTCACCTCCTGATCCTATTTCTCCAGCAGCATGAGGAAAGATGCTTTTATCCAGGAAGAAGGCTCAGATAAGGGAGCTAACGCCTTTAAATTACTTTTGCAGTACAACCATTAATACCAGTCAGCAGATAACGAGTGTTTCTGTTCCCCTTATCGCCCTCAGCACACTCATCAGCAGCCAATAGCTGCTCCTTTCATACACGTTAATTAACAGCAGCTATGCACATGCTCACGTTTCCCAGTATCCATCAGCATTCATCAACATCCATCAACATTCATCAACATTCATCAACATTCATCAACACAGCTTGCAGTGTGCAGCACGCTGCACTGACACCTCCGAAACATGGAGCCAGACCTAAGAGCCTTAAGAGCCAGTCAGACCTCAGAGCCAGTCTAAACCCATTCAGACCTCAGAGCCAGTCTGAACCAAGTCTGACCACAGAGCCAGTCTAAACCCATTCAGACCTCAGAGCCAGTTTAATCCCAGTTAGACCCAAGAGCCAGTCTAAACCCGGTAAGACCTAAGAGCCAGTCTAAACCCAGTTAGACCTTAGAGCCAGTCTAAACCCAGTCAGACCTAAGAGCCAGTCTTAACCCAGTAAGACCACAGAGCAAATCTAAATTCAGTCAGACCACAGACCACTCTTAACACAATTAGATCACAGGGCCAATCTTGGCCTAGACAGACAACAGAGCTAGTCTAAATGCTATTATACCTTGAAGCCAGTCTACACACAGTCAGACCTCAGAGCCAGTCTATACCCAGTTGTACTTTAGGGCCAGTTTAATGCAGTCTGACCACAGAGCCAGTCTATACCCAGTTGGACTTTAGGGCCAGTTTAATGCAGTCTGACCACAGAGCCAGTCTATACCCAGTTGGACTTTAGGGCCAGTTTAATGCAGTCTGACCACAGAGCCAGTCTATACCCAGTTGGACTTTAGGGCCAGTTTAATGCAGTCTGACCACAGAGCCAGTCTATACCCAGTTGGACTTTAGGGCCAGTCTTAATGTTGTCAGACCTTAGAGCCAGTCTTAATGCTGTCAGACCTAAGAACAAGTCTCAATTCAGTAAACCACAGACCACTCCAAACCCAATTAGATCACAGGGCCAATCTAAACCTAGATAGACCACAGAGCCAGTCAAGATACAATCAGACCACTGAGCCAGTCTGAATGCAATTATATATTTAAGCCAGTTTACACTTTAGACTAGCGTTGTCAATAGTATCATTTTATCTGTAAATTTCGATCCTGAAATTTAGCAAACGATTCAATATAAAGTCCCCCTAGTATCGATAGATGGTTACTCAACGTCTTTCCCTGGTTAGACATGTGCTGGCGTCAAAACATACACACAGAGCGCACACGGAGTGCATGCAGCCCCTCCTTCCCTGAGTCCTGTCTCGTAGTTGAGAGAGAGCAAGAGAGAGAGACACTAGCTTACACTGAATTCCAGCTGTGGCAGATAACACCGTCACTCCTACTAGCCACTTTGGCGGGTTGAGTTATTTAATTGTAGTTTTCTGAAACGGCATCTGAAATACTAAACCCATTGCAATCTGAGACTACAGCACTACAACTCTCATGAGCACTGCCTGCACACAGTGTTTGCTCATTGGACGCACTCGTCTCGAGCCTCTGTCTTGGACAGCCTGACAGCTCCCGGTGTTTAGCTCCTGATAACGTGATTTAAAACTTCACTCACGTCTTTTTGGCTCTCTATTGTAAACAGATGCCGGGGTTTAAGTCACAAACTAGCGCCAAAACTCCTGTAACTTTTTAAAAGTGAGGACGTTCATCAGATGGAGCTCATTTAAACTCGCACTGCACCGATCTCAACAGCAACACTCACCTAGAGCAGGGGAGGAGAGGAGGAGAGGAGAGGAGTGCAAGTAGAGAAGATAAAGTGGTCACATATATGAGGAGCTGAAGGAACAATATTTAAACCTCCTAAACATTTATCACAGTTATATGTAAAAAGTTCACTCTGGAAATACTGTAAACAAACCAAATCATTCTAAATAAATGAAACTTATGATCCAGTGTGACTTATAGCCTATCTTTCATCTTCCTGACGCATTTTTTTCTTTTGATTGATACGACTTAAAAAAATGTATAATTATACTACAAAGTGACATCGTCCAGAAAGTATGGTACTTCGTTTATTACTGAAAAATTACTGTTGTAAATTAATATCTAAGCAAACATTTTTTCTTGCTAGTTTTTCAGTTTGGTTTTTATCTTTTCAACTAACCTTGAAGCATAACAAATTTCATTCAATACAATAACAAAATCCTCCTTCAATTACTTTGTCTTAATTGTCTGCATATTTTCATATTAAAGGAGCACGACCATTTTAGAACTGAATACCTGATAATTGGGTTAAACATTTATGTAGTCTTGATTTAAGTGTAAACAGAGGTCATTCACATTTAAAAAGGTTGTAAATCCAGTTCAAGTAAACTTTAGCATATTTTTGTCTGCTTTCATCATATTAAAAATAATTATCCAACAACAAAATTGTGGCTAGTGAAAATGCTGAGTGGCTAGTAAATTTGGATAACAACTAGCCACTGTGGCTGGTGAGCAAAAATGTTAATGTCAAGCCCTGGTTGTGTGGTATCGAAAATCGTATCGAAAATCAATATTTTTCGAAATATCGTATCGAAGTTAGAAATTCAGTATCGTGTCAAGCCTACTATTGACTGTATAAATCATGGTCGTAGTTTTGCCGACGTCACCTGTCTGTTTCTGAAAATGAAAATGAAGCACATTGGCTATAGCGGCCATAGTGGTAGCGGCAAGGGCTTCGCCTACAGCCATAGGGCAGAAGCCATTAAGTGACCCTCAGCTGTGCCTCTTATTTGGGGAGCTCTCAATCTTGATATCCTCTGAACTGCCGCATTAGAAAACTAATTCACCCCCCATACAGTGGGAGTGTCTCATATTCTCAGACCAAAGGTTGCCGCTTGGTATACACCCAGTCAGACCTCAGAACCAGTCCAAACCCAGTCGGACTGCATAGCCAGTGTCAACCTAGTCTGACCACGGAGCCAGTCTAAATGCAGTCAGACCACAGACCAAGTCTAAATGCAGTATGACCACAAGGCTAGTCTACACCCAGTAAGACCACAGAGCCAGTGTAAACCCAGCCAGGCCAAAGAACCAGTCTAAAAAAACTCAGACCCCAGAGTTAGTCAAGATTCAGTCAGACCGCAGGCCCAGTCCAAACGCAGTCAGGCCAAAGAGCCAATTTAAACCAACTAAGACCCCAGAGCCAGTCAAGATTCAGTAAGGCCACAGCACCAGACTAATCCCAGTCAGACCAAAGAGCCAGTCTAAACCTAATCAGACCACAGAGCTGGTCTACATACAGTCAGACCACAGAGCCAGTCTAAACCTAGTCAGACCACAGAGCCAGTCTGAACCAAGTCCAACCACAGAGCCAATCTGAACCCAGTCAGACCACAGAGCCAGTCTGGACCAAGTCTGACCACAGAGTCAGTCCAAACCAAGTCAGACTACAGAGCCAGGTAAAAGTTGGTTTGACGGCAGAGAAAGTGTAAACCCAGTCAGGACAAAGAGCCCAAATTAATCAAGTCTGACCACAATGCCAGTATATAACCAGCTAACCAGTCTAAACCTAATCAGACCACAGAGCCAGTCTGAACCATGTCTGACCACAGAGCCAGGCTAAATACAGTCAGACCACAGAGCCAGTCTAAACCTAGTCAGACCACAGAGCCGGTATAAAAACAGTCAGACCACAGAACCAGTCTAAAAACAGTCAGACCACAGAGCTAGTCTAAACCAAGTCAGACCACAGAGCCAGTCTAAACCTAGTCAGACCACAGAGCCAGTCTAAATACAGTCAGACCACAGAGCCAGTGAAAACCTAGTCAGACCCCAGAGCCAGTATGAACCAAGTCTGACCACAGAGCCAGTTACAACCTAGTCAGACCACAGAGCCAGTTACAACCTAGTCAGACCACAGAGCCAGTCTAAATACAGTCAGACCACAGAGCCAGTCTAAAACTTGTCAGACCACAGAGCCTTTCTAAACCTAGTCAGACCACAGAGCAGGTCTGAACCAAGTCTGACCACAGAGCCAGTCTAAATACAGTCAGAGCACAGAGCCAGGCTAAACCTAGTCAGACTACAGAGCCAGTCTAAACAAAGTCTGACCACTGAGCCAGTCTTAACCTAGTCAGACCACAAAGCTAGTCCAAACCACAGAGCCAGTATGTACCCACCTTGCCAGTCTTTACCAAGTCAGACCACATGGCAAGTCTAAACCTAGTCGGACCACAGAGCCAGTATGAACCAAGTCTGAAAACAGAGCAAGTCAGTGTCAACCTAGTCTGACTACGCAGCCGGTATAAATACAGTCAGACCACAGAGCCAGTCTAAACCTAGGAAGACCGCAGAGCCAGTCTGAACCAAGTCCGACCAACAAGCCAGTCTAAACCCAGTCAGACCACAGACGCAGTCTTAACCTAGTCAGACCACAGTGCCAGTCTAAACCTAGTCAGACCACAGAGCCAGTCAAAACCTAGTCAGACCACAGAGCCAGTCTTAACCTAGTCAGACCACAGAGCCACTCTAAACCTAGTCAGACCACAGAGCCAGTCTCAAGCTAGTCAGACCACAGTGCTAGTCTAAACCCAGTCAGACCACAGAGCCAGTCTAAACCTAGTCAGACCACAGAGCCTGTATGAACCAAGTCTGACCACAGAGCCAGTCTGAACCTAGTCAGACCACAAAGCCAGTCCAAACTCAGTCAGACTACAGAGCCAGTCTGAACCAAGTCTGACCACAGAGCCAGTCTAAACTTAGTCAGACCACAGAGCCAGTCTAAACGTAGTCAGACCACAGAGCCAGTCTAAACCTAGTCAGACCACAGAGCCAGTCTAAACCTAGTCAAACCACAGAGCCAGTCTAAATACAGTCAGACCACAGGGCCAGTCTGAACCTAGTCAGACCACAGGGCCAGTCTGAACCATGTCTGACCACAGAGCCAGTCTAAACCTAGTCTGACCACAGAGCCAGTCTTAACTTAGTCAGACCACAGAGCCAGGCTAAATACAGTCAGACCACAGAGCCACTCTAAACCTACTCAGACCACAGAGCCAGTCTCAAGCTAGTCACACCACAGAGCTAGTCTTAACCTTGTCAGACCACAGAGCCAGTCTTAACCTAGTCAGACCACTGAGCCACTCTAAACCTAGTCAGACCACAGAGCCAGTCTCAAGCTAGTCAGACCACAGAGCTAGTCTAAACCTAGTCAGACCACAGAGCCAGTCTAAACCTAGTCAGACCAAAGAGCCAGTCTTAACACAGTCAGACCACAGAGCCAGTCTAAACCTAGTCAGACCACAGAGCCTGTATGAACCCAGTCTGACCACAGAGCCAGTCTGAACCTAGTCAGACCACAAAGCCAGTCCAAACTCAGTCAGACTACAGAGCCAGTCCTAACCAAGTCTGACCACAAAGCCAGTCTAATTTAAGTCAGACCAGAGAGCCAGTCTAAACCTAGTCAGACCACAGAGCCATTATGTACCCAGCGAGCCAGGCTAAACCCAGTCAGACCTCAGAGCTTGTCTTAACCTAGTTAGACCACAGAGCCAGTCTTAACCTAGTCAGACCACAGAGCCAGTTAAAACCTTGTCACACCACAGAGCCGGTTTTAATACAGTAAGACCAAAGAGCCAGTCTAAACCTAGTCCGACCACACCGCCAGTCTAAACCTCGTCAGACCACAGACCCAGTCTGAACCAAGACAGACCACAGAGCCAGTCAAAACCCAGTCAGTACATGGAGCAAGTCTAAATACAGTCGGACCACAGAGCCAGTCCAAACCTAGTCAAGCCAAAGAGCCAGGAAAAACCTAGTCAGACCACAGAGCCAGCCTAAACCTAGTCAGACCACAGAGCCAGTCTAAACCTAGTCAGACCACAGAGCCAGTCTAAAACTAGTCAGACCACAGAGCCACTATGAACCTAGTCAAACCACAGAGCCAGTCTAAATACAGTAAGACCACAGAGCCAATCTAAACCACGTCAGAACACAGAGCCAGACTAAACCTCGTTAGACCTAAGAGCCAGTCTAAATAGATTCAGAACCACAGAGCCAATCTAAACTTAGTCAGACCAGAGAGCCAGTCTTAATACAGTCAGACCACAGAGCCAGTCTAAACCTAGTCAGACCACAGGGCCAGTCTTAACCTTGTCAGACCACAGAGCCGGTATAAATACAGTCAGACCACAGAGCCAGTCTAAACCTAGTCAGACCACAGAGACAGTCTAAATACAGTAAGACCACAGAGCCAATCTAAACCACGTCAGACCACAGAGCCAATCTAAACCAAGTCAGACCACAGAGCCAGTCTGAACCTAGTCAGACAAGAGAGCCAGTCTAAACCTAGTCAGACAAGAGAGCCAGTCCGAACCAGGTCAGACCACAGAGCCAGTCTAAACCTAGTCAGACCACAAAGCCAGTCTAAATCTAGTCAGACCACAGAGCCAGTCTAAACTTTGTCGTCCCACAAAGCCAGTCTGAACCAAGTCTGACCACAGAGCCAGTCCAAAGCTAGTCAGACCACAGAGCCAGTCTGAACCTAGTCTGACTACAGAGCCACTCTTAACCAAGTCAGACCACATAGCCGGTCTATCTTAGTCAGACCACAGAGCCAGTCTAAATACAGTCAGACCACAGAGCCAGTCTAAACCAAGTCAGACCACAGAGCCAGTCTAAACCTTGTGAGACTACGGAGCCAGTCTTAACCATGTCTGACAAAAGAGCGAGACTGAATCAAGTCTGACCACAGGGCCAGTCTTAACCTAGTCAGACCACAGAGCCAGTCTAAACCTAGTCAGACCACAGAGCCAGTCTTAACCTTGTCAGACCACAGAGCCAGTCTAAACCTAGTCAGACTACAGAGCAGGAATAAATACAGTCCAACCACAGAGCCAGTCTCAACCATATCTGACCACAGAGCCAGTTTTAACCAAGTTAGACCACAGAGCCAGTCTAAATAAAGTCAGACCACAGAGCCAGTCTATATACAGTCAGACCACAGAGCCAGTCTAAATACAGTAAGACCACAGAGCCAATCTAAACCACGTCAGACCACAGAGCCAGTCTATACCTAGTCAGACCACAGAGCCAGTCTAAACCTAGTCTGACCACAGAGCCACTTTAAACCTAGTCAGACCACAGAGCCAGTCTGAACCTAGTCAGACCACAGAGCCAGTCTTAATACAGTCAGACCACAGAGCCGGTCTAAACCTAGTCAGACCACAGAGCCTGTATGAACCAAGTCTGACCACAGTGCCAGTCTGAACCTAGTCAAACAAGAGAGCCAGTCTGAACCAGGTCAGACCACAGAGCCAGTCAAAATACAGCCAGACCACAGAGCCAGTCTAAACCTAGTCAGACCACAGAGCCAGTCTTAACCCCGTCTGACCACAGAGCCTTTCTAAACCTAGTCAGACCACAGAGCCAGTCTAAACCTAGTCAAACCACAGAGCCAGTCTAAACCAAGTCTGACCACAGAGCCAGTCTCAAGCTAGTCAGACCACAGAGCTAGTCTAAACCCAGTCAGACCACAGAGCCAGTCTAAACCTAGTCAGACCACAGAGCCTGTATGAACCAACTCTGACCACAGAGCCAGTCTGAACCTAGTCAGACCACAAAGCCAGTCCAAACTCAGTCAGACTACAGAGCCAGTCTGAACCAAGTCTGACCACAAAGCCAGTCTAATTTAAGTCAGACCAGAGAGCCAGTCTAAACCTAGTCAGACCACAGAGCCATTATGTACCCAGCGAGCCAGGCTAAACTCAGTCAGACCTCAGAGCTTGTCTTAACCTAGTTAGACCACAGAGCCAGTCTTAACCTAGTCAGACCACAGAGCCAGTTAAAACCTTGTCACACCACAGAGCCGGTTTTAATACAGTAAGACCAAAGAGCCAGTCTAAACCTAGTCCGACCACACCGCCAGTCTAAACCTCGTCAGACCACAGACCCAGTCTGAACCAAGACAGACCACAGAGCCAGTCAAAACCCAGTCAGTACATGGAGCAAGTCTAAATACAGTCGGACCACAGAGCCAGTCCAAACCTAGTCAAGCCAAAGAGCCAGGAAAAACCTAGTCAGACCACAGAGCCAGCCTAAACCTAGTCAGACCACAGAGCCAGTCTAAACCTAGTCAGACCACAGAGCCAGTCTAAAACTAGTCAGACCACAGAGCCACTATGAACCTAGTCAAACCACAGAGCCAGTCTAAATACAGTAAGACCACAGAGCCAATCTAAACCACGTCAGAACACAGAGCCAGACTAAACCTCGTTAGACCTAAGAGCCAGTCTAAATAGATTCAGAACCACAGAGCCAATCTAAACTTAGTCAGACCAGAGAGCCAGTCTTAATACAGTCAGACCACAGAGCCAGTCTAAACCTAGTCAGACCACAGGGCCAGTCTTAACCTTGTCAGACCACAGAGCCGGTATAAATACAGTCAGACCACAGAGCCAGTCTAAACCTAGTCAGACCACAGAGACAGTCTAAATACAGTAAGACCACAGAGCCAATCTAAACCACGTCAGACCACAGAGCCAATCTAAACCAAGTCAGACCACAGAGCCAGTCTGAACCAAGTCAGACCACAGAGCTTGTCTAAACCTTGTCAGACCACAGAGCCAGTCTTAACCTAGTCAGACCACAGAGCCAGTCTAAACCTAGTCAGACCACAGAGCTAGTCTTAACCTAGTCAGACCACAGAGCCAGTCTTTATACAGTCAGACCACAGAGCCAAATCTTAACCTAGTCAGACCACAGAGCCAGTCCGAACCAAGTGAGACCACAGAGCCAGTCTAAACTTAGTCAGACTACAGAGCCCTTATAAATACAGTCAGACCACAGAGCCAGTCTAATCCTAGTCAGACTACAGAGCCAGTCCGAACCAAGTCTGACCACAGAGCCAGTCTAAACCAAGTCAGACCACAGAGCCAGTGTAAATCTAGTCCGGCTACAGGGCCAGTCTTAATCCAGTCAGACCACAGACCAAGTTTCAATGCAGTCTGACCACAGAGCCAGTATATACCCAGCCAGCCAGTCTGAGCCCAGTCAGACCACAGAGCCAGTCCTAACCTTATTAGACCACAGCCAGTCTAGATTCAGTCAGAACACAGACCCAGTCTAGATTCAGTCAGACTACAGAACCAATGTAAATCCAGTCAGGTTACAGAGCCAGTGTTAACACAGTCAGGCCAAGGAGCTGAAATTAACCAAGTCTGACCACAGAGCCAGTATATACCCAGCTAGACCTCAGAGCCAGTCTAAACCCAGTCAGACCACAGAGCCATTCCAAAATAAGTCAGACCACAGACCCAGTCCAAATGCAGCCAGACCTCTGAGCCAGGCATCAGAGCCAGACCTCAGAGTCAGTCTGAACCTAGTTAGACCTTCCCTTCTGTCATACGTTCACATACTGCAGAAACTCCTTTTTTCCCCTTAAGTCAAAGGGATCAGGGTACAGAGTCAGTAGTGTCCACCCTCTGAGAGCAATGGTCCACTTCAGCCTCCTCATATAACCGCTTTCTGCTGATTGGCTCTAGCTGAGGACAACCTCACAGGTGATCCTGATACCTGCTAGCTAGTCACACCACAGAGCTAGTCTAAACCTTGTCAGACCACAGAGCCAGTCTTAACCTAGTCAGACCACTGAGCCACTCTAAACCTAGTCAGACCACAGAGCCAGTCTCAAGCTAGTCAGACCACAGTGCTAGTCTAAACCCAGTCAGACCAGAGAGCCAGTCTAAACCTAGTCAGACCACAGAGCCACTCAAAACCTAGTCAGACCACAGTGCCAGTCTTAACCTAGTCAGACCACAGAGCCACTCTAAACCTAGTCAGACCACAGAGCCAGTCTCAAGCTAGTCAGACCACAGAGCTAGTCTAAACCCAGTCAGACCACAGAGCCAGTCTAAACCTAGTCAGACCACAGAGCCTGTATGAACCAAGTCTGACCACAGAGCCAGTCTGAACCTAGTCAGACCACAAAGCCAGTCCAAACTCAGTCAGACTACAGAGCCAGTCTGAACCAAGTCTGACCACAAAGCCAGTCTAATTTAAGTCAGACCAGAGAGCCAGTCTAAACCTAGTCAGACCACAGAGCCATTATGTACCCAGCGAGCCAGGCTAAACCCAGTCAGACCTCAGAGCTTGTCTTAACCTAGTTAGACCACAGAGCCAGTCTTAACCTAGTCAGACCACAGAGCCAGTTAAAACCTTGTCACACCACAGAGCCGGTTTTAATACAGTAAGACCAAAGAGCCAGTCTAAACCTAGTCCGACCACACCGCCAGTCTAAACCTCGTCAGACCACAGACCCAGTCTGAACCAAGACAGACCACAGAGCCAGTCAAAACCCAGTCAGTACATGGAGCAAGTCTAAATACAGTCGGACCACAGAGCCAGTCCAAACCTAGTCAAGCCAAAGAGCCAGGAAAAACCTAGTCAGACCACAGAGCCAGCCTAAACCTAGTCAGACCACAGAGCCAGTCTAAACCTAGTCAGACCACAGAGCCAGTCTAAAACTAGTCAGACCACAGAGCCACTATGAACCTAGTCAAACCACAGAGCCAGTCTAAATACAGTAAGACCACAGAGCCAATCTAAACCACGTCAGAACACAGAGCCAGACTAAACCTCGTTAGACCTAAGAGCCAGTCTAAATAGATTCAGAACCACAGAGCCAATCTAAACTTAGTCAGACCAGAGAGCCAGTCTTAATACAGTCAGACCACAGAGCCAGTCTAAACCTAGTCAGACCACAGGGCCAGTCTTAACCTTGTCAGACCACAGAGCCGGTATAAATACAGTCAGACCACAGAGCCAGTCTAAACCTAGTCAGACCACAGAGACAGTCTAAATACAGTAAGACCACAGAGCCAATCTAAACCACGTCAGACCACAGAGCCAATCTAAACCAAGTCAGACCACAGAGCCAGTCTGAACCTAGTCAGACAAGAGAGCCAGTCTAAACCTAGTCAGACAAGAGAGCCAGTCCGAACCAGGTCAGACCACAGAGCCAGTCTAAACCTAGTCAGACCACAAAGCCAGTCTAAATCTAGTCAGACCACAGAGCCAGTCTAAACTTTGTCGTCCCACAAAGCCAGTCTGAACCAAGTCTGACCACAGAGCCAGTCCAAAGCTAGTCAGACCACAGAGCCAGTCTGAACCTAGTCTGACTACAGAGCCACTCTTAACCAAGTCAGACCACATAGCCGGTCTAATCTTAGTCAGACCACAGAGCCAGTCTAAATACAGTCAGACCACAGAGCCAGTCTAAACCAAGTCAGACCACAGAGCCAGTCTAAACCTTGTGAGACTACGGAGCCAGTCTTAACCATGTCTGACAAAAGAGCGAGACTGAATCAAGTCTGACCACAGGGCCAGTCTTAACCTAGTCAGACCACAGAGCCAGTCTAAACCTAGTCAGACCACAGAGCCAGTCTTAACCTTGTCAGACCACAGAGCCAGTCTAAACCTAGTCAGACTACAGAGCAGGAATAAATACAGTCCAACCACAGAGCCAGTCTCAACCATATCTGACCACAGAGCCAGTTTTAACCAAGTTAGACCACAGAGCCAGTCTAAATAAAGTCAGACCACAGAGCCAGTCTATATACAGTCAGACCACAGAGCCAGTCTAAATACAGTAAGACCACAGAGCCAGTCAAAACCACGTCAGACCACAGAGCCAGTCTATACCTAGTCAGACCACAGAGCCAGTCTAAACCTAGTCTGACCACAGAGCCACTTTAAACCTAGTCAGACCACAGAGCCAGTCTGAACCTAGTCAGACCACAGAGCCAGTCTTAATACAGTCAGACCACAGAGCCGGTCTAAACCTAGTCAGACCACAGAGCCTGTATGAACCAAGTCTGACCACAGTGCCAGTCTGAACCTAGTCAAACAAGAGAGCCAGTCTGAACCAGGTCAGACCACAGAGCCAGTCAAAATACAGCCAGACCACAGAGCCAGTCTAAACCTAGTCAGACCACAGAGCCAGTCTTAACCCCGTCTGACCACAGAGCCTTTCTAAACCTAGTCAGACCACAGAGCCAGTCTAAACCTAGTCAAACCACAGAGCCAGTCTAAACCAAGTCTGACCACAGAGCCAGTCTAAACCTAGTCAGACTACAGAGCCGGTATAAATACAGTCAGACCACAGAGCCAATCTTGACCACGTCTGACCACAGAGCCAGTCCAAACCAAGTCAGACCACAAAGCCAGTCTAAACCTAGTCAGACCACAGAGCCAGTCAGAGCCAAGTCCCACCACTAAGCCAGTCCAAACCAAGTTAGACTATAGAGCTAGTATAAACCTAGTCTGACCACAGGGCAAGTCTTAATGTAGTCAGACTACAGACCAAGTGTTAATGCAGTCTGACCACAAGGCTAGGTTACACCCAGAAAGACCACAGAGCCATGATATACCCAGCTAGCTGCTCTAAACCCAGGCAGATCACAGAGCCAGTCTAAGCCAGTCTAAATCTAGACCACAGCCTGTCTAGATTCAGTCAGAACACAGACCCAGTCTAAAGCTAGTCAGACCACAGAGCCAGTCTAAACCTAGTCAGACCACAGAGCCAGTCTAAACCTAGTCAGACCACAGAGCCAGTCTAAATACAGTCAGACCACAGGGCCAGTCTGAACCATGTCTGACCACAGAGCCAGGCTAAATTCAGTCAGACCACAGAGCCAGTCTAAACCTAGTCAGACCACAGAGCCAGTCTAAACCTTGTCTAAATACAGTCAGAGCACAGAGCCAGTCTAAACCTAGTCAGACTACAGAGCCAGTCTAAACAAAGTCAAACCACTGAGCCAGTCTTAACCTAATCAGACCACAGAGCCAGTCTTAACCTAGTAAGACCACAGAGTCAGTCTAAACACAGTCAGACCACAGAGCCAGTCCGAACCAAGTCTGACCACAGAGCCAGTCTAAATTCAGTCAGAGCACAGAGCCAGTCTTAACCTAGTCAGACCACACCACCAGTCTAAACCAAGTCTGACCACAGAGCCAGTCTAAACCTAGTCAGACCACAGAGCCAGTCTAAACCTAGTCAGACCACAAAGCCAGTCCAAATCTCGTCAGACCACAGAGCCAGTCTTAACCTAGTCAGACCACAGAGCCAGCCTTAATACAGTCAGACCACAGAGCCAGTCTTAACCTAGTCAGACCACAGAGCCAGTATGAACCAAGTCTGACCACAGAGCCAGTCTAAATACAGTCAGAGCACAGAGCCAGCTTAAACCAAGTATGACCACAGAGCCAGTCTTAACCTAGTGGGACTACAGAGCTGGTAATAATACAGTCAGACCACAGAGCCAGTCCAAACCTAGTCAGACTACAGAGCCAGTATGATCCAAGTCTGACCACAGAGCCAGTCTTAATACAGTCAGACCACAGAGCCAGTCTGAATACAGTCAGACCACAGAGCCAGTCTAAATACAGTCAGACCACAGAGCCAGTCTGAACCAAGTCAGACCACAGAGCCAGTCTAAACCTTGTCAGACCACAGAGCCAGTCTTAACCTAGTCAGACCACAGAGCCAGTCTAAACCTAGTCAGACCACAGAGCTAGTCTTAACCTAGTCAGACCACAGAGCCAGTCTTTATACAGTCAGACCACAGAGCCAAATCTTAACCTAGTCAGACCACAGAGCCAGTCCGAACCAAGTGAGACCACAGAGCCAGTCTAAACTTAGTCAGACTACAGAGCCCTTATAAATACAGTCAGACCACAGAGCCAGTCTAATCCTAGTCAGACTACAGAGCCAGTCCGAACCAAGTCTGACCACAGAGCCAGTCTAAACCAAGTCAGACCACAGAGCCAGTGTAAATCTAGTCCGGCTACAGGGCCAGTCTTAATCCAGTCAGACCACAGACCAAGTTTCAATGCAGTCTGACCACAAGGCTAGGCTACACCCAGTCAGACCACAGAGCCAGTATATATCCAGCCAGCCAGTCTGAGCCCAGTCAGACCACAGAGCCAGTCCTAACCTTATTAGACCACAGCCAGTCTAGATTCATACAGAACACAGACCCAGTCTAGATTCAGTCAGACTACAGAACCAATGTAAATCCAGTCAGGTTACAGAGCCAGTGTTAACACAGACAGGCCAAGGAGCTGAAATTAACCAAGTCTGACCACAGAGCCAGTATATACCCAGCTAGACCTCAGAGCCAGTCTAAACCCAGTCAGACCACAGAGCCATTCCAAAATAAGTCAGACCACAGACCCAGTCCAAATGCAGCCAGACCTCTGAGCCAGGCATCAGAGCCAGACCTCAGAGTCAGTCTGAACCTAGTTAGACCTTCCCTTCTGTCATACGTTCACATACTGCAGAAACTCCTTTTTTCCCCTTAAGTCAAAGGGATCAGGGTACAGAGTCAGTAGTGTCCACCCTCTGAGAGCAATGGTCCACTTCAGCCTCCTCATATAACCGCTTTCTGCTGATTGGCTCTAGCTGAGGACAACCTCACAGGTGATCCTGATACCTGCCTTTCTTTGACTTCACATCCGGACGTCACTTACTTCTGACAGTGGAGGAGTGGAGCCTCTAAGAGGGTCCACACAGGGTGGAGGTCTGCAGCTGGACCCCCCTCAGCTTTTCTTTGGGTTTCACATTAAGAGCAGTTTCCCACACAGTGAGCCCTGACCCTCAGGTCTCTGGGGCCCACCTGGATGTGACACAAACCTGTATGTTTGCAGGCAGCTCAGTGTGGAGGCCTTAACTCCCATAGAGAAGTCCACCTGATGGACCTTGTTTGAGCAGGGAGCAGAAAGGGTTAAAACAGAGGCACTGATCCTTCAGGCCAAATGTCTGCAGTCTAAGGCCCAGCTGATGGCGTCTGTGCAGAGGAAGATGTTCTCAGGCTTCACAAACATGCAAAGTGAGAAGGGGCAGACTGTGTGTTTAAAGGAGCATAGAGTCAGCTCAGCATGTCTTGTCTGAAACCTGGACCAGTATTTTACAGACTGTCTCTTAAATCACAGGGAAAGAAAGCTGGAACTGCTGTCTTTAATCTGAGTATACGTCAGAAGACATCTTCCATCCACCTCAGCTCCTGCTTACACAACGTCTGATCAGACTCAAGTTACGCCCCCTGCTGTTTGTAGATCTCAGTGGTCTCCTAGCCGGCCCCTCAGGACTGAGCACTCTGAGGGGATGAGACATCAGAGACTCAGAGGTCAGAGCAGCTCTGCATCAATTGGACCTACAGAAAGCTGCTAACATCTCACCTGAACCAGAAACACATAAAGCTCTGCAGGGGACAGGTGATCAATGAAGCTATTATATGAGCTGCCTGAGGACCTGATGGAGAACCACAGCAGAGTCACATAAGGGTCTGAAGCACACACATGCTGAGCACTCCATCAAACATTCAGAATAAACTCTACCATGATCACACACACAGTAACACACTCACAGAGCCGTTCATGGTCAGTCAGGCCTCTTAAAGAGGACATATCATGCTGATCCCTGATTTAATACTTACATATAATATAATAAATTTGAAAACAAGACCTTACACCCCGTGAATTTTCAAAAAATGAGATATTGTATTTTTTCTGATATCCTAGAACCAGATTTGACGCCTCTGAAAATAGTTCAGGATGGGGATCCTTTCTTTTTATTGGAGTAATCTGATAAAGCAGCTCCTCCTCTGTGATGTCAGTTAGTCACACAACCGCCACCGAGGGATACACCCACCAAGAGCCAAGTACAATTACAGCTCCCTACCAGCTCTGGCTAACTTGATTGAGTGCTGGATGCAGGGACTCTGCTCTGCTGAGCAGCTCTGCTTTTCATGGTGAATTAGCAGTTAAAATACTGTAGTTTTAGTAGACGTTGTAATACTTGTGAGACGGTGATATTTGCATGCTTATTCTGACATGCACTGTGAACCTGGACCACAATAATGCTGCGGTAATAACATAGTGAGGAACTGACGGTAGAGGTGATCTTTTGACTACACTTTCAGCATGATGGATAAAACAGACAGAGAAAAGTGAAGGAGCAGGATGGAGCCCTGTTATAGAAACAGTTTATTGGTGAAGTCTGCCTATATTTCCACGTATAAACTATACATGTTACAGTACCGCTTTGACTCACCACACTGAAGCGTCCTGAGATGATCTGTGTCTAGGTGGATTTTCTTCCTCCTGAGCTGCAGAACCGTCCGGGTCTGACTCGGGGTCCAATACAAAAGGATGTATCCTACACTCTGCCATTTTATTAGAGCTATCAATGCCTTACAGTGAAGTTTTGGCAAACAGCAAACTCGCTCCGTCTGCCCCATCCAATATGGCGATTTTGTAAATACTGCCATGCTGCAAAATCCGCCCCCTGGCTCTACCCCCTCCGCCCCTCTGATAGAACTGACCAATCAGAGCACAAAGGGCTGTGACGTTGTGAGGTTACTGGAGGTCATTCTGGAAACGGAGCATTTCAACGAGATCCTCAGAATGGCCTAAAATGAGGATATTGAGAACACTATTGTGGGGCAATGAAGGAACTAAATGACTTGTACTGAGGACAGAAATGCTTTACAGGCATCCTAGTCTGGCATAGTGAAAAGGAGAAACAAGCATGATATGTCCCCTTTAAAGGGGAAGCGCTTTGTGTTACCATCAGAGCTCTGCTGAATTTGAAGAGGTCAGAACAGAGGACGAGCATACAACCGAACTTTAAACCTTTGATTAAAATTCAAAGTAAAGAGTCTCAGAGTGTCAGCACTCAGAGTAAAGCCTCAGAGTAAGTGTAACCAGAGAGGATCCTTTTTATCAGCAGGATCTGAAACAATGAGCCAAACTGAGTTACAGTAACACACAGTTTCTCATGATCCCAGAAGTCCCTCCTCTGAGGCTCTGAGGCTTCCTCCGCCATCACAGCATCCTCACTGTGACCTCCACCACCCTCTTTCACCTCCTAACTATCATCTCTCACCTCACCTCCTCATCCTACAGAGGCAACCTCCTGCTGTGAGCGACCTGTGTGAACAGAAAACCCTGGACTGTGTCAGGCTCTCCATCTGATGCTGTGAAGTCCATGTTTACAGCTGTGACACGTCCAAAACACTATGATCCCTTCGAACAGAAGAGAACCGTAAGGGGCTGCTCGTCCTGTCTGTATCAGTGATGTGACAGAGCGTTCCCTCTAACAGTTATGGAAGGAAAAACACGTTAAGAATGTTCCAGCAGCTCTCTTTCATCACTGTACTCATCCATCCTGCAAACAATGCTCCAAACAAAAGGAGAGAGGTGTAAGCACACATGGTGTTACTCAAACGGCCCAGAGAAACAAACACACCATCAGGATAAACTCTGCATCTCTCTTCCTCTGCACACTGCTGTCAAAGCACATGAATCCAAAAAACAACAGTGCCATCTGCAGTCTGCGGCCTGCAGCCCACAGCCCCAAGACTGCAGCCCAAAGCCCCAAGACTGCAGCCCACTGCCCTCAGACTGCAGCCCACAGCCCACAGCCCTCAGACTGCAGCCCAAAGCCCCAACACTGCAGCCCACAGCCCTCAGACTGCAGCCCACAGCCCTCAGACTGCAGCCCAAAGCCCCAACACTGCAGCCCTCAGACTGCAGCCCACAGCCCACAGCCCTCAGACTGCAGCCCAAAGCCCCAACACTGCAGCCCACAGCCCTCAGACTGCAGCCAACAGCCCTCAGACTGCAGCCCACTGCCCTCAGACTGCAGCCAACAGCCCTCAGACTGCAGCCCACAGCCCTCAGACTGCAGCCCACAGCCCTCAGACTGCAGCCCTCAGACTGCAGCCCACAGCCCCAAGACTGCAGCCCACAGCCCCAAGACTGCAGCCCAAAGCCCCATGACTGCAGCCCAAAGCCCCAAGACTGCAGCCCAAAGCCCCAAGACTGCAGGCCACAGCCCTCAGACTGCAGCCCACAGCCCCAAGACTGCAGCCCACAGCCCTCAGACTGCAGCCCAAAGCCCTCAGACTGCTGCCCAAAGCCCCAAGACTGCAGCCCACTGCCCTCAGACTGCAGCCAACAGCCCTCAGACTGCAGCCCACAGCCCCAAGACTGCAGCCCACAGCCCTCAGACTGCAGGCCACAGCCCTCAGACTGCAGCCCAAAGCCCTAACACTGCAGCCCACAGCCCTCAGACTGCAGCCCACAGCCCTCAGACTGCTTCCCACAGCCCTCAGACTGCTTCCCACAGCCCTCAGACTGCAACCCAAAGCCCCAACACTGCAGCCCACAGCCCTCAGACTGCAGCCCAAAGCCCTAACACTGCAGCCCACAGCCCTCAGACTGCAGCCCACAGCCCTCAGACTGCTGCCCACAGCCCTCAGACTGCAGCCCACAGCCCTCAGACTGCAGCCCACAGCCCTCAGACTGCAGCCCACAGCCCTCAGACTGCTGCCCACAGCCCTCAGACTGCAGCCCACAGCCCTCAGACTGCTGCCCACAGCCCTCAGACTGCAGCCCACAGCCCTCAGACTGCTGCCCACAGCCCTCAGACTGCAGCCCACAGCCCTCAGACTGCTGCCCACAGCCCTCAGACTGCTGCCCACAGCCCTCAGACTGCAGCCCGCAGCCCTCAGACTGCAGCCCGCAGCCCTCAGACTGCAGCCTGCAGCCCCAGGGCATCCCCACATCAGCTCCTTTTTCTTCAGAGTCCAGCCCAAGAAGACAGAGAAATGATTTTACTAAGCAGGGATGGCAGGGTGCTTACAGACTGTTAATTAGTGCTATTGTGCTCAGGTGTCCCCTCCTCTTTCTATTCTTCCTTCTCTCTTTCCTTCTCATCCTCTTCCTGTCACAGCAGCAGCAGCCACAGCTCACTGCAGCTGAGAAATGACCCTCAGCTCCAATAATCTCCCCTAAGCTCCATCACAGAGTCACCGTGAGGCCTCCCCAGGCATTTCTTTGGGAAGAAGTCCGCTTTCTGCTGCAGCATGTTCAATAACAGCCTGCGCAGCAGCGTTAAATTAGTTTTAATCCTGAAAGCTGTGGAGAAAGTCTGCTTTTAGTGAAGAGCTCTGCAGGGACATTCATTTGCTAAATCCCCGAACACACCACAAAGCTTCTGAGTCCATCCTTGGCCTTCAAAACCCTGAAAGCTTTGGGTGAGGGGAGCAAACTGAGGCCATCGATTAACGGCAGGACATGTCCTCACTTCACAGCAGGAGTCTGTATCTACCTGCTCAGAGAGCAGGATGGGATTAAAGAGGCTGAGGTCTAGTGATGGGAAACTTGATTCTTTTTACTGAGTCGAGTTTAAATGAGTCACTCACCAAAGTGAATCGGGTTTTTGAGTCATTTGAGTCACTCGAGTCAGTTACCCAGAAAGTGCATAGAAATTCATACCAGCAAAATGATTGAAAAGGACAATGAATACACTCCAATGTGGAAAAAAAGAGTGAAAGATCAACATATATAAAAATAACTTTTATTTTTCTAACTCACAAATAAAATAAGATTAAATTAGGTTAATATAACTGAGAAAAATTACAAAGTTCAAACAGTGCAACATTAGAAAAAATAACTATGTACAATAAATCAAAAGTGAAATAAAACCTCTTGACAAATATGAAAAAAAAAAAAACGAACATAGCTTAAACAATAGTGAAATAAAAATCAAGTGTCAGCAGTCATCAAAAAGTCACCCCTCCTTTAAAATGAATTGTACACACAACAAATTAGCATTCAGGAAAATGGTCTCACGAACCTTTCCAGGACTGAGACTGTAATGCTATGTACATTCGCTTGCGAGTGACTCGTATGAGTGATTCTGTGAGTGCGTAAGTGCTGATTCTCCTCACTTCAAGTGAGGAGAATCCTATGTGCTAAATGTTGAGCCATGCTACGTATGTTTGAGCTGGCGAGCGACTCATATGTGCTTTGAGTCATACTGTGAGTGAGTTAGTGATCCGTATGTACTGTGGGTGAGTTAATGACCCGTATACACTGTGAGTTGAGCCATTCTACATACCAGCCATTCTCCCGTGATGTGAGTGAGGGGCTGGGCTACCGTGAGCTTTGTACTGAGTCAGTCAATGAGACATTTGGGGCAAAGAATCATGATTCTCGAGTCAGTAAAGTGATTCTCGGGTATTGAACGATTCGTTCATGATTCGCACAACACTACTGAGGTCCGCTTAGGAACATGTCTGAACATGTCTGAACACAAGAAATGTGTTAATGAGGATGATAAATTGACCACTTCAAGTGAGGAGAATGGTTTAAATAACGTGTGGATTGGTAATTAGGATTAAACAAGCAGATTCTGTGAGGCCTTAAATGTGTTAACCTGAGTGAGTGGAGCTGAAAGCCTCAGGACAGAGAGAATTAGGAGTAATGGATGGTTAGGAGCTGAATCACTGCTGGAGTGCCTATTAAATATGTCATTTAAATTTAGTGACCATGGAACCTGCTGACTCAGGACCTGCAACCTGCAGGAATGGCAGGGTTCAGCACTAATTCAGGCCCCGTTTACACGGAGACTCCCGCAACGATTCTTCCTTTGCGTTTTCAAAAGCCACCCGCGTTTACATGAGGACGGCATGAAAACGATCCGCGTTCATACGACTCCAGGAGGACAAGTCTCTTCTTCTGTTCTTTCTTTTTCTGCCGTTTTGTTGTGTGAGACGGTCGGCAATCCAACCATAACACGCATTACCGCCACCTACTGGCTCAACTGGAAATGTGGCTGAGCGCGGAGCCTTCACCTAAAACTGCGAGTGCGCATGCGGTGACGTCAGCGGTTCACCCTGAGACGCTCCGCTTTGTGTTTACACGAAGCTGGATGGAGGAGCGGATTCAGATCTTTCCACTCTGGGGAGCGTTTTCAAAAGTTTGCATTTTCACTGAAAACGCAACGTGGTCTCGTCTAAACGGAAGGCAAAAACGCAACGAAATGTTTGCGGAATCGACCGTTTTCGGCGTCGTGTAAACGGGGCCTTAGTCCAGCCTGAGGCCCACTGCAGGGGGCAGTAGTTTCTGTATGCTGAAAATCAGAGGGAGGAAGCAGCAGGAGCACAAAACGACTCAGTAACGAGGAAGTAGACATCAGCAGCTCCAATGTGGGGAGATAAAAATAAACAATAATAGTGAAATAACATTGTCTTTAAAGAGTGTAACAGCTCAAACCTGCTCACACACCTTCAACTCCAGCAACCTGCCTGTTTCATCCTGAGGCCCAGAAAGACAGTCTGCTGTCTAATTATCAGCCTGTATTAAACATTAGGCTGTGATAAACATCAGACTGTTAAAAACATCATAATATCATAAACATTATACACATCATACTGTTATAAGCATCACACTGTGATAAACATTAGGCTGTGATAAACATCAGACTGTATTCATATTATAAACATTAGGCTGTTAAAAAAAACATCAGGCTGTTAAAAACAGAAGCCTGTTATAATCATCAGCCTGTTGTTACCACCAGGCTGTTGTTGCCTCTTCTCCTGACACAGTGGAAAACAGAGAGAGAAAAATCAACACCTGGAGTATTAAAGCAGGGTTTGAACCATAGGAGGAGAATGTGTTTTCGTGTGCATACACACAGCTTCAGAGCCAGAGAGTGGAGTCCCTGCAGGAACATGCAGCCTTTGAACGCCTCTCTGTAGCATGGAGGAACAAAGTGTGTGTTTGAAGTGTGAACATGTTGGATCAGAGTTTGTGTTTCTCTCTCTCAGCTGCAGGCTCACCTCCTGCCTCCTTTCTTTCCAGAAAAGTCTCTGAGCTCCACTTTCTCTGAAGGTGAAGCTGAATGAGACTCACTGTTCCAGGATGTAAATATCAGGGGTTACAGACATGGAGGGCGGCTCTGTGATTGACAGCTAAATTATTCAATTACAGACTTCAGCTTGTCTGTCCTACAGGCTCCCTGCTCAGGGTACCACTGCAGCGGAGGGGAAAGGACGAGAGGAGGTTCACACTCTGTCAGCATGCAAAGGAGCATGTTCAGATTCAACATGTTCAGGTTCAGGTGTGTTCAATATCAGCATTCAACATGTTCAGGTTCAGGTATAGGTTCAGGTGTGTCACTGTCAGTGTGCACAGGTTCAGGTGTGTTCACTGTCAGCTTTCAACATGTTAGCATTAACATGTTCAGATTCAGGTTCAGGTTCAGCTGGTCACTGTCAGTGCACAGGTTCAGGTTCCTGTCCAGGTTCACTGTTAGAATTTACAGGTTCATGTTCAGGTTAAGGTTGAGTCTGGGTCGGGTCGAAGTCCATGGGCTTACACATACACACACATGAAGTCACATGACACACACACAACCTCAGACTCAACGCCTTCTTTGGCTCCATTACAGTTCAGCTGTAGAGGGTTGATGTGCACGTGCCTGAGTAAGGCAGCGTGCACACCCCTCAGTGGCTGAGCAGTGACAGTTTATGTTTGTTGCTATCATGTGCTTATATGCTGAGGTGTTTTTTTGTCTTAATCTCAAACTACGCCCCCTGTTGGGAATAGTCTGGAATTGACCTTTTTCCCCTCTCTTCTCCCATTGTTTTTATTTCATGTCTATTGCAAAGAGGCGCTGGGTAGCTGGCAGCTCCTTGGTTCATCCCAATTCTGTGTTTCCCCATGTTTGTTTTCTTATAAGTCTTAAAAGGGATGTAGCTGAAATAAAATTTCCCCTCAGGGATCAATTAACTAGTCTGATTCTGAATTTGATTGTCAGATTTTATATGTTCAGGTTCGGGTTCAGGTGTGTTCACTGTCAGATATTACAGGTTTAGGTTCAGGTGTGTTTATTGTCAGTGTGCACAAGCTAGGTTCAGGTAAATGTGTGTTCACTAACAGTATTCACAGGTTCAGTTCAGGTGTGTTCTCTCTGTCGGCGAGTACAGGTTCAGGTCAGGTTAAGGCTCAGGTGTGTTCACTCTGTCTGCACAAACAGGTTCAGAGTTGACTTTCCTGACAGTTCAGTCAGGACCACTTTGTCAAAATAAACTTGATCAAAAAAACTTGCACAGTTTCATTTGGCTGTATGGTTCTGTTCTGGGGCTCCCTGCTCTTCCACGTGCTTGCTTGGAAAGCCTGAGGCAGGAAGAGCACAGCTTCCTGCTCATCATGAGCCATCATGAACGACATAAGCAGGGAGTGCTGAGGAAGACCATCAGCCCATGGCTTTTAGGGTGGATACAGGAGCAACCATAGCCGCTGTTGTTGCTGCTCCTTTGCGGAACGAATGAGGTGTGTGGCGTTCTGGAGGGAGACCACAGAGTTGGCACAGGAGACGAAGGCGTGAGGTGAACCAAGCTCGTGACAGGGGCTCCCCTCCCTCTGTGACAAACAGCGGCTCCTGAGGACTGGCCTGGGCACGGCTCCTCAGACAGTGGACCATGGAAGACAGTGGTTTGTGAATTTTGGTTGATGCTCCTCTCCTATCTCTGTCATTTTTAGAATGTTTCAAGAGAACAGAAAAGTAATGACTGTGTAGTACTACGTCATTAATGGTGAGGTCTCGAGAGGGCTCAAAGGATCGTGATCGCGTTGTGAATTCACCGCACCTTAAGAACTCATAAAAGCAGTGAGGAAGACCGTTTCTAACAGTTAGTCTGTATATGACCGGAAGCACCCTTTCCTTAAGTGAGAGATTAATTTGTGCTAAAGTGGAGGAGTGAAAGAGAGACAAATGTCATTGACTTGTGGTTTTTATTTAAAGCTGTTTAGAAGAAGCTTAATTGAAGGATTTTCTAGTAAACTGAAGGTAGACAGATCCAAGCAACGCAGGTGAAACTGGACACCTGTGAGGAGGCCTTTGATGGAGAACGGCTGCATTTTGTGAGACTGAAAACATTGAACCAGAAATGCACAAACAATGGGAATACTTATAGGAAGAACAGCAACAGAAAAGGGGGAACACAATGCGGTGAAATAGGACCATGCAGAGTCATATAATTTTAATGTAGATTTGCATCTGAAAGTGTATATGTCTACAAGCAACCTCATTATCCAATCCTGGAATGTGGGCTGCACGATTAAAGTTCTTCAGCACGGATTCCCAGGTTATACCCCTTAAAAATCTGTTCATAGATGGAATGGTGGAGCATCCTTTGTTTATAATGTGAACAGCTGCTCCATTGTCACAAGAGAAAATAATTTCCTTCCTAGACCAGGATTTTCTCCAGAGAAGATAGCCATAGTGATTGCGTATATTACCATTCCAAGAACAAGCACTAGCTGGCAGCAATGACAATTCTTTTGGCCATGCATCAGCAAACCACTGGTTATCGAAGAACCCCCAAAAACCTGTGGAGGGAGCTGCATCGGTGAATAAACTAATGGCCAAAGACGATTCTGTATAATCGTTATAGAAAAACAAAATGCCATTCCATTTCTCGAGCAGCAAAGACCAGAACCGGAGCTCTGGTCTGCACCCTTCATCCAGAGTAAATGTATCATGAAGCTTTTCGACTGATTTTGAGAGGTCAAGAAGCCTGGATAAAAATGAATGGCCTTGAGGAATCACGTGCATGGCGAAATTGAAATGACCTAGCAGAGAGAGCAGATCTCTTTTTGAAATGGATTCTGACACCTGAACTAACGCTACACTTGATTTGGTGTTGCTGTGTAACAGCACAAACGTCTGAACCTGAACTTTCTCTTAATGTGGAAGATTAAAAAACTTAAGCCATGAAGTTTCTTTCACCATATTAAAAAAACAGGGAAATCTTCCAGTGTGTGTGTGTATGTGTGTGTGTGTGTGTGTGTGTGTGTGTGTGTGTGTGTGTGTGTGTGTGTTTGTGTGTGTGTGTGTGTGTGTGTGTGTGTGTGTGTGTGTGTGTGTGTGTGTGTGTGTGTGTGTGTGTGTGTGGATTTGGCGCCCCTTGTGGACACTCAGAGCATCAGTAGTCCTGGTTTTGGTTTTACGGTCTTCAAGTGTCTGGATGAAGATGATCTAATCCAGTTAGTCTTTGATAGAGCAGTGATCTGGATGATTTGAGTGGTCCTGCAGGTGGCGCTGACATCTCTGCAGAGCTCAGTCCTTCCTGTGTCTGAGCAGACCTGAAGCTGCAGCTCTGACAGAGTCCACATGCTCCTTTCAGTCATCAGGTTGAGGCTCTGGGCTCTGACTGAGAGACGGTTTCTCCCTCTGCTCCTCTAAGAATGAGCTGACAGGCCTTTCTCCACCCTTCATCCTGAACTCACACTTTGGATGGGCTAATCTGACTCTTTGCTTTGGATTCATTCACTAATTCTCCCCGTGTGGAGATTTTTAATCCAAGTAATTCAGCGTTCACTCCTCTTTTCTTCTGCCTCTGGGTGACTCTTCCTCACCTTCACCTCCTCCTCTCCTCTGCCCCTCTCAGGCCACTTTGAGCTTGTTAAAAAGGGATGAATCTGTCTCTCACCACTGGACTATAACAGCCAGAAATATCTCTGCTCTCAGAAAGTTCCTCTACACACTAATTTGAGTCTGGATCCTCTGATGGAGGCCCCCTGGGGCTCCTTTGGGGCACTTTGGGGTCTGAAGGGTTGAAGAAGGATAATGTATCTTCTGGGCAGGACTTTTATCAGCCTCCAGACTTTACAGAGCCTGGTCTGTCCTGGGGGAGGCTGTGCTCTGAGTCAAAAGTCTCACTCTGAGTCCTCTGAGTCTGGATTCAAACACAGACGGGTCTCAAGTGTTTAAACCTCCTGCTGTGATGAGGTCACAGAGGGTCATGTGACGAGATGATAAGCACCTGGAGTAAGTCCGCTCCACTTTTGCTCGTCATTTAGACCCATGATTAAAAAGTGGCTCATAAAGGGCCAGTCCTGAGTTCAGAGTTCAGGGCTGTGATCAGTCCTCAGACCCTGACCCTGTCTGACACACGTCTGGGTCAGGAGTGACCTCCTCCTGGAGCTCAAAACATGTGCTCCACCTGACAACTGACATGCTCTCAACCTCCAACTGGGACACAAGCATGTGAAGTAGAGCTGGTTCAGGATGAGAGAGGAAGCGTCCCCATCACTTCAAAAACCAGAGCAGAGACCCAGACTTAGAGAGGAAGCATCCCCATCACTTCAGAAACCAGAGCAGAGACCCAGACTTAGAGAGGAAGCGTCCCCATCACTTCAAAAACCAGAGCAGAGACCCAGACTCAGAGAGGAAGGGTCCCCATCACTCCAGAAACCAGAGCAGGGACTTAGAGATCATGGAAACAATCCCTTTGGCAGGTTTCTTGTCCCTATAACACAAATCTGAGGCTATGGAGTAAGTGGTTGATATCACACTCTGTGTACGGACCCTGAGGAGCCCAATGTGGTCCAGGCTCTGACCTGTGGCCTTTTACCTGGTCCTCAGGACACGGTCACACTGGCAAACTGTGCCGTGCTTAAGCACGTTTCAGCCCTAAAGCACATTTTGAATAGCCAGTGTGACCGAGACTGTGCTGTGCTTGAGCCGGATTCACTTCTCTGCTTTGGCACGCCGCGGAGAGGTGAGCTTTGGCACGGTTTACTTCATGCAAGCGTACAAGAATCTTGAGGTACGATGGCCATGAGCGTATCTCTCGACAATCATCCTAAACGAAGCGGGAGTTAGAGGGCTGTGTCAGGCCTGCTTAAGCACAGCACAGCATGGCCAGTGTGACTGCGCCCTCCGTCTCTGCTGTGTCGCGCTCCCCCCTCTAGATAACGTCATACAGCCTGAGAATGATCAGTGTTCAGCCAACAGGTGAGCAGAAGGTGGTGCGCGTTGAGGTGAAGCAGTCTCCTTACAGGAAGCCTGCAGCTATCTCAAATTAACAGTGTTCCCTGACACAGGCTGTTCCCCTCTGTGAGCTGACTGTCTGTGCTGCAAACGTCTGCACGCTCCACAGACCCTGCGCTGCCTGAGCCCACCGCAGAGAGGAGCTTCAGCTGAGTCTCACTGATCTACAGCCTCTTCAAAGGTCACAGACAGATCCTTATCCTTATGACATTTATTCAGTGCACCATTTTCCTAACTTAAATTGTGTATATATTTTGTATTTACTCTGTGTAGAGTTCTTTATTTAATATTGTAATAATTATTATTCTTTTTCTACTTAAACTCTATTTTTCTACTCTTGTAATTCTATCCACGTTTGTACTGAGAGAGTGCAGTTTAAACCGGAGTCAAGTTCCTTGTATTCTTGAAAATACTTGGCCAATAAAGGTGATTCTGATTCTCAAACACTAGGACTGACCTGTGTTCACTGGGTCTGAGACTAAATCTGAGACTGAACCTGAGATTAAACAGGAGATTAAATCTGAGACTGAGCTTTAAACTAAACGTGAGACTAAGTCTCAGACTAAGTCTCAGACTTAACCTCAGACTTAACCTCAGTATAAACCTGGGACTAAAACCCTTCCGACCGAAGGGTACCAGGAAGTGGGACGGCTTGTCTGGGTTATTTAGGGACCTGTCCTGGGATCAGTCAGTGGAAATACCACAAAATGCCTACTGTGCCAAGACGAACCGGACTGAACCACTTGGTGGAAACGGGGCTAAACAGGACTTGGTGTTGGAGAGTTTTTCACCCTGTGAGGGTTTCCTGAGGATCCATGGTCTGATTCAGCCCCTCAGACTGAAGAATGAAGCTCCTCAGACCCTGACCCAGATATCAAGAGACATGTTTGATGGCTCTGACCCTGGCGCTGGTCCTGAGCTCAGAGTTTATAAATGAGTTTGTCTCTGCAGCTGTGGAGGCTGATTCCCTCTTCACTGAGGTTTTAAGGCTGAGTGTTTCTCAGTCTGAGACGGAAGGGGGACAGGAGCAGACCCTCAGAGACCTCAGACACAGCGGGGTTGGATTTATCCGCTGAGAATCTGCTGCTCTCTGGACGAAGATGTTTTATTCAGAGAAGATGCTTTGTGCAGATTATGGGATTAGCTAAATGAGTGTGTTTGTGCGTCAGACCTGATTTCAGCTCCCCAAACAGGAAGAGCTGAGAGTGTGACGGTGAAGGAGGAGCGCTTATAAACACCATGGACTCCTCCATTTGACATTTTTAGCGAGTTCCAGCAGTTTGAAGAGAGCATCTGTGCACGCTGGCCCGGCTCTGATCTCTGATAAACACAGGGAGGAAACAACCTTTTCTTCTTCTGGCTCTGAGATAACAAAATAATTAACTGAGATATGAGGATAAGAGCAGGGAGGAGGAAACCTGCAAGCCAAGCCTGAGTGCTCCTCTTCTGTTCATGGGTAGGAGGCAGCGGCGTTATCAGATGGCGTGTCAGATGAAGGAGGAGGATGTGTTCACATGTTAAAAAAAGAAAACATTATGTGGTCCGGTCCGATCAGCTGTTCTCTGAGTGCTTGATTCCCGCTCTCTCAGGTCACATGACTTCCTGCTCCTCACAGCTCCGTGCCCTGGCGCGTGGCAGATTTGAACTCCTGTCACAGTTCTGTACTCATGGGCTGATAAACACTGCCAATCCGACTACAAGGTGAATATCACATAAAAGGGTAACGCAGTGGCAGTTAGTAAAGCCAGAGACGCTACTGGTTGAAGAATACCATGCTGATGGGTCAAATCAACGCTGACTGTTTCTGCTGAGTTTTTTCTTTACACCCTGAAGCTCCTCACACTGCTGTGGCCCAGAGGAGATCAATCTTGATTAAATCAATGCTGTTTATATGAATATATAAACTTCATGTGGTGATGTTTCATCAAACACTGACTAAAACAGTAGAAAAAAACATGTATGGATGAGATGTCATTTTTTATTAGAGATGATAGTAATACAGTGCTCTATATCTAAACAAGGAGGAAGACACAAAGTTAGCTCACCATGTGGAATCACTTTTACATTATCATCATGATCAGAATGGACCGCTGGAAAAAGGAAGGTATTTATATGGAAAACTGTGGCTGTTGTCACCTTTTATATCATAAGACAATTTGTGCCTTTATTCTGTTGTACGTTGACTGTACTTTGAGGGTGACAGAAGAAATAAAATCAGATATTTTCAAATAGTTACCACTGGTGGGATCAAATCCACGGCAAAAGTAAAACCTAAGTTATTGTCCATTCCACTCTAACCATTTAGCCACTGACTTTCCTGCATTGGGAACAGAGAGTCTAGTATCTGACATGTCTTGATTCACGGTTATTCCAGTCTAGTATGACAGGGGGGTACACCAGTCAAAGGATAACCCTGGTGTCCTAAGGCATGCACAGGGAGGACGGAAACCTCCTGTGGAGCTGAAGGACAAAAGCTCGCTTGATCTTGATTTTCAGTATGAATACGGACCGTGAAAGTGGGGCCTCATGATCCTTTTGACTTTTGGGGTTTTAAGCAGCAGGTGTCAGAAAAGTTACCAAAAGGTCTAGATTTATGTTTCCGAACAAAAACATCATTAATTACAGTTCTAGATGAATTTATTGTGACACGTGTGTTTCACAAGGCGTCTTTCAGAAGCTTGTCAGACCTTCTCTGAGAGGCAGTTAAGGTAAGCCTGACCATAAGCCTGCCCGGGACCAGGCATGTCGCACTGGCTAATTTACCATGGTTACCAAGCCACGCTAGCCCTAAGCCTCGTTTGTGGAACCCAACTCTCGCTAAAGTTAGCAAGGCTAACCTAAAGCCAGGCTTTGAGCTAAGCCAGGTGTGTGGAATACTGCCCCCCCCCGGACTCAGAACTCAGCTCAGATAACAATGGCCTTTGTGTCTGTGGCGTCCATCAGAGCTGCATTAGACATAGAGACCTCTCAGAAAACACCAGTCCACATCTACAGGAAGTGAAGGCTCCACAGAAACGAAAAGGTCACTATTAGCTGAGGACAAGTACACAGAGGGACATGCACTAAGCCAAAGGTCAGCTGTTCATTACCTCCAGTCTGTTCGCCATGAGGCACCAGACCCAAATAAGGCGAGGGCAGAAACACAGACTGGGGTTGAGTTCTGTGTTCCATCAGATCAAGAGTCTGTTTTTAGACTGGAACACTTCTGAAAGTCCAAACTGTGAAGTCAGAACCTGACCACATGGAAGAAACTGAACTCTGATGGTCTCTGGACCCAGGAAGAAAGAGACAGTGGAGCATGTAGACCCAAAGTTTACTCTTTTATTTCTTTAATACATACATAGATTCAGGATGTACAGCACCAGAGGACCAATCAGAGACGAGCGTTCAGCCTGAGGACTCACTTCAGCCAGATGTATTTGTCTCCGACATCTTCGTTATAACCAGGAGCATACCTTTTCCCCGGGAGCTGCAGGGACACACAAAAGGAACATCCATTAATGAGAGACACGAGGACACGTTGGGAACAGCTGAGTCACAGACAGAGACCTTCACCAAACACTGATCTGTATGTTCAGGACAAATCTTCATCAGCGAGGCTCAGACAGAGCCGACGTGATGATCTGATGGGGAGATCTTGGCTGAGAGCCTGTCTCTACATGTGTTGACTCACCTTTGAAAACAACCTCCCTCTCAGTCCCATCTTTATCTCTACCTTTCCTC
Source organism: Halichoeres trimaculatus (assembly GCF_033239565.1). Taxonomy (NCBI): domain Eukaryota; kingdom Metazoa; phylum Chordata; class Actinopteri; order Labriformes; family Labridae; genus Halichoeres; species Halichoeres trimaculatus. The sequence goes on along the minus strand of NW_027437197.1, from coordinate 28,118,607 downwards.
TTTTTAATAAAGTGTGCTGGAATAAAACTCGTCTTTCTGAGGCTTTGTACTGTTTACTTCTCTCTGTTTGTTGGAGAGTACTCCACCGCTCGCTTCAGCTGATCCTGGCTCAGAGCTAAATGTCAGGTCTCAGCCTCCTGTAGCATCACACACACCACGTTTTGCTTGTTGTTGAGGAGAGACAAAAAAGTCTCCAGTCAATAAACAGAAAAGGTCAGCCCTGAGTGTTTCTGATGGCTCTGAAGGACGGGGGAATCTTCCATATCTCTGGAACTACCAGCCGCTCTGTAACAGGCTAAAAGAAATGACACATGTCACAGGCTCACTGAGGGTTTAAGGGGTTTTAGGGTTCTCTAACTCCTGTTAGGAGGTTCAACAGGTAAAAACATGCCACGGTGTCAGACTACAGCTCAGCTCACTATCTGATGACTTTACCATGGATCATTACCATCACCAGACAACACAACATCTCAGACTGACGAGAAAGAGCTCAGGTGAGTCCAGAATCCAGCTCTGTTCAGTCTCTACCTCTCTGAGCAAACTGATGATTCTTAGTGACATGCTGCCCCCTCCTGTCCATCTGGGGAACAGCACCAAGACGACAGCAAGGACCATCACTTCCTGCTGAGCCGCTGCTCTTAAGAGCTGTGATCACACTAAACACTGATCCATCCACACACACACACACACACACACACACACACACACACACACACACACACACACACACACACACACACACACACACACACACACACACACACACACACACACAGAGCTGTAGAGAGGACGATGGATGGGTGTGCTGCTGTCCTCCTGCTGAGCTGTAATAAAAGCTGAGCTGAATTATTGGAGAGGATGAGGAACGAGCTCTGAGGATCCTCTCCATCACCTCTCTAACTCTATGTGTGCAGGAGGACATTAAGCTATTCCGCTAATAAAAGAGACCACACACACTCACTGCTCTGCACATGGTGCTCTGAAGGAAAAAAGAGCAAACAGAACAGAACTCTGAACAGCCCCGTTTTCACACCTTCACTGGCTCTGCAGCAGCTCTGTCTACAGATGTTGGGTCCAATGAGAGCAGAGACCAACGACTGGAGCGCTGTTTGTAAGCCTGCCGTATAATCTGATCCAGGCCCTTTCCCCACCCTGTACCTATGCTGAGGTGACCTTCAGTTTCACCTCTGAAGCTCTGCAGGAGTGGAGCAGATCTCACAGATGGTTGGAGACATGAGTTTATTTTCATCAGGGAAGTCTAGAACAAGCCAAGCATCACCTCATGACATACAGATGAGGCCTGTGCAGGGTTCTGCTGGTTCTGAGATGGTCTGATCAGCTGCTCTCTAATAGGGACGAGTGTTTCCACCTGTTCGTTTTTACGTACCGCTCTGAAGGCAAAGTATTTCTGGTCGTACTCGTGGGCCCCGATGGTTATCTCTGGCAGGAACAAGGGTACATGGGTGAGCCCGGCCACCCTCTGCTTGTCCTCCACACTGTGGGACAAACAGGAGACAGCTTGAGGACAGGTGTTACAGTCCACGAGGTAGCAGCAGAAAAATGATTAGACTCCTCTGGTGGTCTCTCTTTTCTGTGAAATCTGTGTTTCTCTGAGGAGTTCTGGTCATGTACTTACAGCATCCTCATGTGGTGGTAGGTGGTGTCATCCTGCTCCAGCCAAGGTCCTTTCTCAAACTTTAAATACTCGATATCCTCGGCCACCTGAGAACCAAACACAATCAATACTCTGCTCAAACAGACTGTTCCTCTACATCTCTATGCCTGAGATCCTTTGGCAGAGCTCAGGTGTCTGTAACAGCTAACGCCTCCTCTTACCCTTTCGATGTCCAGGGCCTGGGTTGCATCATAAGCCAGGACCTCTGACATCTCACTGAAAGAAGAAAACAAAGTCTCAGGGTTAGTTTGAAGTCTGATTTCATGTCACTGAGCTCTTTTCAGATCTGCTACGGTTCAAACACTCACCTGATCTGAGGCAGGAAAGACTTCTTGTAGGAGTCCTCAATGGCCTTCAGGTACGACAGGGGAACGTTCTGCAGGAGAGGCTGAGTGCAGAAATATGTCATCAGAAAATTTTTAACAACAGTCTTCAGCTCTCTTCATCCTTCACAACCTCATGTTTACAATCATCTGATGTCTTTCTCTGCTCAGGCTGTAGGAGGTCATCCTCTCAGAGAGGAGGTAATAATCAAAAAGGCGATTCTCTGCCACAGACGACAGTTTGGTGTTTATCTACCTTTCCACTTTGTTTCAGCTTCTTCTGCACCTCCTCGGCGGGCAGGTCGATGTAGATAGTGAGGTGAGGAGGTAAGAACTCACAGATGCTGATGCCTTTGATCTCATTATAGTGCTGCACACCTGCAGAACACACAGATACATCTCAAAGGAACATGTCACATGTACATCACAGATCCTTAGATAACGGTTCAACAATCTGCCTCTCTGCAGTGACAGTGGACACTCACACTCCTTCCTGATGTATCCCTCCTTGAACATGGCTTCCAGGAAGACCATGTCACTGAAGGGAGAACGCTCCAGGACCACTCCTTGGCCTTCAGACAGAAAAACAGGAAGTTAGTGACCCATAAATCCTATCACATCAGCATCTGTTAGACGGCAGTTGTCTGTGCACCTGTGGTGAGCATGTGCTCTATGGCATCAGAGTACTGAAGGAGTCTCATAATGTACATCCAGCTCTGCAGCCTGTAGCTGTTTCCATCGGCTGCTTTAGGGTCTGTGTAGAACTTCTCCAGGCTGCACATCCCATTAAAGTCCACAGGGAGCGGGACCTTCTCTTCTGTCATCTTGTCCATGTAGAAAGTGTCCGGCTCGGGCATGTAGAGCATCCCTGAGGACAGAGAAGGAGTCATTGTTCACAGTATGATAGAAGAGGGTTCTCATGTAGACATGTAACCCTCACTTAGACAACAAACTGGGAGATCTCTCAAGCTGTCAGGAGAATTGTAGTAATACCGAGCTTGTCGGCCAGCTTCTGAGCCAAAGCTCCTTTTCCAGACGCTAAGTTTCCATCCACTGAGATGATTTTGCTGTGCTGGGATAAGCGTGGTGTTGTCCTCTCACCCAGCGCATACGCCCACCAGCCATACCGTAGACTTTTCACTGAGCTGGTGTGAAGACCTGCCTGGATAATAAGGAAACAACCTTACCAAGTAACTACAGGTCAACACTGATTAATGCCACGCTACTGTACAATCAGGCAAAACATAAAACTCTACATTTAGCTTCTACCCTTACAATAACACAAGCATTAATAGAAACAGATATAATTAAATAAACATGCAGATTTCTCAGCCATTGGACCATGACCTAGTTCAATCATCCGATTTGTTGATCAGTTCGTAAATATAATTCCCTCTGTCAATGAGTGAGACACTGTCAGTTAAACAGTTACACACTAAGTATAAATACCAGGGTCGGTTTGGGTAAACTGAGGATTAGACTAGATGTAAACATGAGATCAACACACTTAGCATCTCTGAGGCTAACAAACCGAGCTAACAGACAAACCCTGAAAACAGGCATAAATAAAATAATTCAAGCGCCTTCAGGTCTTACTGTTCAGATACTACAATCTGTCAAAACACAGTGACAGGCCGGCTCCGGTGTTATCGATCGTTATTGTATCACATCATCGGCATTAGATCCTCTCTGCGACCCTGTGTGATGCTAACTGCTACCAGGCTGGCTCAGTTCGCAGTGTCAGCTCAGTTAGCAGTTAGCACCGTTAGCAATGTTAGCTTGTCCTTGTGAGTCTCTGGCAGGACAAATGGATCTTCTGGTAACTTTCTGTCTTTACCTTCTGTGAAACGTTAACCGCTTTACATACAGTCGCCCCAGACGGGATGACCATCCGGATCACCCTCAGGGCCATGGTTGCCTGTCCTCCAAAGACCCTCCAAAGGACTCTGAGACCTGTAAACCAGAGTTTGAGTGTGACGTCAGAGGTTGAGAGGCCGCTGCTCTTCTTCTCCTTGATCAACGGCAGTTAGCCTCCAGCGCTGTGTGTCAGCGCCGCCTGCTGACAAGGAGTTCTTTTTAATGTTCATATTATTCAGGTTATTGAAAAAGAAGAGGTTAACTCGCTAATATTTTCTCAACATCCTTCTGCACATCCGGGAATCCTCCCTGTGAAATCCCCTCTGTCATGTAGATGTCTGTTGTGTCTCCCAAGTCACTAATTTTACATTTTTAAGATGTTGTTGTTTGATTGTTTTTCTGGTTGTTTAATTTATAGCTCGATCGAATTGAAAATGTATGGTCATATTAATACTGATAACACCCTCTTAACTTAACCTGTAAACCGCCCTTTAAGGACTAACTGGGACTCTGCTCAGTGCTGGAGTCCTCTTCAGCCTGTGTCTGCATCTGCTCACCAGCGGGTGGCGCTGTTGGTTAGCTTTAAAAGGGCCTAGTCTTTGGATTTATGCTTTTTCTTTAAAAAATAATAAATAACAGGACAGAAAGGGTGCATCTTGCAGTGTATCCAGGTGACCATTTCCCTTAGTTTGATCCTTTTTCATAGAGTAAGAACCTGAAGGTGCTGTTTGTCAGAATACCCCGGTGTGTATCTGTGTGTTTTCATGTGTGCCGCTGTGTATCTCTGTGTATCTGTATCCTACGTGTATCTATGTGTATCTGGGTATCTGGTTGACATAGGTGTGAGGATCAGAATTAAAACCGCAGTCTTGGAGAATCCTGCAGAACCTGAAATTTGGAGTTTGGTTTCAGTTTCACATCAGCGTGCAATTTCACAAACATTTCTGATTCAGCATGAGAATATGTTTTTTTTTATAACCTGTTCATGAAATTATGATTCATATGATGTGAGTTTAAATAATAGAATAGAATAGAATACAATACAATACAATACAATACAATACAATACAATACAATACAATACAATACAATACAATACATTTTATTCAATAGAATAGAATAGAACTTTATTTGTCATTGCAACAAGTGCAAGGAAATTGCAAAAGCCCTTCAGTCAGTGCAAAACAGTTTAATGTGCAAAATAGCTGCCATGTTAAATTAATGACATAATGCCTGACATCCCATAATGAGTCAGTGGCACAGTCATAGCTCAGGAGAGGAAACAGGTGTAGTTTAAAGCTTGTTCTGGAGATGATTTCTTTTAGCGGGTAAAGGTGAGCCAGAGTTTGAATCCTCAGAGTTTAACCAACAGCTCACCTTTGCCTGCTGTACCCCACTGTTCATGTACTTTTCATGAACAGGGGTGTTAGTGGTGCAATTGGATAGAGTGCCTGGTCAGTGATCAGAAGGTTGTAGGTTCAAGCCCAACTCCCACTGCTGTGTCAGTGGCCTGTAAATAGGCATGAAAAGAGCATGAATGTGTTAGATATATTGGTAGACAACTAAAATAGCAACTCTGTATCACCAGTGAGTGAATGTGAGACCAAATGGGTGTGAATGGGTAAGTGTGCCTTGCGGTGTACTGCAGCTTTGAGTAGGCCAAGACTAGAAAAGTACTATATAAGCTCAAATCCATTTACCAACACCAGCTGAAACTCTGTATTAACTGATCTGCAGGATATCTCTTTTCTGGTTCAGCTTTAGATTAACATGGCTTCATGTTTATTGGTTTTCGTGAAATATCCCCTGCAGCCTGGTAAACTACTTGCTTTCTGTTCTTAGACTCAAAAAGCCTGCTAACTCCCAACTAAAAAACTAATTAACCAGCTAATAACTTACTAACCAACTAACTATCCAACTAACCAACCAGGAGCCTGTCCTCTGAGACATCACCTCCAACAAGCACCTGGGGTTATCTTCACCTATTGTCTCCTGAGTCATCTTTTCTTGGTCCGTGCTGTTGTTTGCCTCGTGTCTGTTTTATTTTGTGGTATCTTCTCTCATTGTGTCAAGTCCAGTCTTACTTCCTGTGTTTTACCTCCTCTGAACGTCTTCACCTGTGCCTGTCTGTCTCACCTGCGTCTCATCCCTTGTGTAATCATCATCTGAGGGACAATCAAGGTCACAGGATGAGAAGTTTGGAAGGGAACCCGGGTAATTGGTCTTCAGTGACCAGCACTCCTCCTCAGCCAGTTTCATGGCTGCAGCCCTGTGAGGCTGGCTGTGGGTTTGGTAAATGTGTTTGTGCCAGATTTCCACTGTTTTTCCAGCAGCAGCTTTTATTTCCCTGCTGTTTGAATCCAGTTTAACTGCTGCTGAAAGCGGAGGAGGGGGAAGTGTGTGCGTTGTTTATCAGTCAAACAGCCAGCAGCATGGCAACAGAAAGGGAAGCTGGTCTTTACTGCAAACAAAGAAGCAGCTCTGACTTTCCCTTCCCTGAGTTTTAGAGGTGATCCTGCAGCATGCTGCACCGTCAGCTGGATGTAAATGAAATGAATGAAATGAAAATTAAAATGAAAAATACTTCATTTATCCCAAAGGGAAATTCAGGATTGCAGTAGATCAAATTGTGTTTATAATAATAATATACAATAACAATAATTAATTCTGGACTTTGTTCATGAGGCTGATGGCTGCTGGCAGGAATGATCATCTGTACCTCTCAGTCTTACATCGGACCTGAAGAAGCCTCTCACTGAACACACTCCTCTGTCTCATCACCGTGTTGTGGAGAGGGTGTGAAGAGTCCTCCTTTATCTTCATCAGCTTCTGCACTATTCTTTTTTGGACGATCAGTTCCAGCGGCTCCAGAGTTACTCCAAACACAGAAGCAGCTTTCTTGATCAGTTTGTTGATTCTCTTCAAGTCTCTGGTTCTGATGCTGCTGCCCCAGCAGATCGCCGCGAAGCTGATTGCACTTTCAACAACAGACTTATAGAAGATGTGCAACATTTTGGTACAGACGTTGAAAGATCCCAGCTTCCTTAAGAAGTAGAGTCTGCTCAGACCTTTCTTGTAGATGTACTCAGAGTTGCATTTCCAATCAAGTCCATGTCCAGCTGAACTCCAAGGCACTTGTTTTCCTCCACCACCTCCACCTCCTCTCCCAGGATGGAAACACATCTATGTGTATTCTTGTTCCTCTTGAAGTCAACAATCATCTCTTTTGTTTTGTTGGTATTCAAGATGAGATGATTGTTACTGCACCATTTTACAAACTGACCAACCAGTTCTCTGTACTCTGCTTCCTGTCCATCACTGATACACCCAGTAAGTGCAGAGTCATCAGAGTATTTCAGCAGATGACATGACTCAGAGGTGTACTGGAAGTCTGAGGTGTACAACGTGAAGAGGAATGGTGAAAGTACAGTTCCTTGTGGTGTTCCAGTGCTGCTGACCACCTTCTCAGACACACAGCTATTCAGTCTCACAAACTGTGGTCTGTTTGTGAGGTAGTCATAAATCCAGGTGGCTATAGAGGTATCCACCTGGAATCCATGGAGCTTCTCACAAAGCAGAGCTGGCAGAATCACTTGAGAAGTCAAAGAACATGACCCTCAAAGTGCTGCCTGACTGGTCCAGATGAGAGTGGGCTCTCTGAAGCAGGTAGATGATGGCATCTTCAACCCCAAGCCCATTACAATATGCAAACTGTAATGGGTCTTGAAAGGTGTTGACCTGCTTGTTGAGGTGAGCCAGTAGGAGTCTCTTCAGGACTTTCATGATGTGAGATGTCAGGGCAACTGGTCTGTAGTCATTTGGTACAGCACGTTGTGTTTTTTTAGGCATTGGAACAAGGCAGGATGTTTTCCACAGCACCAGAATTCTTTTCTGACTCAGGCTGGTGTTGAACAGGTGCTGAAGAATCAGACATAACTGTTTTCAGCAGGTCCTAAAAACTCTGGGACTGACACCATCTGGACCTGCTGCCTTGTTCTGGTTCAGTTTCTCCAGTTGTTTCTTGACTTGATTACAGGAGACAGACAAAGTGGAGGAAGAGGCAGTGGAGGTTTCAGGAAGTCCTGATTTGGATGGAGATGAGACTTTTTCCATGTCCTTGACTGAGCTGCAGGGTGACAGAGTGGGGCAGTGACAGGAAAGCTGTGGGTTCAGGGAGGGTGTGTGACCTGTTGGGTTTCAGGCAGGAGGTGAGCTGAACCTACTGAAGAACATTAGCTTTGTCCAGATCTCCGTCAGTTTGATCCCCCTTTATCTTGAAGCCAGTGATCTTCTTCATTCCTGACCACACATCCCTCACGTTGTTTTGCTGAAGCTGACTTTCCAACCTTTTTCTGTAGTCCTCCTTGCACTTCTTTGTTTGTGTTTTCAGTTGTTTTTGTGTTGACTTCAATAACTCCCTGTCTCCATCCCTGAAGGCTTTCTTTTTGATGTTCAGCAGCTTTTTCAGGTCACAGGTGATCCAGGGTTTGTTATTGGGGAAGCACCTCACTGTTCTTGTTGGAATGATGCTGTCCACACAGAAGTTTATATAATCTGTCACACACTCAGTCAAGGTGTTGATGGCATCTCCATGCAGTTCACAGAGGACACTCCAGTCTGTAGCCTCAAAGCACCCTCTCAGAGCATCTTCAGCTTCATTAGACCAGGTTTTAATAGTCTTTCTGATGATTGGTTGTTGCTGAACAATGGGCTTGTAGGAGGAGGTGAGAAGAACCAGATTGTGGTCAGATATCCCTAAAGGTGGCAGGGCAGAGGCGCTGTATGCATTTTTAATGTTTGCATAGAATAAGTCCAATGTTTTGTTTTCTCTGGTGGAGCAGCTGACAAACTGGTGGAATGTTGGTAGAGTTGCAGAGAGGGAGATGTTGTTAAAATCTCCAGAGATCGCCACAAAAGCGTTTGGATGTTGTGTTTGAAGCCTGGCAATGACAGAGTTAATAACATAACAGGCTGCGTCTGGGGCAGTACCAGGTATGATATAAACCGCTACCAGAATAACACATGTGAACTCTCTGGGTAAATAATATGGGTGAAAATTCACAGCTAGCAGTTCAGTGTTTCTTCTCTTTAACAGTGACACGTCCAGGATGACACCAACGCTGGTTAACCAGCACTGCAATTCCACCTCCCTTTAGCTTTCCGCTGAGTTGTTTGTTGTGGTCTGCACGGACCGTCATGAAGCCGTGTACAGACGCATTACAGTCTGGGATGTGTTCATGTAACTCGTCTCAGTGAAGCATATAATACTGCATTCTCAGTATTCTTTCTGAGACCTGGTTAGCACCCGGAGCTCGTCAATTTTGTTAGCTAGCGATCTTACGTTACCCATCACAACAGTTGGAAGAAACAGTTTAAATCTCCACCGTTTTTCTCTCTGCCTCACTCCTGCCCTGCATCCTCTGCTCTTTCTTTTCAACTCCATTGGGATTTGAGGTGATATTTCACTGATGATCTTGAGTTTGGAGAGCATTATCAGTTGATCCTGGTGGTAAACAAGTCTTGTTGCCATGGAGATTCAGCATAACAAGTCTTGAAAAAGCCAAAAAATATCCAGAAAATCTCCCATGTAGCACTGCAACTCTGAACCAGCATCAGAAATCCTCTTGGGCAAACCAAAAATGACAGCTCATGTATTCAAAAAAGGCGTATACATTACAAAAAAATCACAAAAGTTAAGACAGAGCATCTACAATTTGCAGCCACCTGGTGGCGCATTCCAGAATGAATGGTAAATAGAAAATAGAAAACAGAAAACAGAAAATAGAAAATAGAAAATACTTTATTTATCCCCGAGGGGAAATTCAGGAGTCACCGCAGCATTTAAGAAAACAAAAGTAAGAAAGAGTATAGAAAGTGCAAAAATGTCCATAAGAAATTAGATGACGACATCCCGTCCACCACTCGTCCACCACTCTCCAGCCCAGCCAGTCTCCACCTCCACAGGGTCCAGGACTGAGCCTACCCAGCAGTCTGTTCAGTCTCTGTCTCCTGGATCCTGTCTGCTCACAGCAGGTGAAGCTCCTCCAATGTGGCGTCCGATGTCAGCTCCGTCAGCCACGTCCGTGAACAGCACGATGCCGCTGGGTTAGCACAGCTAGCTCGTCCATCCCCCGGAGCTAGATAAGCCCACGTTCCCAACAACGATGGATGGAAGGACAGGTCCACGCCGTCACCTCCCAGCTCACACCCCAGAACCAGCACGTCGTCCTCACCTCCTCCTCCTCATCTCGAGGGAAATCATCAAGCCCTACACTAGTTAGCATTGACATGCTACAGGCTGCTAACAGCTAATTTCGCATGTAAACAATGCAGCCATGGTTACATGTAGGATCTCCAGACAAACACAGGAGAGAAAAGTCGCAAAAAATATCGCAGAAGCCACAAAAAGTTTGGTGTCCGTGACCGACAATGAACCATACAAAGTGATGATCCACTCCAAATACAAAGATCACGAAAAAGAGACGAAAAAAATTACAAGAAATGGACAAAGACGAGAGAGCTGCTGCAACAGGCAGCTACTTGGGCAGCGCCTAGCAATGGAAAATGAAAGTAATGTAAATGTAAAGCTTCATATGTGGATTCAGCTTCACACTGTGTATCTGCAGGACAGTTTGAGTTGGAGTTTGATCTCTGAAGGTGAAAATGAGTTCAGGGTCCTCACGTCTGGTTTGATATCTCCAGGCTCACACCTTGCCTTATTTCCTGTGAGGTCATTTCCTCTGCAGTGGCTGACAGAAGATCCTTCTGCTGATTAAAGACATGCGGAAACATCAGAACGATGACCAATACACTGAGCCGTAAAACTGGTTAGGAACCTTTTTTAAGGAGGCTGAGAGTTCTCTGCTTTCCGAACTCTGAAGCTATTTCAAACTGTGTTTTAACCTGCAGAAGGATGCAGATTGTAATATCTTCTCTCATTGTGTGGAGTCCAGTCTTACTTCCTGTGTTCTTTACGTGTGCCTTATTCCTTGTTCAAACACCTGAGGAACAATTAAGGTCATATGGTAAATGGTAAGTGAACCAGTACTTATACAGGACTTTCCTAGTCTCTCAGACCACTCAAAGCGCTTTACACCGCTAGTCTCATTCACCCATACACACCACATTCACACACTGATGGTGGATTTCCTATTGGAAACCATCAGTTTTATGTAACACATTCACACCCATCCACACACCACCAACCAACAGTGGGAGCAATTCGGGGTTCAGTGTCCTGCTCAAGGACACTTCGGCATGTGACTGCAAGAGCTGGAATCAAACCCCGACCTTCCGATTGACAGGTGACTACTCTGCCACTGAGCCACAGCCACTCATCACAGAATGGGAAGTTTGGAAACAGGAGTAAAAAGCAGAAAAAACATCAGTTCATTCAATAACCCAATAACCCTGAACCTTTTCAAAACAAAGGGCTTGCAGCTCTCTGTCCTGGTCTGTCACAGGTTCAGGAGCTTCAGTCTTTGCTCCTCACAGCTGCTCAAAGCCCTGTTCTCACCAAACCTTTAGACTGAAACTGTTTTACCTTCAAGAAAACAAACACTGAAGGCAGCATGAGGTCAGCACACAGTCAACAGAGGTCTTAAGAGGTCCTCTCAAAGTCAGCACAAGGGCAATGCAAGGTCAGCATGGGAGCAGTGCAAGGTCAACATGAAGACAGCACGAGGTCAGCAGGAGGGTAGTGCAAGGTCAACATGAAAGCAGTGCAAGGTCAGCACAAGGTCAGCGCAAGGTCAGTGCAAGGTCAGCGCAAGGTCAGCGCAAGGTCAACATGAAGGCAGCACAATGTCAGCATGAGGTCAGTGCATGAGGTCAGCTCAAGGTCAACATAAAGGCAGCACAAGGTCAGCACAAAGTCAGCCCAAGGTCAACATGAAGGCAGCACAAGGTAAGCATGAGGTTAACATGAGGTCAACACGAGGTCAGCACAAGATTATAACGAGTATATCACGAGGTCAGCGCAAGGTCAACACTACGTCAACAAGAAGTCTGCTCATGTCAGCACATGGTCAGCAGAAGCTCAGTACAAGGTCAACACAAGGTCAGCACACAGTCAACATGAAGGCAGTGAAATGGTGCAGCCACACCAAACGCGAACTGCGGCGCGATTACATACAAAGTCAATGCAAAAACGCGTTTAGCCGCCGATTCGCCTTGGGCGGCGTGATTCACACGTTTGGCGCGTTTGGCGCGTTTGGCGCATTTTGCGCGTTTGGTGCGGCTTGTTTGGAGCGTTCGCGCGTTGGGCAGTAGACGCGAATTCGCTCGAGTTCAAAATAATCCCCCACGACGTCATTGTTTTGATGAGGTTGGGGGACAACTGCCGCCTGCTCCGGCTCCAACTCCGCCGGAGGATGGAGGAGAAAACAATCTGTGTGGTGTGTCATCATCCAGAGTTATACGATACGACCTGTGTACTCTACAGAGACCGGAAAAACAGGAGCAGGCTTGGTTGAAAGTCTCTGAGGAGACAGGTTTTGAATGTAAGTTCTGAAAACATTTGTTCCCAGCTGGATCTGCCTGCACGGGCTATCACTGAGTCCGACTGTGTTTTCCTCAGCTGAGTTTAGAGCCTGATAGAGAGGAGGAAAGAGCGGGGCAGGGGCAGAGCCAGGGAAAAGATGGAAGTTCTCTGTGCTCCTCTCTTTCCTCCACCCCTTCATTATCCCCAGGGAGACCTCCGGGAACATGGGTCGGGGGTTCGGGTGGTCGGGGGTACGGGGGGTCAGAGGTTTGGGGGATCGAGGATGAGATCACAGGGATCAGCCAAGCAGGGCTGGTGGATTACCAGGGAGAGGCAGCAGGCATTGATTGTGATCTCCAAAGCTTTCACACACTGTCCTGTCATGCTTTGGAAACCACAGCTCATTGTTTTTCAGCTGCTCTTTTGGACTTTCGGTCTTTAAATGAACGAGCTCTCTACTCCGCATGCGCAGTACCGCACGTTTGCGCGTTCGCGCGTTCGCGCGTTCGCGCCTCAGCTTGTCAAAAAAGTCCAGCGGCGAGACTTGGGCGTTTACGCGGCGCGCGACAGGCCATTCGCGCGACTAAATTCGCGTGTTCGCGTTTGGTGTGGCCGTGGCAAAAGAGGTCAACACAAGGTCAGCACAAGGTCAACATGGTGCCAACACAAGGTCACCACGTGGCCAACATGAAGGCAGTGAAAGAGGTCAACACAAGGTCAGCACAAGGTCAACATGGTGCCAACACAAGGTCAGTGGGAGTTAGCCGAGCTTCCAAGTGTGAGAACTCAGAGCGGGGTGTTGATGGGTAAACGGGAATACTGCAGAAACAAACATGACCACAGGGGAGCTGTCACACACTTAACAGCAGCAAACACACACTGAACTCTGACGGCCTGCAGGACCAACATCAGACACACAGGGCACACAGACTCCACGGGGCCACTGCACTTACTGTATCTCTGCGGGCTATATCATGGGGGTCCTGTCACAAGAAGGCCCTGACAGATGAGGGCCTGGTATGGACCCAAGATCAGACCTATTTAACCCCTGGCAGAGTCTTTCCTTTCCTTTTTGTCCGTTGATATCTTGAAGAATGACGTACGACATCTTTCTGGACCTGTCAGTGAACGTGGCTCACACTTAGCCTCATACCACGATGGACACTGAAACACTTTGTAAAGACTGGATTAGAGCTCAGTTTTTGCAGTGCACAGACCCCCCCTTCACACACACACACACACACACCAGTGGCGATTGAACTAAGAGTGCAAGGGAAGCTCAGCTTCCCCTAAAATATCCCCCAAAAAAGTGATATGTACTGCTGTGTGTACATTTCATTGACAAAATATGAGCTATAACTCCTTCATCTTTTGTTCAGAATCAGCTCCTATCACAGGTAACTGGCTCCACCTCCTTCTCATTCATCCCCGCAGCATCTCAGCTCTTTAACACAGTCGGACGCTTAGCGTCTTCTGACTTCAGCAAGGAGGCGCTCAGTGTCTCTGGGGGTCTATGAGGCAGTGGGCTGGCCTGGACGCTGGGCTTCTACATGATGAATCCCTTTTTGATTGACGGTGAAATGAGCCAGTCAGCGATCTTAAAGTATAACCCTCTACCGGAGCATCTTCGGAGTTCTACATTCAGTTGTTCTGGACTGATCCGGTGGCTTTATTGATCCCCAGCCAGTTTACCTTTCTTAAGAACGACGAGAGTTGTGTTTAAAGATTCTCTCTCTTTTCACCAATAAGCAGCTACAGCTACAGCTACAGCTGCTCCCCCTGTCACTCACACCTACAGCCTGTCGTAGTCTCACGTAGCAGCTCCAGCTGCTAACAAGCTGACACGGAGGGTAGAATTTAAGTTTAAATAAATAAACAAATTTGTAATGTAGGCCTGAAAAAAATGAGCTTCCCCTCCTTGACTGACCAGCAGCCACCACTGACACACACCCCACCCCCAGCATACAGCAGAGGGTCCAAACAGAGGGTCTGGGGGGGGGGGGGGGGGGGGGCTGCATCACAGGATGTAAAAAAAAAGTGTGACAAAGTCCAACTCAGCATGTTCTGATGAGACGAATGACTTCTTGAGTAAGTCTCAACAGGAGCTTGAGTATCTCGAGACATGCATGTGAGGTGATCACCGAGTACCCAAGTGGCTGCCCGAACCCGTGGAAACCACTGCAACGGGCATCCCCTGAGACACCAGTGCACCCAAGACTCACCATACAGGCATCCCGAAGCCACTGAACCCAGGGACTGCCCCAGGACCCCAGGAGGAGCCAACTCACCGCTACAGGGGCACCAAGGACAACCCCAGGCGATCCAGGGAGGACGTCGCCCTCAGGCTGCACCCACCCTCGCCAATCCACCGTCCCCTTGGCCCCCAGACCACCCCTACCCCCTGTTCCCAGCCAACCCCTGCTCCCCCAAGGCAGGCCAGGGGTCCGCAGCCCCCCTGGAGCCAAATTTCCCGAGACCAGGCCGCTCCCCAGGGAGAGGGAGCCCGAGGCTCGGCCGCAGGCTGGATGAGGGCACACAATGGTCAGGTCAGGCTTAAGCCCTGCCCCCCAGAAGAGCCAGGGCCAGGATATGTACCAGAGGGCACCGCCCAAGTGGCCAAAGGGGGCCCCAGATCACCCACAGGGCAGCGGCCCAGGGACAGCCACCCATGCAAAGGTCCCTATAGAGGCGTATATTTTCAGTTCACTCAATATCATACCTTCACAAACTGTGAGCACAAATAATCAGATGTATGTAGTAACAGTTTTGACACTTAAATTGATGTAAAGGAAAGAGAATAGAGGTGTGGTAGTGTGTTAGATAAATGTGATCTCTCTACTTAAACTTCACAGCTTATGATTAATACAGAATAGAACATTAATTTAGACACCAATAACAAGAGCACCAATCACAAAAAATCAAAAATAAAGTGACCAATCAACACAAGGCTGTTATATCAGTACTTTGCTTTCCATAGTCATAACACCACACAGTGTTTCATAGAATTGGCATAATGAAGCAATCAGGTCATCATGACAATACCTTATATCCTAATTGAAGGGTTAGGGTTAGGGTTAACCCTAACCCTAACCCTAACCCAACCCTAATCCTAACCTAAACCCTTTACCGTAGCTCAACTCTTATGTTATTCTAATTCAAGATTCCACTGGCTTCTACATTTTTGGCTGTGAAAAAAAAACAAATGGTGCCAATACATCTCGGAGAAATCCAGGTATGTTGCTTTATCAGTGTAATGTTGATGCTGGGCCCACATGGCATGGCCAAGGTAACTCTAGTTAGCAATTGCATTGTGTCAACTGCAAGGTTAATGATATTTTCAGAAGGAGTAAAATCATCTCTTAATCAATATTACATGTCAATTATATTTGATAGGGAGTAGCTGTGTACTTAGCAGGGATAAATAAGTCTACAGTGAGCCAGGCTATGTCTCAGATCCAGGTACAGTGAGGAGCATAAGTATTTACACCCCCTGTGATTTTGCAAGTTCTCCCACTTAGAAAATAGGGAGAGGTCTGAAATGTTCATCATAAATGCATTTCTACTGTTAGAGACATAATCAAAAAAGAAATCCAGAATCCACATTGTATGATTTTTTTTATGATTAATTTGTATGTTACTGGGGTTCATAAGTATTTGCACCCATTAGAATCTGCAATAATTATGACTCTCAAAGAGCTGTCAGTCCACCTTAAAAAAAGTCCATCTTTACCCCACGACAAACCACCCACCCACTACCTCTTTGGGCTCAATAATGTCACCTGTGCACCCTACAGTCAGTTAGAATCCAACCGCTACCATGGGGAAGACCAGAGATCTTTCTAATGACACCAGAGACAAAATAGTAGAGCTCCACAAAGCTGGAAAAAAGCCATGGGGCAATTGGGAATCAGCTTGGTGAGAAAAAATCAACTGTTGCAGCAGTTGATAGAAAATGGAAAAGGCTAAACATGACTGTTAATCTACCTCGGACTGGGGCTCCATGTATGACCTCTCCTCGTGGGGCATCACTCATGATGAGCAAAGTGAGGAATCAGCCCAGGACTACACGGCAGGAGCTGGTCAATGACCTGAAGAGAGCTGGAACCACAGCTTCAAAGGCTACTGTCAGTAGAACACTACGGTGTAATGGTTTAAAATCATGCATTGCACAGAAGGTTCCCCTGTCGAAGTCAGCACATGTGCGAGCCAGTCTAAAGTTTGCCAGGGACCATCTGAATCATCCAGAGGGATCACGGGAGAAAGTCATGTGGTCAGATAAGACAAAGATGGAACTTTTTGGTTTAAACTCCACTCATCGTGTGTGGAGGAATAAGAAGGAGTACAATCCCAAGAACACCATCCCTGCTGTGAAGTATGGGGGTAGAAACGTCATGCTTTGGGGGTGCTTTTCAGCAGAGGGGACAGGAAGACTGTACTGTATGAAGCTAGGATGGATGGGGCCATGTATCGTCAGATTTTAAACAACAACCTCCTTCCCTCAGTGAGAGCATTGAAGATGAGTCATGGCTGGATCTTCCAACATGACAATGATCCGAAGCACACAGCCAGGATGAGCAAGGAGTTGCTGCATATTAATGTTCTGGAGTGGCCTAGCCAGTCTCCAGACCTAAATCCAATAGAAAATTTTTGAAGGGAGCTGAAACTTTGTGTTGCTCAGCGACAGCCCTTAAACCTCACAGATCTAGAGAAGATTTGTGTGGAGGAGTGGGCCAAAATCCCTGTTGCTGTATGTGCAAACAGTGAAGAACTACAGGAAACGTTTGACCTCTGTAATTGCTAACAAAGGCTTCTGCACTAAATATTAGCACTGATTTTCTCATGGGTGAAAATACTTATGAACCCCAGTAACATACAAATAAATCATTAAAAAATCATACAATGTGAATTCCGGATTTTTTTTTTTTTAAGATTATGTCTCTAACAGGCAAAATGTATCTGTGATGAACATTTCAGACCTCTCCCGATTTTCTAAGTGGGAGACCTTGCAAAGTCACAGGGGGTGTAAATACTTATGCTCCTCACTGTATGTTGCTTTATCAGTATAATGTTGATGCTAGGTCTACATGGCATGGCCAAGGTAACTCTAGTTAGCAATTGCATTGAGTCAACTGCAAGGTTTGATGAGAAGAGCTCTAAACCAGGGGTCACCAACTTTTTGAGACCGAGAGCTACCTCATGGGAAATGAGTGGCATGAAGGGCTACTTGTCCGACAAAAACTTTCTGAACAAAATTGCACAGATCACTTTTTAATAATATTTATCATGGAAAAGTGGTAATACCATACAAAAAGACTATTCACAGGTCAATGTTAATTATTTCACAATTATTATTAATGATTTACAGAAGAATGATGGTATGAAGTAGCTCCATTGTGACTTGTGCTATCTTTTGGGCATGCTTTGCGGGCACCTTAAGTGGTTCTTGCGGGCGCCCAGGTACCCTACGGGCACCGTATTGGTGACCCCTGCTCTAAACATTTCTTTTATGTTAAACAAGTTTGATAGATATTATGTTGGACAGTCAAGACAGATGTCTGTCTAACATTAGTCTGGTTCTGTCCGAGGTTTCTGCCTGTTAAAGGGAAGTCTTCCCTTGCCATTGTAACTTGCTAAATGCTGCAAAGTCCTGTACTCATGGTGGATTAAGATAAGATCAGACTCCTTATCTTGTCTTGATGTTGAGTTTCTGCTAATAAAATTGTATAACATTTACGGGTCTAGATCTGTAAATGTTTTTGTAAAGTGTCTTGAGATAACGTTTGTTATGCTTTGGCGCTATACAAATAAAGATTGATTGATTGATTGATTGATTGATTGATTGATTGACGTCTGTTATATTGTAGATATGAATGTTCAATGTACAGAGAATATTGTATATATTGTATTTGGGGAGGGGATCCTATGTGCATTTAGTTTATCTTTTAGTGTATGATCACAAAACTGTCCTACATTTGTCCATATTTTGTCATAGCGCCTGATGATCTCTCATGATGGTATGCAATGGTAAGAGCACCCCCTTTTAAGTGCTTGATAAAAGGACCTCAAAGTTAAGGAAGGGCAGGTTGTCTTTTAAGAGTTGTCTTTTGTAAGATGTGATTAAGAGTGTTAGTGAAATATTACATTGTTTGGACGACATACATATCCAAATGACCATAAATACCATTTTATGGTGTAAAGATGCAAAATACACAACCATACATGCCTCAATTAGAAGGAAGGCCAACTCCATTAGATTCCTTGCCCCCAAAAATGTAGATTTAAAGGGATAGTTCAGTTTTTTTGAAGTGGGGTTGTATGAGCTCTATGTGACCACTAAGGACATTAGATACAGTAGAAAGTTGTCTCCTCTCCCTCAGTAAGACAAAAACTTTAATCGATGGTGACGAGGAAATAGACGCTAACAGGGACAGACGGTACCAAATTCAAAGGTTATTTTCTCTGCCTACAAAAACTAAAATCAAAAAGTAATACCACAGTTTAAGAGTACGATACATAAAATATTTTTTAAGTGCATTAAGTCTTCGGAAATATAAACATTTATCTGGACCTAACTAACTCATGTGTCCTTATGCGCAGCGCTAGTGCGCTCCATCCCCCCTCCTCCTTTTAGCTGTATGGAATGTAAACAAGCTGTGCGTCAAGCGCCGGTTTTAGCCTCGTGTAAGTTTGATCAAGTATCCTAATTCTTTTGTTTGTACTCTAAGGATTGTGAGGCAGCATAGGAAATTCAAAATGAGTGACTATGACAGCGACGATGAAGTTCCATTCACTTTGGAACCAAAAGGATACCTGCATGAACCGGAGCACACAGAAGAGGAGCTGTTACAGATGGAGACTGAAAGGAATACAGAGGAAACATCCAGGGACACTGGACATCAGGATGCTGAGTGTTATTGCTGCCACGACTGTTGTTGTTGTTGCTGTTACAGGACACTCCAGAATTCAGAAGAGCAGGGAAATCTGTGTGATGAGTTATTCAGATGGCTTGAGAGCCAGCAGTGTCCTCAGACAAATCCTGAAGAGTGTGTAACCAAGTTCCACTCGTGACAGCAGTAACACTCAGCATCCGTGGGCATTGAGTCACAGCTCAGAAATTTACACCACTGAGTATTTCCGACTCTGTCTTGATGTCCAGTGTCCGCGGATGTTTCCTCTGTATTCCTTTCAGTCTCCATCTGTAGCAGCTCCTCTTCTGTGTAGCTACGTTGGTTCATACAGGTATCCTTTTGGTTCCAAAGTGAATGGAACTTCATCGTCGCTGTCATAGTCACTCATTTTGAATTTCCTACGCTGCCTCACAATCCTCAGAGTACAAACAAAAGAATTACAATACTTGATCAAACTTACACGAGGCTACAACCGGCTGCGCATAAGGACACATGAGTTAGTTAGGTCCAGATAAATGTTTATATTTCCGAAGACTTAATGCACTTAAAAAATATTTTATGTAGCATACTCTTAAACTGTGGTGTTGCTTTTTGATTTTAGTTCTTGTAGGCAGAGAAAATAGCCTTTGAATTTGGTACCGTCTGTCCCTGTTAGCGTCTATTTCCTCGTCACCATCGATTACAGTCTGTGTCTTACTGAGGGAGAGGAGACAACTTTCTACTGTATCTAATGTCCTTAGTGGTCACATCGAGCTCATACAACCCCACTTCAAAAAAACTGAACTATCCCTTTAACCATTGAAACCATGAATTTAGGTCATTTAGGAGATGAGATATTGAAAAATACGTTTTTGAAAGAGGCTATATTTAAAGATCCAAGATGGCTGCCAGAACGATCTCAGAAAAAATGGCAACATTGGTTTTCTGATTTGTTATGTCATAAGGTTTCTGAACATATATAGTTTTACCAATCTCCGTCTTCATCCTACATATTGACCTAAGCAACCTGACTACTTGTTGTAATTCAGATTACAAGTCAGGTTTACATGAGAAAACTTTTTTATAAGCATCTCCAACCAGAAAACACACACACACACACACACACACACACACACACACACACACACATACACACACACACACACACACACACACACACACACACACACACACACACACACACACACACACACACACACCTTTATACAAAATCAGGTGAATTAGAGGATCCAAATGCTTTAACCATAGATTGATAAACATTTAAATTTGATACATGAGTTTCACAGACCTCTATCTCATCAACATGAGAAACAGTTTCCTTTAAAACCTGTAAAAGATAATACGAAACGTGTCCCATTTCCTTAAGAACTGGTTTGTTTCCAAACAAAGGGTTTTTTTCTGGTCATTTTACGATGAGTCAGTCTCTACAGGGTGAGTGTTCTCTTTTACACTTTGTAATTAAAAAAAATAGACTTTGAATGCAGAATTTGGGGGAATTTATTTATTTATTTATTTATTTATTTATTTATTTATTTATTCATTCATTCATTCATTCACTTATTTATTTATTGCTTGTTTATTTATTTGTTTTTTCTTGCTTATTTTTTTTATTGTTTTTTTTTCTGTTTTTCTTTATTTTAAATTTTTTTAATTTGTATTTATTTTTTTTATTTTTTTATTTTATTTCTTTTGGACACACATATAAAAACATTTCAATGGCATGGCATTGTGGGAATTATTGCTCTGTGGTCTGTGTCCCATCGAATGCTCCATTTAACAAGACACAGACCACACAACCAAACACAAAGTGGTCCAGTTTCTGGGGGACAAAAGGGGCCCCTGGTGAAGTTTCTGTGGGGTTTTGTTAGAGGGGAGTCTGGAGGTTCACCACTGAGAGGGGAAATCTGAGGGGATGGATGCTGTGGAGCCAGGAGCTCACTGGTCTTTATTTTGGGGTCTTGATCTTTTAAAATGACCCAGGAACCGTTTCCACCTGGACTTCTTTGGTGTGTCCGGAGCTACCTCTGCGATCTGCTCATCCAGGGTCATCAGAGTGTCCATCATGGCGGGTGCTGCTGTTATTCCCTCCTCCTCCTCCTCTTCCTCCCTCACAGGAGTCTCCTGGTTTTCCCTGATTGAGTCCAGGAGAGAGGCCTTCTCCTGCTGCCACTGGGCCTGCTGTCTTTCCAGAGCTCCTTGGACTTGTTTCAGTGAGTCCTTCAGCCTGCAGGTTTCTGTCTGCCCTGTGAGGAGCTGTGACCTTTCTACCTCCTTCTGGTTCCTCTGGATCCTCAGCTCATCCTGGGCCTGTCTGAGCTGGACTGTCATCCTGTGGGTGTCTTCACGCTGTTTCTCCAGAAGTTCAGATTTTTCCTGTTCCCACTGGTTTTGGTGGTGCTCCAGGTCCTCTCTGGCCCGGCACAGGGCGCTGTCCCTCCTGACAGCTTCCTCCTCTAGTAGGGACTGCAGGTGGGCTTTTTCTTGAGCCCACAGGTCTCTGAGTCTGTCCATGTCCTCCTGCATCTGGTTCTGAGCAGTCTGAAACATGTCCCTCTCTTTGATCTGTTTTTCCAGCTGGAGGAACCACTCTTTCTCCCACTGGCTCTTCACATTGTGGGTGTCTTGCAGGGCTTGTCTCAGAGCAACCTCCATGGTGCAGGTCGTCTCCTTGTGCTGAACCAGGAGACGAGATCTTTCCCCCTCCCACTGCTGCCTCTGAGTCTTCAGGTCCTCTTGGGCCTGGTTCAGGGCAGCCTTCAGTTTGGAGGTCTGCTCTTGGTCTGACAGGCGGTGGGATCTTTCCTCCTCCAGCTGCTGTTGGTGGTCCTTCAGGTTTTTCTGGGCCTGGTTCAGGGCAGCCTTCAGTTTGGTGATTTCGTCCAGCTCTGACGGGAGGTTTGGATTTTCTTTCTCCAGCTGGTGGCTGCTATTTACTGGATTCTCTGGGGCCTGGTTCAGGGCAGGCTCTGTGGAGCAGGTCTCGGTCTGCACCTCTTTGGAGAGATGAGACCTGGACTCTGCTGACTGTGCCTGCTGCAGAGCAGTGTGTATTTTATGGATTTCTCCATAAAGGAGATACTTCTCCTGTCCCCACATGTGGCCCTGGTGGTGAAAATCCCCAACAATGTGGTGCACATAGGCTTGAAGCCTGGTGGTCTCTTGCCTTTGCTGGACCAGGCTCTCTTCTGTCTCCTTGTGCCTCCTCCTCTCAGTTTCCAGGTCTTGTCTGAGCTCCTCCGTCTGGCTGATGGCCTCTCTTGCTGTGGCCTGCTTGTCTGTGAGCTCAGCAAGGAGAAGTGTTGTGTTGGAGGCAGCTTTGGCTTCCTGAGTTTGGAGCTGTTCCTTTAACTTCTCAACCTCACCAAGCAAAGTGGCCTTTTCCTCCTCCAGTCTTGAGACCAGTTCTTTCTGGCTGACAAGGCTGTGAAAATCCATCTCTGAGATCTGGATCAGAGATGGTTTGGTCTCCTGAGGCTTGGTGTCCTGATGTTTGGTCAGAGCTTTCTTTTGGCTGACCTGCTGTTTCCCAGAAACCACTGCACTGTATGATATTTTAAAGGCAGGAACAAGCTTTTCCTCTGTTTCTGCTGGCTGTGGTTCTGGTGACTGACCAGGTTTTGGTCCAGGCTGGGGTCCAGGTTGTCCCTCGGGCAGTGGGTCTGATACCTCTGCAGGCCGTGGTGTTGGAGGCTCTGCAGAGTACGCTGTGACTTTGCGGCACCCCTCAGCTGCCAGGTCCTCCTCAGTATAATCTCTGTCCAGCAGAGGAAAGGACGATGCTAGGTTGACCTCTGTCTGGACTTTGTTCCTTCTCTTCTTTGAGACATTCCTGTTGAAGAAGTAGTCGTCTAACTCCTCCTCTACCACCTCGACGGGTCTTGCCTCAGTGAGAGGTGCCTGAGTGGTGGGGTAGGAGACCACATTTCTCTGGGTCTTGTTTCTGCCCTTTTTGGCAGTCCTCCTCCTTCCTTGAACGCTTGTTTCCATCATTGAATTGTTTTTTTCTGGCTGAGATTCACCAATGTGTGTCTGTGTGTCTGGCTCTAGTGCTGAACTGAAGATTCTGCTCCAGGTCTGGTGATTAGAAGTTCCACAGGTCTCTATGACATCACAGTGGGGTATATCCTGTGTGTTGTTTTTTAAATTTACACAACAACAATCATTCTACAAAAGAATGGGGCATTAGGATTGCCAAAATAAAATATTTAAATAAATGAATAATTAAATGTGTGTGTTATAGAAATTAATAACAAATTATTTAATCAATTAAATTCATGTTATTTAGTTATTTAAAAATATATAAATGTTTAAATAATTATTCAAGCCGAGCATTTGTTCTTTGTAAAATCACATCTATTGATGTCAATATTTAGTTGATTATTTCATGGTTCTTGCTGGGAAAGCCATGAAATCTTAGAATAATTTCATCCGTCACTAACACTGATCGAGTCTCAAACATTACTTTGGTTTGTAGGGTTGCCAGGCCGGGCACTTTCCCAACACAGCAGCAGCCACTGGGGATCCCCTCAAGCTACTAGAGCAGAGAGATTTTACCAATTTCTTGGAGTTTTTTCAACTCTCTTGCTGACCAAAATATTGACTGAAGAAGAGTTTCTCCAGCGCTGGGCCACAGTAAACACACAGGCCAGGGCCCTGTTCCTCGTACCTGTCTCAGGTAGCTGGGGGATTCAGGATAACCTGACATCTGTTAAGGGGCCGTTTGCACAACAATGGTTTTACGATGAAATGCAAACGTTTTGTTGTGTTTTGACCTCTTGTTTACACAGACACGCTGTTTCAGCCGACCCAAAACACAAACTTTTGTAAACGGCCTCCAAAGTGGGATTCTTCTAAAATGCTGCCGCTACTGTTGCCAAGTAAACAGCAAGCCGGCGATTTCAGCAGAAATGCTGACATTACCCTCTACAAAGTCCCGTTGTTAGGATGGTGGTGATCACTACCATCCTAACAATGGGACTGTTGGACTGTTGGACTATTCTATTCCTTAGGTTTGGATGGATCTTGACAGACTGGAGGAGGCACTGACGGACATGGAACAGGAGCACATCTGCAGACCAGAAACTACGAGACTACAAGTGCAGAATGAAATACATGACTAAATGCATTGCATTGAAAAAAAATGACTGTGTCATCAAGTATTTAATGCTGGAAAAAATTCAGCAAATATATAAACAAATATATAATTATTATTCTGAATTAATGCATATGTTAACAAGTGACGCAATAATGAATTAAATAAATCAGCATTTCTTTAAAGTTAATAATATATAAATAAATAATTCATTTATTCATAAATATTTGAATAAATTTTCACATAATTATTTAAACAGTCTATTCATTGTAAAAAATAAATCTCCTTTTTTTTACTACGTGTTTTAGTATTTCATGGGTCTTGCTGCAGAAGTTCATTATGAAATAATTTCATCTCTCATCCTCCTCCATTAATCTCAATGTCACTCTCCCTGTTTAAACCTTTAGTAAGGCAGCCAACACGTCCGTGTCCACGAGTCCACGACAACACACAAGGGAAAACACAGGAGCAGGTAAGGTTACCTGCTAGGCTAGGTGTGGGCCTGCGAGGTTTGGGTAGGCCGCGTAGCTTGGCGTTGTTACAGTGTGTGTGTGTGTATTTGTGTGTGTGTGTGTGTGTGTGTGTGTATGTGTGTGTGTGTGTGTGTGTGGGTGGGTGTGTGTGTGTGTGTGTGTGTGTGGGTGGGTGGGGGAGGGGGGGGGGGGCAACCAGAAAAAAAGATAAAAGAAAGATAAAAGAAATAGATAAAGTGAGATGAGGTTAAAGTATTTGGTTTAAAAAAGTCGTGGAGAGGGGAACTCTAAGATTTAGCCAGGGCAAAATCTGAGCTTGATTTTCTGATTCTCAATTTTCCTTGGAGAAGACAAGTCTAAGGGGGTACTTGGTGGACTATGAGTTGTGTGGTTCCCAGAAATCATTTATTTGGGTTTGTTATTTTGGTAAGAATGGGTTGCCATCTAGATTCAAAGGACTCTGGTGTGTTATTAGCTGCAGCTGAGTTTTTCTCCATTGAAATTTGGACTATTAATACATTTTCCCATAACTTGATAGTAAGATCCTGTTTTGTTTACCAGTTTTAGAGGATAGCTTTTTTTGCCAAGAGTAACATTAAGGATAATGAGAAGACAGTGGAGTTTTTAATTATTATAATATATATAATATAATATAATATAATATAATATAATATAATATAATATAATATAATATAATATAATATATATTATAACTGAGCATGAGGACACAGTTTGAGCACACGCAGAGCAAATTTGAGCGCAAGAGCAGAGTTTTGATGGACAATATCACAAAATCTGAGCATGAAATCAATAAAATACTGCTCTCAAATCAATTAAAATGCTCTTGCTTTAAGATAGGATATTCATTTCGTATTTCAGTCCATCACTGTTTTCCGTGTGAACGCAGATTTTTTTCACTGCATTTTCTCAGCATTTTAGCATTTTCAGATGAAACGTTGTTGTGTAGACGGGGCCTCAGTACTTGGTACTACAGACAGAATTCGGTGGATACCCATAAATTACCTGATTCAGTTCCCATATGCTGTGGCTTCAGATTTGTAATGAGCACTAACATTTCATCAATCATTACATTAATCTCAGGTAGACACAGGTCAGTGACCTATCTCACGCAAACACGTCATTACTCTGAGGGTAGTTCAGCTCCATGTAGGTGAATGCTCAAAGGTTCAGTCTGTTTAAAGCTCCTTCAGGTTTTTGTTTCGTTGTTTCTATCATCAACGTGTCAGATCCAGCTCCCTCCTCTGATCTGGTTTACACTGCCTGCAGAGTTCCTGATGTAAGGTCTCTGAGCCCAGCAGCCGAGTCAGAGGGAGGAAGCTGAGGCTGAGAGATGTCTGTCAGCTCCTAATACCTCCTCCTGTAGTCACAACACCCAAGCTCAGTGTGTGTGTGTGTGTGTGTGTGTGTGTGTGTGTGTGTGTGTGTGTGTGTGTGTGTGTGTGTGTGTGTGTGTGTGTGTGTGTCAGAGAGGGCAGGGAACACGCTTCGAGTCAGTCCACCTTAAAAAGTGTAACAGGCTGAACATACCAAACAGCACATTTCCTGAAAACGCCCCGTGAAAGGAGGGGACTGCTCAGAGCCAGAACCAGGAGCAGAGCACCCAGGGGAGGGACCTGAGCTGGACTTGTCTAAACTTACAGTTTATTCTTCCTCTTTCACACACATACTCTGACACACACATCACAGCTCCGTGCTCACCGCACAGAAACACCGACCCGGCTCACCCAAAGAGACCGCCCACAGGAGCCGTCAGCCCGGCAACAGATCTTCGCGGACTCCGGCGGGTCTCTATGAGATGGGACCGTGATCCCCGACTGCATGAGTGGCACTCCAGAGAGGATCCCGGACTGCATGGAGACAGAGTGCGGGAAGAGGGTCAAACACAGACTGGTCTGAAGTTTTGGAGCTAAAGAAAATAGTCAGCATGTTGGGAAACCCGGGCTCCTACGCCAACAAGAAGAGGAAGAAGCCTGTGCTCAAACAGTAAGAGCTGACACACACACACACACACACACACACACACACACACACACACACACACACACACACACACACACACACACACACACACACACACACACACACACACACACAGCGCGTTTACCGACATGCCAACAGAGAACAGACCGCACGCAGAGCTGTGGCTTTAACGTGGGGCAGGATGTGGACCTGATCACTCAGACCTGATCACTCAGACTTGATCACTCTTTGTCCAGGTTCCATCTAACAGCTGTTTTACGGTGGGCGCACAGAGTCTGCGCAGTGTGGCAGTGTGAACTTCACTCTGAGCTGCTTTTGAGAACTTTACAGGCTTTAAATTAGAGACAAGGAAATGGAAGTAACCAGGTTTAAGGTCGTGCTTGTCCTGTGTCTGCCCTCTGAACACAAAATCGGGGCTTCTTGTGTCAGTGTCAGGTGGACCCAGGTGAAACTCAGAGTTTTATCCCTGCTCAGGTCTACACTGTTTTTTTCTGATCTCTGCTGGTCTGTCCTGGTCTACTCCAAATTCGTGGCCCACTTGTTGATCGGACCACCTTAAGAATGTGCGTAGCTCGGATCTGGCATGGATATGTTGCCCTGGCGCATTAATCACAATCAAGTCGGAGAGTCTGCTGCAGCTCTCACGCGATGCTCCGAGGAGGGAGGGGGTGCTGCGAGGGAGGAGGGGGAGGGGGGCAGGGCTCTGAGTGTGTTATTGTAATGTGATACTGTGCGGCCTCTGGGCTCAGGGCCCTCTTTGTGTGTCTGTGCAGCCTGTTGATCCCTGCTGCAGCACTCTAGGACTCGGTCTCTGTTCCTCTGTCTTTGTCTCTGTCTCTCTGCGTCTTTGTCTCCCTGTCTCCCTGTCTTTGTGTCTCTGTGAAGCTGTCTCTGGGACTCTCTCTCTGTCTCTCAGTCTTTGTCTCAGTGTCCCCCCTGTCTCTGTGAAGCTGTCTCTGGGACTCTCTCTCAGTCTCTGAGTCTTTGTCTCAGTGTCTTTCTGTCTCCCTGACTCTGTCTCTCTGTCTCTGTGAAACAGTTTCTGAGACTCTTTGTGAAACAGTTTCTGTGACTCTTCGTCTATATCTGTGTCTCTGTGACTCTGTCTCTCTGTCCCTGTGTCTCTTTCTCTGTGTCTGTGTCTCTGTACACTGAGTTAGATAAAGGGTCCAGAGATGGATCATTCCCACCCTCTGCTGATTTCTCTGGAGTCTGTCAGTTTCTTATTCATGGTCAAAGCAGAGGTCAGAGTCCTGGATCCATGGTGTTTGGTGAGTTAGTGTCTCTGTCAGAAGAGTTCAACTAGCCCTCATGTTATTATCTTCTTCCTGTGTGTCATACATAAAGCAGAGAGGGAGGAAACAGTTCACACTCATGGGAACTGGACCGACTGTTTCAGGGACCTCTCAGCGCAGCTCATGGACATGCAGCAGGAGAACTGAACTGCACTGCAGGTTGTGGATTTGCTGTTTTTTGTCTGGATCTGGTCTACATGAGTTACCTCTCTCATAAATCAGGTAAATAGCCTTATGCTATTCATCTAATTTACATGACGGGATGCCTCTTGTACATCGTTATGTTCACATTTCTCCTTGTGGTGTTTCCCGTACGGCAAAAACCTGCCCAAACATGTTCAAACATGTGCTCCCACACACAGACCAGCACCTTAAGGCTGAGAAAAACAAGGGGAAACACTGCTGTGTCCTGGTCAATGCACCAACAGTTCCATTTTTCTGGACTCTGATGCTGATCCAGGTCTGCCTAATGGTTAGTCTTTAGTCTCAGGTCTCTGCTGTCATCAGTCTCAGGTCTCCTCTTTCAGTCTCAGGTCTCTGTTGTCAGTCTCAGATCTCCTCCTTCAGTCTCAGGTCTCCTCTTTCAGTCTCATGTCTCTGTTGTCAGTCTCAGGTCTCCTCCTTCAGTCTCATGTCTCTGTTGTCAGTCTCAGGTCTCTTCCTCCATCTTCAGTCTCATGTCTCTGTTGTCAGTCTCAGATCTCCTCCTTCAGTCTCAGGTCTCTGTTGTCAGTCTCAGATCTCCTCCTTCAGTCTCAGGTCTCTGTTGTCAGTCTCAGGTCTCCTCCTTCAGTCTCAGGTCTCTGTTGTCAGTCTCAGGTCTCTTCCTCCATCTCAAGTCTCTTTTTTCAGTCTCAGGTCTCCTCTTTCAGTCACAGGTCTCTATTGTAAGAATCAGGGGGGTATTCCACGAAGCTGGCTTAGCTCAAAGCCTGGCTTATTTGGGTTAGCCTCGCTAACTTTAGCGAGAGTTGGGTTCCACAAACGAGGCTTACGGCTAGCGTGGCCTGGTAACCATGGTAAATTAGCCAGTGCGACTAGCCTGGTCCCGGTCAGGCTAAACGTCAGGCTTACCTTAGCTGCGTCTCAGAGAAGGTCAGACCGGCTTCTAAAAGACGCCTTGTGAACTGCAGGTGTCACATTAAATGAATCTATAACTGTAATAGATGATGTTCTTGTTCAGAAACATGAACTGAGACCTTTTGGTAACTTTTCCGACACCTCCTGCTTAAAACCCAAAAAGTCAGAAGGATCGTGAGGCTCCGCTTTCACGGTCCGTATTCAAACTGAAAATCAAGATCAAGCGAGCTTTTGTCCTTCAGCTCCACGGGAGGTTTCCGTCCTCCCTGAGCTCGCCTTAGGACACCTGCGTGATCCTTTGACAGGTGAACCGCCCCAGTTAAACTAGACTGGAATAACTGTGAGTCAAGAAATGTCAGATACGAAACTGTCTATCCATTATGCAGGACAGTCAGTGGTTGAGTGGTTAGAGAGTAGGACACAGATGCTCAGTGATCATTGTTTTACTTTCTTCTGTCACCCCCAAAGTACAGTCAACATATAACAGAATGAAACGCACAAATTGTCTTATGATACAAAAGGTGACAACAGACACAATTTTCCATAGAAATACATTTCTTTTACCGGCGGTCCATTCTGATCATGATGATAATGTAAAGGTGATTCCACATGGTGAGATAACTTTGTGTCTTCCTCCTTATTTAAATATAGGGCACTGTATCACTGTCACATCTCATCTGACAGCTGTATCATCTCTATTTAAAAAAATGTCATCTCATTTAGACGTGTTTTTTTCTGCTGTTTTAGTCAGTGTTTGATGAAACATCACCACATGAAGTTTATATATTTGAACAGCTTTAATTTAATCAAGATCAATCTCCTCTGGGCCACAGCAGTGTGAGGAGCTTTAGGGTGAGAAGAAAAAAAGCTCATCAAACTCAGCAGAAACAGTCATTGTTGATTGACACATAAGCATGATATTCTTGAACCAGGCTTTATTTATTGCCACCGTGTCACCCTTTTATGTGATTTTCACCTTGTAGCCATCATACGACTCCATGAGGAGATTTTTCTCCGCTGAGGGAAACGTCTCCGCTCTCAGTCTTGACATGATTTGGTCATTTCGACAATGGACACGTGGGGGCTTTTTATCTACCGCGGACGCGCGCTTAGCCGCAGCTTAGATCAGCCTGGATTGAAAAAGCGTCTCTGAAAATCAGCTGAGCCTCGTTAGTGGAACGAGTTGCAGCTAAGATTGAAGTGGCAGCTTATTCAAGCCACGCTTACCGGCGATAGCCCAGCCTTCTTTAGCCAGCTTCGTGGAATACCCCCCAGGTCTCTGTCTTTAGCCTCAGGTCTTTGTTGTCAGTCCTAGGTCTCTGTTATCAGGTTAGGGTCTCTTTTGTTAGTTTCTGTTGTTAGTATCATGTCCTTGTTAGTCTCAAGTCTTTGTTGTTAGTCTCAAGTCTCTGTTGTTAGTCTCAGGTCTTTGTTGTTAGTCTCAGGTCTCTGCTGTTTGTCTCAGGTCTCTGTTGTCAGTCTTAGGGCTCTGTTGTTAGCCACAGGTCTCTGTTCTTGGTCTCAGGTACTGTTGACAGTCTCAGGTCTCTGCATTTAGTATCAGGTCTCTGTTGTTAGCCACAGGTCTCTGCCTTTAGTGTAGATGCTGGCGCCGCCACGGCCTCATCGGCAGTCATCATGCTGTCTCATTGTTTTGTTGTGAGCTGGGAGAGTTTGATCATTAAGTTTTAGTTGGTAAACTCAGGGAGAAGTGTTCAGTCACACCCTACTTATGTCAGTGAAAGCCTCTTTGCTCGTCCCACTTGTCTTTATCTGACTCTGAACATGAGCCCGGTCATGTAAGAACCCCTCAGCTGTTTACACTGAGAGGAACGATAGACAACAGGCTCCTCTTCTTCTAATATTACCCTTGGAAGAACTCTTTTACAATAACTCTGAGGATCTGTTCTGCTTGTGCTCCATGGCTTAACCCAGCATGGACACCAGGTCTCAGATTCTGAGTTAAGATCCTGTTCCCAGTCTGAGTCTCAAAAAAAGAAGGTGGCCTGTGTGCAGATGTCTCTGCAGAGTTTTGAAGAGCAGCCAGAGCTGAGATTTCCAATAGGACCAGCCGGGCCCAGCTGCACAAAGGCCCCATCCAGCCCACTGTAAGGCTGTGGTCCACACTCCCTCTTTATAACCCCAATGTCTGCTGAGTGTCCCCAGCCTGCCTCTCTCTGCATCCTCCTGCCTCTCTCTGCATCCTCCTGCCTCTCTCTGCATCCTCCTGCCTCTCTCTGCATCCTCCTGCTACTTCCCTATGCCTTAGCTCACAGCCAAGCTCATTTAACAGCTCAAGTCACAGCCTAGCTCAGCTCACAGCTCAGCTTTGCTCAGCTCAAAGCTCAGGTCAAAGCTTAGCTCACAGCTCAGTTCAGCTCATCACAGCTCGGCTCACAGCGTAGCTCAGCTCACAGCTCGGCTCACAGCCAAGCTCAGCTCAAATCTCTCTCACAGTTTAGCACACAGCTCAGCTCACAGCTTACAGCTCAGCTCACAGCTTACAGCTCAGCTCACAGTTCAGCTTACAGCTCAGCTCACGGTTCAGCTCACAGCTCAGCTCACAGCCTGGCTCAGCTAACAGCTTACTTTAGCTGACCTAGGTAACATCTCAGCACACTGCTCAGCTCAGCTCAGTTTTCAGTTAAGCTCGATTTACAGCACATTTCAGCTCACAGATTAGCCCAGCTCACAGCTCCTTTCACAGCTTTGCTCAGCTTAGCTAAACTCACAGCTCAGCTCTGCTCCAAGGTCAGTTCAGCTTGCTTGGCTTACAGCTCAACTCCCAGCTCAGCTCACAGTTCAGCTCAGCCAACTAAGCTTACAGCTCAGCTCAGCTCACAGCTTAGTTTAGCTCACAGCTTAGTTTAGCTCACAGCTTAGTTTAGCTCACAGCTTAGTTTAGCTAACAGTTCACAGCTCAGCTCACAGCTCAGCTTACAGTTTAGCTTAGGTAACAGCTCATCTCAGGTAACAGCTCATCTCAGCTCACAGATTAGCTTAGGTCACAGCTCAGTTTATAATTCAGTTTACAGCTCAGCTCACAGCTAACAGCTCAGCTTCCAGCTCAGCTCTCAGCTCACAGCTTCCAGCTCAGCTCTCAGCTCACAGCCCAGCTTACAGCTCAGCTCTCTGCTCATAGCCCCTCTCTCAGCTCACAGCTCATCTTACAGCTTAGCTTTCAGCTCAGCTTTCAGCTCAGCTTTTAGCTCAGCTTTTAGCTCAGCTGGTTTGTGTCAGGAAGCAAAGCCTGACATATTAACAGGATCAGATCAGCTCCTTTTTTTCTCCTTGTAGGAGCTGCAGCCTGTTGAGGCTGTGGGGATGACTATGTCAATGACAGAGTGTGAGTCTCTGCTGCCCCCTTAAGAACCCTGAGTGTGTGTGTGTGTGTGTGTGTGTGTGTGTGTGTGTGTGTGTGTGTGTGTGTGTGTGTGTGTGTGTGTGTGTGTGTGTGTGTGTGTGTGTGTGTGTGTGTATAAAGCCGCGTTTCCACCAAGCAGACTGGTTCAGTTCATCCCGGTATGGCTCGCTTTTCGCGGCATTTCCACTGACTTATCCTGGGACAGATCCCTAAAAAACAAGACTAGCCGGCCTACTTTTTTGGGACCCTTCCGTATGGGTGCCAGACTGAACCGATCTGCTCTCGGAAGGTGGAGCAACACACTGCAGACTGTTGATTGGTCTAAAAGAATCGTCACTTACCCCGACAGTGGCTGCATTTCTCCTGGCGGCACACAGACTTCTCTGAAACGAAGCCTGATTGCATTTTGTAACAGAGAGCGACATGCTTACCATTGAGAGGACAAAATGCTGCATGTCTTACATCTGTGCTCTTTGTTTAATGTGTCACGTTTTTCTTCTTTCTCAGATTTAATAGCAGGGTAAGCTGCTACGGCGTCGCACTATTGTTTAACAGCTGTGGCTTCCGGCATCCGGGTTACACGCCGCCTACCACGAGAGGGCACAGTTTGCTGTGGAAACGCAAACGGGATTAGGCTTAACTGTACCAAACCGTCCCAAACAGTACTGAACCGACCCGGACTGCTTGGTGGAAACGCAGCTTTAGTGAGTGTGTGTGCGTCTTGGTTCAGCACAGGTAGCTTTAAGGAGGGAGAATCTGTCTGCAGCTGATGTGTAGGGTTGTGAGAAACTCTCTGTGTCAGATGGAGATTTGGTGGCGAGCCAGAACACTCGGGTGAAAAACAAAGCTGGCCTTTGTTCTTCTGGCCTTTGTTTCCTTTTCAAGTGGAGTGGCTTACAAGCACCAGTTAAACACCTTTTTGTGCTGTGGAACACTAACATGTGAGGAAACCTGTCAATTAAAATCTCAGAGTTGAAGACTCTAGAATAAAATGAGTCTGTGCTGAGGCTCAAGAAGTGAGATTATCTTGGTTTCTATGAGTATTGTTTCATCACCGCTTAAAACTTTGAGGCTTCCTAAAGTGACATATATCCTGGATAAGGTTGGATGAAAGTTAGATTAAAGTTCAGATTAAATTTTAGACCAAAGTACAGATTTAAATCAGATTTAGGTTAGATTTAACTTTAGATTTAAGTTACATTAAAGTAAGAATAAAGATGAGATAAAGAATCAGATAAAAGTTAGGATTAAAATATCATTAAATATTGATCAAAGTTTGGATTAAAAAATATTTTAACTTTTAAATCAGTTTACATTGCTCCTCTGTGATGTTGTGGAAGTTGTGTAAATTGTGGATGGTGTCGATGTTGTAGATGTTGTGGATGGTGTGGTTGGTGTGGATGGTGTGGTTGGTGTGGATGTTGTTGTTTTTGAAGATAGTGTGAATGTTGTGAGTGCTGTGAATGGTAGATGTGCATGGTGTAGATGGTGTAGGTGGTGTAGATGTTGTGAAAGGGTGGATGTTATAGATGTTGTGGATGTTATGGATTTGGTAGATGGTGTAAATGTGGTGGATGGTTTGGATGGTGTGGATGTTATGAATGTTTTTGATTGGTGTAAATGTTTTAGATGTTATGAAAGTTCTAAATAAAGTAAATATGATGGATGTTGTATGCTGTGTTGATGGTGTGGATGTTTGGGTGTAGATGATATAGAAGGTATGAATGTTTTGGAAGTTGTAGATGGTGTAAATATTATGAATGGTGTGGATGGTGAAGATGTAGGTTGTGTAGATGTCATGGATGGTGTACATTCTGTAGATGGTGTAGATGTGATGAATGTTGTGGATGTTGTTGATGTGGATGTTGTTGACCTGGGGGGTATTCCACAAAGCTGGCTAAAATAGGCTGGGCTATCGCCGGTAAGCGTGGCTTGAAAAAGCGGCCACTTTAATCTTAGCTGCAACTCGTTCCACTAATGGGGCTCAGCTGATTTTCAGAGACACTTATTTAAACCAGGCTGATCCAAGCTGCGGCTAGGCGCATGTCCGCGGTATATAAAAAGCCCCAAAGTGTTGATTGTCGAAATGACGAAATCATGTCAAAAGCAAGAGCGGAGATGTCCTCGTGAAGTTGTATGATGTCTTCAAGTTGAAAATCACATAAAAGGGTATCACAATGGCAGTTAATAAAGCCAGAGACGCTGCTGGTTCAAGAATATCATGCTTATGTGTCAAATCAACGCTGACTGTTTCTACTGAGTTTGATGACCTTTTTTTCCTATCACCCTAAAGCTCCTCACACTGCTGTGGCCCAGAGGAGATTGATCTTGATTTAATTAAAGCTGTTAAAATATATAAACTTCATGGGGTGATGTTTCATCACTGACTAAAACAGTAGAAAAACAACATGTATGGATGGGATGTAATTTTTTTTATTAAAGATGATACTGAATCGTGCTCTATATTTAAATAAGGAGGAAGACACAAAGTTAGCTCACCATGTGGAATCACTTTTACATTATCATCATGATCAGAACGGACCGCTGGAAAAAGGAAGGTATTTATATGGAAAATTGTGGCTGTTGTCACCTTTTATATCATAAGACAATTTGTGCCTTTATTCTGTTATATGTTGGCTGTACTTTGAGGGTGACAGAAGAAAGAAAATCAGATATTTTAAAATAGTTACCACTAGTTGGATCGAACCCACGCCGAAAGTGAAACATTGATCACTGTCAGTCTGTGTCCTGCCCTCTAACCACCTCCAACTTATCCTGCTCCAGAGCAGGATAGCCGTTCGGAGTAGGTCACCATGGTGATCCACTCTGATAAAAAAGGAACCGGCTTCATGCTATTGGTAATCAAGAGTTAACCCTGAAGTTATCTCGCTAAGACACTAATCCTGCTTCGTGATATAGGCCTCAGGCTTGTTGCGCTGTCTAATTTATCATGGTTACCAAGCCAAGCTAGCCCTAAGTACCGTTTGTGGAACCCAACTCTCGCTAAAGTTAGCGAGGCGAACCGAAATAGCCAGGTTTTAAGCTAAGCCAGCTTCGTGGAATACCCCCATGGTGGATGTTGCGGATGTTTTGGATGTTATGGGTGTTGTGGATGATATGGGTGCTGTTGATGTGGATGTTGTTGACATGGTGTTAATGTTGTGGATGTTGTTGATGTGGATGCTGTTGACATGGTGGATGTTGTGGATGTTTTGGATGTTGTGGCTGTTATGGGTGTTGCTGGTGTTATGGATGTTTTGGATAATATGGATGTTTTGGATGTTGTTGACCTGGTCCCTGTTCTACGAAGCAAGTTCAGTCTAGCGAGATAGCCTTGGAGCTACCTCGCTGAACTGAGCGCGGTAGCCGGCGGTCTCGCTACATGGTTTTACGACGCTGGTTATCAACCTCATAAGTGGATCCAGCTAGGCAATGAGCGCGTGCACACATATAAGGCGGAGCCCGCTGCATCTGACCAATCGCGAACATGGAGCAGTCTGGAGCGTTAGAGCAGGCCGGAGAGAGAAGGACCGCATACTTCATACAGGAGGAGCAGGAGGTGATCATGAGGAAGTATGACGAGGTGAAACATGTAATTAACGTTAAAAGCAACAACGTAGCCGCTGCTAAAGCACGGAAGGAGTGCTGGCAGAAAATTGCTGACAGTCTAAATGCGTAAGTGTAGTGGTGTAGTGCAATTAAAATCTTTTGTGCCATTATCATCCTGAAATAGCACTGTTCAACATGCACTTTTACTGTAACATGCAACATACCTAATTTATTTCTTAGATGAATTTATTCATTTGTTCATTCCTATCGTGTTTACATTTTTTGTGTGTTATGTAGCCCACATGAGCCCTACATGAATTCCTGTCACAATTTTAATACGGGCAATAAAATATTGTCATGGAACAGAAGTGTTGGCATTGAAGATCTTATTAAAGCAATGAGAGTTCTTCATTCCCTTTAACTACCTGTAGAAAGTGTCATGTACTACCAACCCCTCCCTGGAAAACCGGTACCTTTCATAAAGGTGGTCATCCGAAAAAGAGAGTGGGTCGGGCTCCGATGTCCACGGGATCCTCTAGGAACGGACAAGCCATTTTTTCGTGAGGGCTCATTGGTCAGTGGGCAGGGTTTTAATAGTCCACGAGTTCAATCTGAAACCTTACCTGCCCCGGAGCAGGTTAGCTGTTCAGCGTACGTTGCCATGGAGACTCGCCTCTCTGAGGAGTGATCCCGTGTCGTAGAACAGGAAATCCGAAACCTATCCTCAAAGCTACCTCGCTAGGCAGTAATCCTGCTTTGTAGAACAGGGCCATGGTGAATGTTGCAGATGTTATGGGTGTTGCAGATGTTATGGGTGTTGTTGATGTTATGGATGTTTTGGATGTTGTAAATATTGTGGATGTTTTGGATGTTGTGGATGTTATGGGTGTTGTTGATGTTATGGATGTTTTGGATGTTGTAAATATTGTGGATGTTTTGGATGTTGTGGATGTTATGGGTGTTGTTGATGTTATGGATGTTTTGGATGTTGTAAATATTGTGGATGTTGTGGATGTTTTGGATGTTGTGGATGTTATGGATGTTTTGGATGTTATGGATGTCTTTGATGTTATGGATGTTTTGGATGTTGTGGGTGTTGTAATTGTTTTGGATGTTGTGGCTGTTATGGGTGTTGTTGATGTTTTGGATGTTGTGGATGTTATGGGTGTTGTTGATGTTATGGATGTCTTTGATGTTATGGATGTTTTGGATGTTATTGATGTGGATGGTTTGGATGTCGTGCAGTTGAACTGTTCTCCCTTTAACCCAGTTTTTCTCCTCATTTTTGGGTGTTTATTTCCAACACATGGTCTTGAGGCCTCTTTTCTCCCTGCTTTCTGATGGAAACCTCTTTGTCGGCAGGACTCTGCTTTGTAAACCTACCTCCTTCCAGATTTGGAGGCAGCCCAACGCGTGTGTAGGAATCACGCTCTTTCGTGCCTGTGCAGCTCTGAGTCATGCTTTTGGTCTGGCACACGCCGGGCCGGCTCTCTGTGAACAAATCTGTGTGGATCTGAGCTGAGCTGCGTGTGCTGTAATGAGAAGAGGTGTTAGGCTCAGCTCTCTGCTCTTTGGCCTTTAGACCAGAAACAGTGTGACTGGAGGAGGAGTAGGAGGCCAAGTTCTGCCCTTTTTAACAGAGAACATCCTCCTGATGTCTGCTGCCCCATCCCGTGATCCAGAACAAATCAAGGTGGAAAAAATGTTTGAATGCTGGCTTTTGTCTGCCTTTGGCATTTTTGGAGAGTGAGATCAGCCTGCTGGCTTTCTGAGGAGCTACAATCCAGTCTCTGCTGACCTTCAGCGGCAGAGGAGGAGGTTTTATAGCCCAGTTTGGGTAAATGCACTCCTCCTAACCTCATAAATGTGCAGAGCTACAATTAGAGAATCTGTCTGTAGAAGTCCTTATTATCAGACATTAACTTTAAAGACGGTCACTCTGTTCCTGTGACTCTGCTCGGAGCACAGCATCAGTCTGAAGCATGGGGTGTAACTCACTCAGGCTGAAACAGAGAGTACTGTACTGACCTGTGTATAGGATGACCCCCCCTTATTTCGAAGCCAATCTTGAGAAAAAGACTGATAACAGAAAATTGACTTTGTTTACAGAAATAATCTTTTACTGAAATTCAGAGATAATCATTGAAAAAAATATTCAGAATTCTTTCTTTTTCTTACTTTCCAGTCACTAAGATCTGTCTTTAACTGTATTTCTGATGACAGCTCTGGTAGTGGACATGCCCCCGTTAGGTTTCTCAGTAACTCACACCCTCCTCTCGGTTTCTGGGAACAGACACTATACGGACCACGATAAGCTCTTCTTTGACAGTTAGCATTTTTTCAGATGCTCCTTTTGGATCTTAAGACATTTAACTCTGTAACTCAGTGTTTTTGTCTGCCTGACAATTGTTCAACATCTCTGCTGCATTGACCATCATTATCTCCAGTCTGTAACGTGCCCAACTTTTGGTCCACTTCGCTCTGGACAATCACTGCTCCTATCTAGGTCTCATCTCCCGTCCATGGCCTGTGTCACTGCTGTGATTGACAGATGACCTCAGGCACAGTGAGGTCACTGGCTTGGTGTCATGTAGTGACCCAAGACAACTATCAGCAGATTCAAATTCAAATTCAAAATAAGCTTCATTGGCATGAAGGTTTGTTTCAAATGTGTTTCCAAAGCCAGTGTTAAAATAAAGGATTGAAAAAATACACATCAACAAACACACATTATGAAGACCAAAAAAATAATGACGTTAACCCCTTTTTTTTGTTTTTTAACCTTGTCCTGTTCAGCGTCACGATAACAGAATTATGGTCTGGCTGCTGTATTGTGCAGAAATTTACTTTTCTAAAGGGAGCTGTTAGTGTATAAGGCTCCCCTTGAGTTTTTTTTAATTATACTCTATATATATATATATATATATATATATATATATATATATATATATATATATATATATATATATACATATATATAGTTTCCTTCCCGTATATTGCCGAGTTTGTAGATTAGTCCTTAACCAGAACAAGGTGATATCAGGAAAGAAACAGTGATAAAGGGAAAGAGTGTAGAGAAGAGACTAGACTGAGGGGGAGAGAGAGACAACAAAACAACAGTAGAGAGCAACCACAACAACCTAACAAATGACTACAGACAGGAGAAACAAACAACCAGCTACTGAGCTTGAAAAAGAGACAGTATCCTGAGGTCTTTGACATCATAATCACAAGAAGCACCTGTGGAGAAATCATGAGCAACAGTGAGCACATCAACGGCAATTGTAGAAAAATACGTATAGGTATATAAAAATATACACAGTAGCATATACTTACTTACACATATAGGGGCACGGGTGAGAGTGCAGAATATTGGGGGTTAGTTTTGATTTGGGTCAGGTAATAATGCCAAGGTGTGATCATGCAGATGTGGCCCCGCTGCTCCCAGGGGCCAGACGCACACTGAGATGGCCCACATCCTTGGGCATCTAGCAGCCACAACAGAGCACAGAGCCCAGACAGTCCGCCACAGAGACAGCAGCATGCTAACCTAGGAGGAGGCAAGGAGAGGGGGCCCCGGGAAGGCTAGAGGCAGGCCCCCGACATTGCGGAGTGAGGGCCCCAAGGGGCCAGGGACTGAGGCCCACAGGCCCCGCTGGATGCTGGGCCCCCAATCGAGTGCAGGGCCCCCTGTGCCCAAGGACCACCCACCCCGCAAAGAGGGAGCGCTCGGCCAGGCACCCAGGAGGATGGACCCAGCCCAGGCCACCACCCACTGCGAGGTGGTGCCAGTCCCTAGCACACCCGGCCAGACACCGGAGACCACAGAGGTCCTCTCCCTAAGACCCAGTGTCCACCCATCCCAACCCACCCCTATCCCCTCCCATCTGTACCCCAGCTCACCAGCCCTCCCCCGTGGTCTTAGCCCCCCCCAATAGCTGGCCAGAGGACACTAAGACCCTGACACCCACACACAAACATTCTATCCATCCATACCCATACATTGACACAACAGCACAACGGCTCAACGACACCTCAACACCACAAAACAACAACCCACCAACACCACAACACAGAAGCACCACGATACAACACACTCAGACCAATGTGACCCCTGGGGGTCTCTAGCCACCCAGGTGGTGAAATACCCCTCCTTTCCTTCCTGCTTACCTCCGCACTCTCCAAAACAAAAAGCCATGGGCATCGCCCAGTGCGCCACAGGACCCCGGACTACCCCGGCCTGCTGTATCAGAGAGAGGGAAGGAATATTAATAATGATAAAGATATATGGTATTACTTCATAATTTATAAAAATACATCCATCCATCCATCTTCTACCGCTTATCCGGAGTCGGGTCCGGGGGGCAGCAGCCTAAGCAGGGAAGCCCAGACTTCCCTCTCCCTAGCCACTTCGTCCAGCTCTTCCCGGGGGATCCCGAGACGTTCCCAGGCCAGCCAAGAGACGTAGTCTCCCCAGCGTGTCCTGGGTCTGCCCCGGGGTCTCCTCCCGATGGGACTTGCCCTGATCACCTCACCAGGGAGGCGTCCGGGAGGCACCCGTACCAGATGCCTGAGCCACCTCATCTGGCTCCTTTCAACGCGGAGGAGCAGCAGCTCTACTCTGAGCACTCGGAGAGCCGAGCTTCTCTATGGCCACTCTACGGAGGAAGCACATTTCGGCCGCTTGTATCTGTGATCTTGTTCTTTTGGTCACTACCCAAAGCTCATGACCCTATTTGAGGGTGGGAACGAAGATCGACTGGTAAACAGAGAGCTCTGCCTTCCGGCTCAGCTCCCTCTTCACCACGACAGACCTGTGCAGAGTCCACATTACTGCAGACGCTGCACCGATCTGCCTGTTGATCTCTCGCTCCATCCTTACCTCACTCAGGAACAAGATCCCGAGATACTTGAACTGCTCCACTTGGGGCAGGATCTCATCCCCGACCTGTAGAGGGCACTCCACCCTTTTCCGGCTGAGGACCATGGACTCGGATTTGGCGGTGATGTTTCTCATCCCAGCCGCTTCACACTCGGCTGCGAACCGATCCAGAGAGAGTTGTAGGTCACGGCTTGATGAAGCCAACAGGACCACATCATCTGCAAAATGCAGTGATCCAAGCCTGAGGTCACCAAACCGGACCCCCTCGACACCCTGACTGCGCCGAGAAATTCTGTTATGCTATTAGTTATGAACAGAATTGGTGACAAAGGGCAGCCCTGGCAGAGTCCAACCCTCACCGGAAACGAGTCCGACTTACTGCCAGTGATGCGGACCAAGCTCTGGCACCGGTCGTACAGGGAACAGACGGCTCGTAACAAGCAGCCCGACACCCCATACTCCCGGAGAACCCCCCACAGGACTCCCCGAGGGACACGGTAGAATGCCTTCTCCAAGTCCACAAAACACATGTGGACAGGTTGGGCAAACTCCCATGCACCCTCGAGGACCCTGCTGAGGGTATAGAGCTGGTCCACAGTTCCACGGCCAGGAAGAAAACCACATTGCTCCTCCTGAATCCAAGGCTCAACTGACCTACGGACCCTCCTCTCCAGTACCCCTGAATAGACCTTACCAGGGAGGCTGAGGAGTGTTATCCCCCTGTAGCTGGAACACACCCTCCGGTCCCCCTTCTTAAAAAGCGGGACCACCACCCCGGTCTGCCAATCCAGAGGCACTGCCCCTGATGTCCACGCGATGTTGCAAAGGCGTGTCAACCACGACAGACCCACAACATCCAGGGCCTTAAGGAACTCTGGGCGGATCTCATCCACCCCCGGGGCCCTGCCACCAAGGAGCTTTTTAACCACCTCGGCGACCTCAACCCCAGAGATGGGAGAGCCCACCCCATCACCCCATCATTCCCAGACCCTGCTTCCTCCAAGGAAGGCGTGCCAGTGGGATTGAGGAGGTCTTCGAAGTAGTCCTTCCATCGATCCACAACATCCTGAGTAGAGGTCAGCAGCGCACCGTCTCCACTGAATACAATGTTAACAGTGCACTGCCCCCCCCCCCTGCTACACACACAGCTGCAGCACACACAGCTGATACACAAAGAGCTGCAGCAAACAGAGCTGCTGCTCACAGAGCTGCTGCTCACAGAGCTGCTGCTCACAGAGCTGCGGCACACAGAGCTGCTGCTCACAGAGCTGCTGCTCACAGAGCTGCTGCTCACAGAGCTGCGGCACACAGAGCTGCGGCACACAGAGCTTCAGTCGTGGTTTAAGACTGTCTTAATCCTGACAGAAGACACACAGATTCAGCCACTGTCTCCAAGAATCTGTTCTTAGGGAGCTGTTCTCGGGGATCTGTCTCCAAGAATCTGTTCTCAGGGATCTGTTTTGGGGGATTTGTTGTTGGTGTGTTGGTGTGTAGCCCCTGACTCATATAAACAGTTTTTTTCTGAGACAAGTGTTGATCTTCTCAGGGTTTTTTGTTGTTTTTTTTATCACAGCAGAGTCTGGAATGATGCCATTCAGGTCCCAACAGATCCTTGGTTTGTGTTGTTAAACCAGGGAGTATTTCCTGACTTAAGACCTTGGCTGTGTGTCTCTGTTTGGTGTTTTTCAACCCAGACTCTGTTGTTTGGTCCCAGACTCTATGCAGATCTGTGTTTCTTGCTCTATCAGGGGGGCCTGGTCTGTGTGGGCTCAGGGAAAAGCTTTCAGGAGGCTGTGAAGCCTACTTCCTCCTAATGTAAGCTGCCCTCTGTGTGACTCACGTCTACACCGAGTCTTTCTGCTCTCAGTTTTAAGGAAGGATCTAAAAGCTGCTCCTGATCCTGGTCCTGACCCTGCAGGGCTGTCAGTCTATCTGGTCCTGAATCTGAAGCTCAGACTCTCTCATTAGTATGTCTGCAGCGTAGTTAAACACCCGAGTTTTTCTGTCTCTGCAGGAAAAAAGTTTCTGATGGCGGTGAGGTGGTTAAATCCAACCCTTCGAAGCGTCACCGGGATCGGCTGAATGGGGAGCTGGACCGGCTCACAGACCTCCTGCCGTTTCCAGAGGAGGTTCGATCCCGTCTGGACAAACTTTCGGTTCTTCGCCTCAGCGTGGGGTACCTGAGGGTCAAGAGCTACTTTAAAGGTAAGAAGACGTATGTCATTCGGCTCCTCCAGCTTGTAAAGAGTCAGCAGGTCCTGTTAGTGGGGGACAGGAGGTGAAAGGGGGACAGGGGGTGAAAGGGGGACAGGTCTGTACGTGACCTGGTCCTCTTTCATTGACTGAACATGTCAAACAGTCGGCACTCTGAGCTCCTCTGCTGATTAGAGATAGGGACGCCTCTTGGATCAGACCTCCTATTGGCTATCCTAAGACGTCAACCTGAGCGACTTGTTGGCCTGACACGGTGTTGAAGCAGCCAGTCAGCTCTGAGATCTGATTTTCCCTGAATGCTTTAGAAATCAACATCCAACCTTGAACAAACACACCTGGACTGGAAGCTGTTTTCCATTTTTTCTAACCTGTGACTTCATAAGGAAGGGGA
The DNA here is from genome assembly GCF_033239565.1 of Halichoeres trimaculatus. NCBI lineage: Eukaryota > Metazoa > Chordata > Actinopteri > Labriformes > Labridae > Halichoeres > Halichoeres trimaculatus. The sequence continues at coordinate 28,075,021 of NW_027437197.1, read as the reverse complement.
TCAGTTTCACAGATCCATCCTGTAGATGTGTGTGAGAGAGGAGCCTCTGTGTGCCTTACTGTTGAGACACACCTGAAACAGATGACCAGGTGCTGCTCTGAGGAGGACACAGACGGAGGAGTCATGTAAATAAATATTGGCTTCTTTCAGAGTTGACAGGACATCACTGACAGGTCAGCATCCCTCCCTTACAAAGCATGTTTCTGTGGGAGGTCTTTATCAGCCTCACTCTCAGAGAGCAGGTCAGCAGCGCAAAGTGAGACTGACGGGCTGCAGGTTAGTGAGAGCTGAAGCAGGCAGGAATGAGGAAGAGCAGCTGGCTGCTGTTCAAACTGGAACAGTTTAACTTTTGCTCACTCTTTGAACGTTTGACAGGCCTGACAGGAATGAGGCGCACGCAGGAATCTGCTTTTAGGAAACAACACATCCTCTCAGCCTGTTACCTCACTCCACCCTGAGAGAGGGCTGAAACCAGAAGGTCTACCTGTCTGCTGCTCTGAAAACCTGACCAGCCAAGACTGTGACTCCATGATTCACACACGCACACACACACACAGCTACAGATGGCAGCTCTCTGTGAATGAGGCGTGCTCTTTGAGCCATTGGCAGACGAGCAGCTGAGTAAGGTGCCTGCTACCTGAGGTGTCTCTGGCATTGGGTTGAGAAGTTTCTGTGTGTTTTAGTCTTTTTGTGAGCACACCTCTGTGTGTGTGAGCATGTAAAGCTACACACACTCCCTGAGCTCCGTCTGAATTAACATAAGACCTGATTAAACCACAGTAACAGAGAAAATCCTGAGTTATTCTAACAGGTTGGTAGGTCCTCAGTGTACTCAGACAATATGCTCTGTGTGAGTCTGTGTGTGAGTCTGTGTGTGAGTCTGTGTGTGAGTCTGTGTGTGAGTCTGTGTGTAAGTCTGTGTGTGAGTCTGTGTGTGTCTGTGTGTAAGTCTGTGTGTCAGTCTGTGTGTCAGTCTTTGTGTGAGTCTGTGTGTGAGTTGGTTTGTGAGTCAGTCTGTGTGTCAGTCTGTGTGTGAGTCTGTGTGTGAGTCTGTGTGTGAGTCTGTGTGTGAGTCTGTGTGTGAGTCTGTGTGTAAGTCTGTGTGTGAGTCTGTGTGTGAGTCTGTGTGTGAGTCTGTGTGTGAGTCTGTGTGTGAGTCTGTGTGTGAGTCTGTGTGTGTCTGTGTGTGAGTCTGTGTGTCAGTCTGTGTGTCAGTCTGTGTGTCAGTCTTTGTGTGAGTCTGTGTGTGAGTTGGTTTGTGAGTCAGTCTGTGTGTCAGTCTGTGAGTGAGTCTGTGTGTGTCTGTGTGTGAGTCTTTGTGTGAGTTTGTGTGTGTGAGTCTGTGTGTTAGTCTGTGTGTGAGTCTGTGTGTTGGTGTGTGTGTCAGTCCATGTTTCAGTCTGTGTGTGTCTTTGTGTCAGTCTGTGTGAGCTGGGACTGCTCTGGCTCAGAGGTCTCCTGGACTCTGTGGAGCGGACTGACTCAGTTAGAGACAAGTTTTATCTTCTGTGTAAACATCATCAGAGTTATTGAGTCACAGTTTTGTTTCATGAAGTTTTCCCTGTGTTTCCCTGTGCTGTGGGTTTGTTATCAAGCTAGAAATGATGGATGAGAGCTCTGACTGGTCTGCTGGCACTAAAATCCACAACCTGGACTTCAGAGAGCCTTGAGGATGAGTCCGCCAAAGACTGCAACCTTAAAGTTTAGGGTTAGGAAATGCGATCTGTTTGTATCTGCTGTGGACTCTGGATAAGTCTGATGTTCAATGAGAAAAATTGTTTCAGTGTAAATGGAGACATGAATCTGAAAGACCTGCATAGACTGAGCAACACATCAGCCCTGAAACCCTGCAGAGTTCAGAGCTGACCCAGTTCCAGCCCGCGAAGCTGTCACATTCATCTGCATGTTAAGACAGATGAAGGCTGCACAACAATGGATTTCCAAACTCTTCACTTTTGTTGCAATGCGTCTAAAGAGGAGCGAGGCGGCCTCTCTGGGGTGATCCCAGTCAAAACAGCAGGCTGGGATGGGCGTTCATGTGGGGACATGCCTGAAAGTAGAGATAGAGATCCATGGAGAGGAGGTAAGAAAGGCTTCAGAGAGGCTGCAGGATCTGAGAGCTGATAATAGAGGAGTTATTTGTGGCAGGCTGGACTCTGCGCCTCATCGCGTGACTTCACGAGGCCCTGCTGGATATTTGGAAAGGCTTGTGGCTCTCTGCTGCTGACATATTTGTGCGACGCTGTTAGAAACTGGAGAAAAATGTGCTCAGGCTTTCCAAGCTCATTGAAAACATCCAGAGCCTGTTAGCAATCAGGGCTGATGTGGTAACAGCGCATCGTGGGCTATAATTTCATCTCACTTGGTATTTGGGAGATCTGAGCCATGCACGTCTGAAGCCGCTCACATGGGGCAGAGTTAGAGGAGGGAGGTAAAGACGAACACAGTCAGGGACTGAGGGGACCCTGGTCTGGACAGGGATCAGATCCTGATGGTTTTGTGAGGTTGGTTTCCTTCTAACAAACCGCGACTCAGTTTACCTTCCAGCTCAGAGAGTCTGATCTTCACAGGGTGACAGAAGCTGGCTTCTGAGTCCTGACTTCTCTTTCAGTATGTTGTGAGAACGCCAGCAACTGCTGGGAGACAGATTTAATCATGTTTTCATTTTTTTTTCCATCTCCTCTCTCTGTAAGGTTTGTTCTGGTCCCTCCAGCCTTAAAGCTACAGTTATATGCCTCCTCGTACCCAGACTCTTCCCTTTTTTCATCCTAGAGCTGGGTCTAGCTGAGCCGCCCCACTAAGGCTCTTGGTGATATTAACAGGCTTCCAGGACCGGCTGCAGTTTGTTTACCAACTGAAGCAAAATCAGCTGTTGATGTTCTCTGTATAACTACCTAATGTCGGCTCTGACTCAGCTCAGCCCGGTCCTGACTCCGAGCCCCTCCCTGACACAGCCTGGCCAAGCTCTGGCCAGTGGTTCATCTGACACCTCCATCAGATGGATCAGCTGTTCAAAGGGTCATCTGAGAGCTCCATCAGTTGGATCAGCTGTTCAAAGGGTCACCTGATAGCTCCATCAGGTGGATCAGCTGATCATAAATTGTCTGGCGCCTCCATCAGGTAGATCAGCTGATCATAAATTGTCTGGCGCCTCCATCAGGTAGATCAGCTGAGCGTGTCCAGCAGCAGTGGAGCTCTGTTCAGCTGGTCTGCGGTTAGGTTAAGGACAAAGCTGTGAGCAGTCTTTGGACTGGGTGTAGGAGTGGATGAATTGTGGCCTGACGTGATTCCCTCTCTTAAGCGTTGGCAGTTGGCCTGGAGCCTTATAGGAATCTCTTCAGCTTGACACGCCTAACACACAAACCTGAATTTAGCTTTGATTTCTTCTCTATGCCAAGAGCCTCATTCAGGGATTAAAACCACTCTGCCCCCAAAAATAGCTCTGGCAGCAGATCAGTAATACAGATTGATTCATGGTCCACCAGCAGCACCTCCATCAACAGCAGCGGCCCAGAGACAGGGTCCTGAACACTCCATAATCGTTCTTTGTTTCAGTCATCCACAAACAGTCCTTTACTGAGCTGCAGAGCTGCAGAGCTGCAGAGCTGCAGAGCTGCAGAGCTGCAGAGCTGCAGAGCTGCAGAGCTCAAAGCTGCAGAGCTGCAGAGCTGCAGAGCTCAAAGCTGCAGAGCTCAGAGCTGCAGAGCTGCAGAGCTCAGAGCTGCAGAGCTGCAGAGCTGCAGAGCTGCAGAGCTGCAGAGCTCAAAGCTGCAGAGCTGCAGAGCTGCAGAGCTCGGAGCTGCAGAGCTGCAGAGCTCAGAGCTGCAGAGCTCAGAGCTGCAGGGCTTTGAGCTGCAGAGCTTTGAGTTGCAGACTTTAGAACTGCAGGGACTTCCACTAACAGTTTTTAAATGGTCTTGGTCCATAGAGAGAAAGAGGACTGATAAGGAGAGTTTGCTGACTCAGCTCAGCGTGTTGTCAGAGGATAATCTCAAGTCCAAGTTTGTAGAACAAAGAGCAAAACCAAAACGGGTTTTATAAGATTTTGAATTTGATGTGAAGTCAACCAAAGTTTCTTTTAACAGATGGACAATTTGGTGTTTAAACAGATTAGGTTTTAGACCATGGTTTAAATCTCAAATTTGTCGGATGAGTTAAATTAAAGCCCCAGTGCTGCGGGATCAGGTGGAATTATGTGATCGTGATTTGGTTAACAAAATCATGGATGTCTTCACAGTTTTTGATTGTTTTTAATTTGAAACAAACATTTGACCTCTGATGACCAAAGCCTGAGCAGCTCTTTGCTCTTTAATTACCTCAGCCTTGTGGCTCAGACTCCAGTGTCTGTCTGAGGCTGCTCTTCACTCTCCTCTTTCACGCCTTCTTAGACAGCTCGCTCATACCCCAAAGAGCTCTGTTTCCTTCCCTGAAGCCGTGGAGAGGAGCGCGGACATTAATCAGAGAGGCTGATGAGAGGTTAAACCGGTAGACCGGATGACCCGGCTCACTGGCTCAGTTATTTGTGTCCAGCTCTGCCCCTTTCCTGCACATCTGCGTGAGAACACAGATCTCTGTTCAGGATCTGGTGGAACTAAATGATTTCAAATCTAGATAATATTCCCTCATGCATTGCCGGCATGCTTTCTGCTCTCCCCGACCCTGGCAGACGTCCAGCTCCTGACAGCATTTCCTTTATTCTGCTGCATCTCAGAGACACAGAGAGCACAAGCTCACAGTGTGAAGAAGACTCCATCCAGCTCACAGTTTGTAGACAACTCTATTCATCCTAAGGTTTTAAACCAAATCCATTCAGCTCACAGTTTAAAGACGACTCCATCCAGCTCACAGTTTAAAGACGACTCCATTCAGCTCACAGTTTAAAGACGACTCCATCCAGCTCACAGTTTAAAGACGACTCCATCCAGCTCACAGTTTAAAGACGACTCCATTCAGCTCACAGTTTAAAGACGACTCCATTCAGCTCACAGTTTAAATACTAATTTTTTCAGCTCACAGTTTAAAGAAGACTCCATCCAGCTCACAGTTTAAAGACGACTCCATTCAGCTCACAGTTTAAAGACTAATTTATTCAGCTCACAGTTTAAAGAAGACTCCATCCAGCTCACAGTTTAAAGACAATTCTTTTCAGCTCACAGTTTGAAGACAACTCCATTCAGCTCACAGTTTAAAGTTTACTCCATTCAGCTCACAGTTTTAAGAAGACTCCATCCAGCTCACAGTTTAAAGACGACTCCATTCAGCTCACAGTTTTAAGAAGACTCCATCCAGCTCACAGTTTAAAGACGACTCCATTCAGCTCACAGTTTTAAGACGACTCAATTCAGCTCACAGTTTTAAGAAGACTCCACCCAGCTCACAGTTTTAAGAAGACTCCATCCAGCTCACAGTTTTAAGAAGACTCCATCCAGCTCACAGTTTAAAGACGACTCCATTCAGCTCACAGTTTAAAGACGACTCCATCCAGCTCACAGTTTAAAGACGACTCCATTCAGCTCACAGTTTTAAGACGACTCAATTCAGCTCACAGTTTTAAGAAGACTCCATCCAGCTCACAGTTTTAAGACGACTCCATCCAGCTCACAGTTTATTGACGACCTTGTCTGGCTCAGACTCTAAAGATGACTCCATCCATCTCAGGGTTCGAAGAGTACACCATTCAACCCAGAGTTTAACGACAAATTTATTCAGCTCACAGTTCAAAGATGAATCCATTCAGCTCAGAGTTTAAAGACCACTTTATCCAGCTCACAGTTTATCTTTTTTTTTTTATCTTTTTTTTTTTTGATCAGAAATACATCAGACCTATGACCCAGTTCTTCCTGAACCTTAACTGGTTTTCTGAAACCTTGGCATGGTTTGCATGCAGAGAAAAACCTTTCCGTCATCAAGGCTTGAGTACTGCAACGCAGTCATCAGGAGTCCTAGCAAGAGCCTACGAAAACTCCAATTACACCTAAAACAGCGCCCTTAGGATCCCGATGAGGGTGTAGACGTAAAACCACATAACACCCATCCCTCATTCCCTCCACTGGCTTCCACTCTCATTCAGTATTCAATACAAAATATTCTTTCTAATTCATCATTGCATCCACAGAAATGCCCCCCTTACATAAAATAACTCCTCACACAACAAACCTGATCACGATTCCCGGGACTGAGCTTTGTACGATGGGTGATCGGGCCTTTAGCTCAGCCGCTCCTCGCTTGTGGAATACCCTCCCTGAGCACCTGAGGGCCCCACAAGCAACAGACTCTTTCAAGAAGGGCCTTTCTTTTTTTAAAAAAAAGCTTTCTCTGAAAGCATTTAACCAAATTATAATCTGGTTTTGTTTTTTACCTTGCTTTACTGTCGCACTTTGAGATTGTTTTGATGAAAAGTGCTTCACAAATCAAAATTTATTATTATTATGATTATCTCTTGGAGTTTCATTTAAATACTCTGTGACGGAAAGGATCCAAATCCTTTAAACGCTGCTCGCTGTGTGAATGAGGGACGTTTGCCTTGAGTGACTACTGCCTGAAAGCTCTCTGGGGTTCACCAATCCCATAATGGCCTTTCTTCTGAGACAGGGAGCAACAGTTTGATGTTCAAAAAAGGCATCTGCTGGTGTCCGGTTACAGTTGGGCTTTCAGATGATCAGAGGAACCTTTCAGGGCAGATGTTTAGAGAGTACGAGCATCACAGGGCCTGCCCAGCCAGAGTTGTTAGTTTGACATGTCTTTAACGTTGGAGAGCGCACACATCAAACGGAAACTCACCCCCTCCAGAGGCTCATGCCCCCAGCAGGATGTTTCACTCTGAGTCTCACACAGAGCTGCAGCAGTGCCTCCTGGTGGCGGAGGAAGAGGAGAAAGGAGGCCTTTCAAACTGAAGAGCAACCCTTCAGACTGTACTCAGACAGATCTGCAGCAGTCACTCCTCACAGGAGACCTCCAGCCAGGTCTCAGGTTCAGACAGGAGCTCCTCCCTGTCCCCCTGCTCATAGAGACGGGTCCTGGTCTCACCATGACCCCTCAGACTTAATGCAAGTAGACCCAGATTACTGCAGACAGGTGGAGTCCAGTTTGAAGTTTCAGCTCTATACTGATAATCTTCATCCTCCTCCTCCAGCTGCTCTCTTCATCCCTCTCCTGCACGGAGTCGAGGGTTAGATTCCTGTCAGGGAGTGGAGAGTGGATACACTTTTCTCTCTCTGGCTGCAGAAAACAAAACCCCTCTTTCTTCAATATTCCTCCCCTGCTTAGAGTTGGATCCTGATTCAGCTTCAGTACCAACAATTCTCCTCTCACATGTGATCTGAGGTCAGGGTGTGCTGTGTGGAGTCCAGAGACATCAGATGAGCTGTATTAACTCCAGAATTAGTTTTCCCTGCCTGCTGCAGGCTAAAACCATCAGTCACTTTAAAAAGCAAACTGTAATGGAAAAAACGATGTACAGCGCTGCTCGACTCACATGTAGACCCCCTTTCCTCTGAGGAACCTGTGCACAAACTCACACAACTCTCTCCAGCCTCTGGAAAGGATGGGTTAACATGTCTGTGCAGCAGCAGAGGGCCATGAGAATCCCTGAGTCAGGTCTAAAACATCCCAGAGCTGGGCCATGAGAATCCCTGAGTCAGGCAAGAAACACCCCAGAGCTGGGCCATGAGGATCCCTGAGTCAGGCCAAGCACATCCCTGAGCTGGGCCATGAGGATCCCTGAGCCAGAGCACGAGGATTCCCTTAGCCAGGCCATGAGGATCCCTAAACTGGGCTAACAGGATCTGTGAGCCAGGCCATGAGGATAAGTGAGCCAGGTCATAAGGATCAGTGAGCCAGGCCATGAGGATCCCTAAGCCAGGCCATGGGGATCCCTGGTCAATGCCATGAGGATCCATGAGTCAGGCAATGAGAGTACCTGAGCCTGGCTCATGGATTCATGAGGATCCATGAGCCAGGCCTAGAACATCCCTGAGCCAGGTCACGAGAATCCCTGTTCTAGGCCATGAGGATCTGTGATTGGGGCCATGAGGATCCCTGAGCTAGGCCACGAGGATCTCTTAGCTGGGCGATGAGGATCCCTGAGCTTTTAGCAGCACAGAGAGCGTTTAGGATGGGTCCAGAGAGAGCTGGAAGAGAACCAACTATTACTCCTCCTTCTTCTAATGCAGACCTCAGAGACGCAGGGATGATGCTGCTGGATCTGAACCCTGGTCTGTCTGAGTTCCTACAAAGTCCAGACACATACCATGAGGACTTGATGCTGATCTGCTGATCCTGTGCCGTCTGTGCACGCTGCCCTTATTGTTTCTGTGTGTACCGCTGGTATGCATGGACGGCTGTGTGCTCAGCAAGGTGTCAGGCTGTGCAGATCTGTCTAAACACTAAGTCCTCTCTGTGAGCTGAGTGTGTGTTAGTGGGAGTGTTCGGAGGCCCCTTCCCTCCTTTGAGGAGTTGTGTGACAGGACTGGACGGACGGGTTGGGAGAGGCCACATCCTCAGAATTTCCTGCTGTGGTCGTCCAGATAAGAAACAACCAGTAGTCACACTCCACTGTTACTCAGAGAGAGAGACCCCAGGGGACACACAGCACTGAGCAGAGTGTGTGTGTGTGTGTGTGTGTGTGTGTGTGTGTGTGTGTGTGTGTGTGTGTGTGTGTGTGTGTGTGTGCGTGTGCGTGCGTGCGTGTGTGTGTGCGTGTGTGTGTGTGTGTGTGTGTGTGTGTGTGTGTGTGTGTGTGTGTCTATTCTCCTGCTGAGGGAGAAACCCTGTCCCTGTCTTCATAGGAAACCAGGAGTTCATGTTTGACTGAAGCTTCTCTCTGCTGCTCGCTCATGACCTGACTGTCAGACCGTCTCTGGAGTATGTTCATGACCTGACTGTCAGACCGTCTCTGGAGTATGTTCATGACCTGACTGTCAGACCGTCTCTGGAGTATGTTCATGACCTGACTGTCAGACCGTCTCTGGAGTATGTTCATGACCTGACTGTCAGACCGTCTCTGGAGTATGTTCATGACCTGACTGTCAGACCGTCTCTGGAGTATGTTCATGACCTGACTGTCAGACCGTCTCTGGAGTATGTTCATGACCTGACTGTCAGACCGTCTCTGGAGTATGTTCATGACCTGACTGTCAGACCGTCTCTGGAGTATGCTCAGAATGTCAGACTGTGGCATCTGACTCCAGTTAAACACATGTACGAGTGACAGCAGAACCAGGACAGACATC
>NW_027437197.1:27958291-28060791 GCF_033239565.1 Halichoeres trimaculatus | reverse complement strand
GATGATGATGATGATGATAGTAATAGTGATGATCATAATGGGTAAGGCTCACTGGCCCAATCTACTGGCTGGTCTCCTGGGGCTCACAGCTGGTCTTTGGTGTGTTTCAGGAACGCTGAGGGTGAGGAGTACCTGCGTCAGAGAAGGATGCAGCTCCCGTTCAGCTTCACCACGGGGGAGGGTGTCCTCTATGACCACGGCCCCACGGTGGATGTCACTCAGTTCCAGTTCAACAAAATGTTTGGGGGTAATGAGACCATAAAGGATGGGGCCCCCCGCTCTCTGCTGGACTGCTTCCTGAGACAGGACGAAACTGCCTACACCAAGACCATCGACCCCCCCATCCCTCTGGACCAGGTCTTCATTGACAGCCACGCTCTGGTCAGCGTTCCCAGTGACGACTGGCTGGAGGGCAAAGCTGTGTCGACACCAGAGAATCCCATGGTGGTGAAAGAGGAGTCCAGACAGTCCGTGATGGCCGTGATCAATAACCTGGAACAGTTGGCTCAGAACAGAGACTTCTGTGCAGCGCTGAAGAACCTGGATGTGGAAGAGTCAGAGCTTACAGACTGGGAAAACACCCTGAAGAGGTTGAGTCTGGCGGAGCTTCAGCAGAGCAACGTGAGCTCGGAGCTCGACAGCATCTTCACTAACGATCTCTTTGACTATATCGACCACGTTCTGTTCAAGGAGAAAGGAGAAGAGGGCCTAAATGCCGGGACTCCAGCCTGCCTCTCAGTCCATCAGCAGGACCTCTTCTCTCAGGCTGCAGACCCACTCTGTGATGATCCTCAGCTGTTCCAGATTCCCAGTCCAGATCAAAATGGCCTTCAGATAAACGGGATCTATGCTCCGCAGCAGAACTCAGACGCTCAGCTCTTCAACAGCACACAGAAACTGTCCCACCAGGGCCCTCTGATCCCTCAGTCTGACTCCAACCTGCCCCCCCTCCAACAGCTGCAGCTCCAGGACATCTTCAGTCCCTCTTTGGAGCTCCCAGAGCTCACGCTTCCTGACCTCTCTGCCTCCTTCCCATCCTGTGAACAGACCTCCAGTTCTCTTCCTCAGTCTCCGTGGGTCCAGCTTCAGAACCGTTCCTCTGCTGATGGACACTTCCTGCAAACCTCTGTCAAACAGCTGAATCATGTGGCATCTGGCGTCCTGGACATGTTGCCTCCCCTGATCCCCTGCAGTGACTTTAATCCCTCCAACACACCCAACCTTCCTGTGTCTTTCCCCTCGTCGTGTCTGCAAGGTGGCACTCCTGAGAGAGCTCATGTCCAGCCGGTCAAGCAGTTGCCTCAAAGCCAGACCCATGTGAACATCCTACAGAACGGACCTAGTCTGATGCCAGCAAGCCAAACTTTCCCACATGCCGGGCAGTGGCCAAGCGCCACTGGACTGAACGCCGCTCAGCAGGGGGGCCTGGCGTGTGGCCAGGCAGCGTCTCAGAGCAGCTGCATGTTTAACCCGCACTTTTCCTCCAGTCCTGCAGGGGGCGACATTCTGGCTCTTACAGAGTCTGCAGCCCTGAGGGGGGCCAACAAACCTCTGGATCAGAGTCCTCCTCAGGGGTCCTGTTACTTCCAGTGGAGTCACAGCGAGCCAGTGGTGGGAACGTCCGTCATCCTTCAGGAGAATGCAAACATCAGTCCCCTGTCGGCTCCGCCCACCATGACCTCTGAGCACGCTCTGCAGCACTTCATGGACTGCCACCGACCCACAGAGGTCAACATGTTCCACTGTGAGTCCTACAAACTGCCCCCAGAGAGACGGAAAGATGAGAGTTCAGTCTGATAGCAGGTTTAGGGTTAAGTTCATACATTTGTTAAAATTAAAGTCCCAGTGAGGAGTTTCTCAGCGATCTTATTAAGTCTCTCCTTTAGATATCTGCCTGATCCTGATCCACGCTTTAAAATGAAATTATCAGCACCAACATTACAGGTTACAGGTTATTTTAAATAGCTACATCTTAGCTTCCTAAGAAGCTGGGTCAAGTAGGATTTACAGCATGTATAAGTCTCCATGACAACACCACACCGGCTGATGAAGATTTTTGGAGAGAAGAGAGATCTGTGTTTTTCTCTGCTGAAATGGTTTCTGTGATTAATTTTGTAGTGATGGTGGACACTGGAGCCTAACTGTCAGACAGAAAAAGGACAGAAGAGCAGAAGAAAGAGAGATAGCAGAGAGATAGAGCAGCAGCTAAAGGCTAAAACATGAGGGGTTCATCTGTTTGTGATAATGTTGACTCCAACCCACAGTCAGCAGTTATTCTGCAGTGGTCCGTACAAACTTGAGAGTCTATCAATAAAATGAAGAGTGAAGTTACGTTAGCTCTGCTTGGTAGAAGAGCGCTAGCAGGACATGATGAGGTTTTACACATTACAGACATGTCTTGGACTGTCAGCTGCTTTGAATATAAACAGCTACTAAACTACACAAACTGACAGTGTTTACTTGTTGCCACATTTGCCTACAGATATGTTGGAGCACCGAGCTGCTGATAGCGCTACATATAGCTGGCTGCTACAACTTTTGTTTGATGTCATATTTCAAACCATAGAGCAACGTAACTGTACTAAAATATACCTTACCTCGGCGTGTTGTATCCAGTAAAAAGTTGTCTTGAACCAAGAAAACTTGCTTTGATACAATCTGCATTTAATTCCAAAACAAACACACGCCTTACTAAAAGTCATTAACAACAGTGTGCATGAGACTCCGGGCCAGAAGGTGTCTCATGCACACTTTAATTGGACTCCCGGGGAGTCCAATTAAAACAGATCCTCCTCACAGCATCTTTAAGTATCATTTCTGTGACTGAAACATCTCTCTTCAGATTTCTCCTTTCTTCTCAGAGATTCAGTCCTTTGACCCTGCTGTGTCCTCTGTGCTTCCTTCAGCAGGATGAAAGAGTCTCTGCTGTGGATTTTTGTTGCTGATGGAGATGTAGCGATGAACCCGACACAGTTGAGTGGAGATGTTTGTGCAGAAAGGAACCAAGAGAAGGACAAAGCAGATGGAAACAGACTCTCAGTGTATCTTTATACTTTTTATATCTCTTTGTATCAGATAAACTTTGTTCAGTCCATATGTTTAAAGCTGTTGCTTACCCTTTGTCTACCTGAAGATACATTTGAATAATAATGAAGTATAAAAGCCAGGTATGCAATGTCAGGATGCAGCTGGAGCCTTGAGGAGGATCAGCCAATCACAGCCAAAGAGAACTGTTGTTAAAGGGAAACCAGCTTTGGTCTCAGACGGAGACGTCATTTCTTAAACAGGTTGACCCACCATGCATCTGGACTATCATAAACCCTGACTCAGACTTCTTCCCTTGGTTCAGTGGAGATCAGTTTAACTGAAGTACCTGAAACAGCTGCAGAGCCACATTATATAAGCACATAAATGAATCTGCTCCCCAAAGGAACTCTGGGTAATTAATCTGTGAGCTTGGGTGCAGAGAGCCTGAAACATGTCAGAGAAAATGATTACCATTAGAAAAACTAACAGGAACTATCACATTACCCCGATGCTGTCTGTAGGTGATTACACCATGCATTCTCCATAATCACCAACAGAGGGCAGACTTAGGTTTCAGACTGAGTGATCTCATATTGACTCAGGAGAAGAGGTTCTAACAACAACAAAAATTATTATTATTATTATTATTATTATTATTATTATAAATAATAATTAAAGTATCATAATAGTAATGATGTATAAGCAGTATGTGTGTGTCACTTTGAGAAACTCAGACTGCCCAGATTTCCAGCCCTGAGTCTGTCCTTACAGCCACGGGTGACTTCCTCTTTCTGTACAGGCCATAGTTTGACTGAGGACCAAAAGGGATGAAGCATGTTGATGTGCTGTGTGACGGCCAAGTGAGAGAAAACATTTAGTTCGTCTGAATCTGAGCAAAGTTAGAGTAGAGTTTTCAGGTCGCAGCTGCAGGCCGATCTGAGTTCATCCAGACTGGCGTCCTGGAGATCTTTTCTAAACCACACACAGCGTGACCCTCCATGTGTTTCTGGGGTAGAGCCCTCGAAATGATGGTCTGCTTTCTGTGAAAAGTTCCTTCAGCTGTGTTTCTCTCTCAGTCCTTCAGAGCTGCACTAACCAGGGAAGTTATGAGACACGGGTTTAATCCCAAAGTGCATTTCAGCTCTCCGCAGAGTTTTTATTCTTTACCCTTAGGAAAGAAGGGACCACACTTCATTCAGCTGTGACCGCTCTCTGCAGAGACAGAAACCTGCCCTATTCATCAGATTTACTTTTTTTGTAGTCTGTTTTATAATCTGACAGACTGACCTGGACAAGAACAGCATTAAAGGCAGCTTCACTGTATCACCCAGTATTTACCTGTGTTATATTCTTTTATTCTGATGCTTCAGACTTTAAACGTATTAAAGACGCTCAAGCTGCAGATGCTGTACTCACACACCAACATGTGCGATACCTGATATAAGAAAGCCAAATGTTTTACCCACAGCTCTGTTTATGTGTTAACATGTGCCTTAACTGTTTCCATATTGCTGTTATTTGTAAAAAAAAAAAAAAAAAAAAGACAAAAAAATCAGTTTACCCAGTTTAATCTGCTCATTCGAATATATACAAATATCTGTATGTAGTTATGGTTTCCTATCTTAAACAATAACTGACCTTTTGTTGAATGCTTTTTCATAAATACGTGTGTGCAATAATGAAACTGTGGTCTGTTCCTTTATTCCATCAGACACTTTATCAAACGTCAGAGAAAAAAGAACAGTGAAGTGAGTCAGAGGAGTTAGTATGTCTATTTTTTTTTCTATCATTCCTTTAATAAAACTTGACAAATACAAATCCTAAATGGTTGAAATAAATAAACCAAGTGATGCCACAGCTGTCTCTGCTTTCTCCAGCAGGTGGCACCCTCCTCTCTGAGTGAAGTTGACAGGACTGGTTAAAATTGGGCTATTTCATGTGGTGATGATTCATCAAACACTGAATAAAACAGTAGAAGTAAAAAGAATAGAGGATATGTCATTTGTTTTATTAGGGATGGTAGTGATACAGTGCCCTCCATTCAAATACGGGAGAAGACACAAATGAGCTTGTACATTAATAAAGTAGTTATCTCAACATTTGAAATCATCTTTACATTATCATCATAATCGGAATGGACCGCTGGTAGAAGGAAGGTATTTATATGGAAAACTGTGGCTGTTGTCACCTTTTATTTTTCATAAAACAATTTCTGCCTTTATCCTGTTACATGTTGACTGAAGAAAGAAAATCAGATATTTTCAAATAGTTACCACTGGTGGAATCAAACCCACGATGCAGTGAAAAGCACAACCTTATACAATCTAGTGGGCCGCACTCAAACCACTCACCTTCTTAGTTTCCTGCATCAGCAGCAAACAGTGTAGTATGTGACATCTCTTGATTCACTGTTATTCTGGTCTCATTTAACTGTGGTGGTACAGCTGTCAAACGATAACACTAAGGCAAGCTCATGGAGGACGTTAACACCAGTGGAGCAAAAGCTCACTTGATCTTGATTTTCAGTATAAATACGGACGGTGAAAGCAGGGCCTCACGATCCTTCTGACTTTTGGGTTTTAAGTAGGAGGTGTCAGAAAAGATACCAAAAAGTCTAGATTTATGTTTCTGACCAAGAACATCATTAATTACAGTTCTAGATGAATTTAACGTGACACATGCCGTTCACAAGGCTTTCAGAAGCTTGTCAGACCTCTGAGATGCAGCTAAGGTAAGCCTGACCGTAAGCCTGCCCGGGACCAGGCATGTCACACTAGCTTATGTGCCATGGTAACCAAGCCACGCTAGCCCCAAGCCCTGTTTGTGGAACCCAACTCTCTTAGCGATGCTAACCAAAATAAGCCAGGCTTTGAGCTGAGCCAGCTGCGTGGAATACTTAGTTTAGTTTTTTTTTTAGGTTGCACACAGTGTCGTTTTGTTTCCCCTTGTGTTGGAACTGGTTTGGCCAAACCATATGTTGTCCAATTGTTGCATTGTGTCAGGTTTGTGTGTTATGTTCACACCTTAGGTTCAGTTTAAGTTGAGTAATGTTAAGTTGACTTCTTTTGTAGGCCGAGTTAAAATAAACATATTTTGTACAGTTCATTTAAATTTTGGGTAAAAAAAAGACCCACTATTTCCAAAGAAAAAACATTGTTGTTCTCTATACTGCTTTGTCCCTGACAGTCTCAATGTGTCTTACTTTTCCACTCACTGAGTCTCATTTTGTGACTCCTTGTGTCTCACTGTGTGTCTCACACTGTGTGTCTCACACTGTTTGTCTCGCACTGTGTCTCACTGTGTGTCTCACTCTGTGTGTCTCACACTGTGTGTCTCAAACTGTGTATCTCACTGTGTGTCTCAGACTGTTTGTCTCACACTGTGTCTCACTGTGTGACTCACTTTGTGTCTCACTTTGTGTCTTATTATGTGTCTCACTGTGTGTCTCACTGTGTCTTTCACTGTGTGTCTCACTTCGTGTCTCACTGTGAGTCTCCCAATGTGTGTCTCCCACTGCGTGTCTTACACTGTGTGTCCCACTGTGTGTCTCACTGTCAATCTCACTGTGAGTCTCACACTGTGTGTCACACAGTTTGTCGTGACTTGTGTCTTAATGTGTGTCTACCTGTGTGCCTCATTGTGTATCTCACTGTGTGTCTCACTGTGTTTCTTACTGTTTGTCACTCACTGTGTCTCACAGTGTGTTCCACTGTGTGTTTCGCTGTATGTCTCACACTGTGTGTTTCACTTTGTTTCTCACTGTGTGTCTCACTGTGTGTCTCACTGTGTGTTTCAAACTGTGTGCTTACTGTTTCACACTGTGTGTCCCCCACATTGTGTCTCACACTGTGTGTGCTTCTGTGTTTCTTTCAGTGTGTCTGTGTATCTCACACTGTGTGTTGCGCTGTATGTCTCACACTGTGTGTCTCACTGTGTGTTTCACACTGTGTGTCTCACTGTGTTTATTACTGTGTGACTCACTATTTGTCAATCATTGTTTGTCTGACTGTTTGTCTGAAACCTTGTGTCTTACACAGTTTGCTACGCACTGTGTGTCACTGTAAGTGTCACACAGTGTGTCTCACAGTGTGTGTCTCACACTGTGTGTGTCACTGTGTCTCACTTTGTTTCTCACTGTGTATCTCACACTGTGTGTCTCACACTGTGTTTCATACTTTGTGTCTCGCTCTGTGTGTCTCACACTGTGTGTCTCACTGTTTGTCTTACTGTGTGTCTCACTGTGTGTCTCACTGTTTGTCCTACTTTGTGTCCCACTGTGTGTCTCACCTTGTTTGTGTCACTGTGTGTCTTGATGTGTGTCTCACTGTGTTTCTCACACTGTGCACAACTGTGTCTAACTGTGTTTCTTACTATGTGTATCACACTATATGTCCTACTGTGTTGCATACTGTGTTTCTTACTGTGTGTCTCACACTGTGTCTCACTGTGTGTCTCACACTATGTGTCTTACTGTGTTGCTCACACTATGTGTCCCACTGTGTTTCATACTGTGTGTCATCCACTGTCTCTCCCACAGCGTGTAAAACACACTGTGAGAACCACAGCGTGTTTTACACTGTGTGTCGTACACTCAGTGTCTCACACTGTGTGTGTCACTGTGTTTCTAACTGTGTGCCTCGCTTTTGGTTTAGCTGTATGTCTCACACTGAGTGTCTTAAAGTTTGTGTCTAATTGTGTGTCTCAATGTGGGTCTCAATTTGTGTGTCTCACTGTGCTTCACACTGTGTTACAAACACACTGTGTTTCATTCTGTGTGTCTTAAACTGTCTGTCCAAAATTGTGTGTATTACACTGTGTCTCACACTGTGTGTCCCACTGAGTTTCTACTGTGTCTCACACTGTGTGTCCCACTGTGTTTCATACTGTGTCTCACACTGTGTGTCCCACTTTGTGTCCCACTGTTTGTTTCACACCGTGTGTTTTACTGTGTGTCACACTTTGTGTCCCACTTTTTGTCACTCTGTGTTTCTCACTGTGTCTCACACTGTGAGTCTCACTGTTTTTCTCCCTGTGTGCTTCACTGTGTGCCTCGCTGTCAGTTTAGCTGTATGTCTCACACTAAGTGTCTCACAGTTAGTGTCTAACTGTGTGTCTCACACTGTGTGTCTTAACGTTCTTCACACTGTTACCCTCTGCATTTTTTTCTTTGTGTCTCACACTGTGTGTGTTACTGTGTGTCACACTTTGTGTCCCACTTTTTGTCACTCTGTGTTTCTCACTGTGTCTCACACTGTGAGTCTCACTGTTTTTCTCCCTGTGTGCTTCGCTGTGTGCCTCGCTGTCAGTTTAGCTGTATGTCTCACACTAAGTGTCTCACAGTTAGTGTCTAACTGTGTGTCTCACTGTGTGTCTCAATTTGTGTCTCACACTGTGTGTCTCACTGTTTTTCACAATGTTACCCACTGCGTTTTTTTCTTTGTGTCTCACACTGTGTGTGTTACTGTGTGTCACACTTTGTGTGCCACTTTATGTGACTCCTTGAGTCTCACTGTGTGTCTCAACCTGTGTGTCTCACACTGTGTCTCACTGTGTGACTCACTTTGTGTCTCACTTTGTGTCTAATTATGTGTCTCACTGTGTGTCTCACTGTGTGTCTCACTGTGTGTCTCACTGTGTGTCTCACTGTGTGTCTCACTGTGTCTTTCAATGTGTGTCTCACTTTGTGTCTCTCTGTGAGTCTTCCAGTGTGTGTCTCCCACTGTGATTCTCCCAATGAGTGTCACACAGTTTGTCGTAACTTGCGTCTTAATGTGTGTCTACCTGTGTGTTTCACTGTTTGTCTCACAATGTGTGTCTCACTGTGTATCTCACTGTGTGTCTCACTGTGTTTCTTACTGTTTTTCCCTCATTGTGTGTCTCACAGTGTGTTCCACTGTGTGTCTCACACTGTGTGTCTCACTGTTTGTCCTGACTTGTCCTGACTGTGTATCTCACTTTGTATCTCACACTGTGTGTCTCACTGTGGGTTTCGCTGTATGTCTCACACCGTGTGTTTCACTGTGTTTCTCACTGTGTGTCTCACTGTGTGTCTCACTGTATGTCTCATAGTGTGTCCCACTTTGTGTCCCACTGTGTATCTCACACTGTGTGTTATGCTGTATGTCTCACACTGTGTGTCTCACTGTGTGTTTCACACTGTGTGTCTCACTGTGTTTATTACTGTGTGACAAACTATTTGTCAATCATTGTGGGTCTGACTGTTTGTCTGAAACCTTGTTTCTTACACAGTTTGCTACGCACTGTGTGTCACTGTGAGTGTCACACAGTGTGTCTCACACTGTGTGTCTTACATTGTTTCTCACACTGTGTATCTCACTTTGTGTCTCAATGTGTGTTTCAAACTGTGTGCTTACTATGTTTCTCATTGTGTGTTCCACACTTTGTGTGTCACACTGTATGTTTCACTGTGTTTCTTACTGTGTTCTCACACTGTGTTTCTCACACTGTGTATCTTACACTGTGTCTCACACTGTGTTTCTTACAGTGTGTCTCACACTGTGTCTCACACTGTGTTTCTTACAGTGTGTCTCACACTGTGTCTCACACTGTTTGTAAGGCACTGTGTGTCTGACACTGTATGTCTGACACTGTGTGTATCACTGTGTGTCTCACACTGTGTCTCACACTGTGTGTCTTACAATGTTTCTCACACTGTGTGTCTCAAACTGTGTATCTTACAGTGTGTCTCACACTCTGTGTCTCACACTGTTTGTAAGGCACAGTGTGTCTGACACTGTATGTCTGACACTGTGTGTATCACTGTGTGTCTCACTGTGTGTCTCACTTTGTGTCTCACTGTGTGTTTCGAACTGTGCGCTTACTATGTTTCTCACTGTGTGTCCCACACTTTGTGTGTCACACTGTATGTTTCACTGTATTTCTTACTGTGTCCCCCACTTTCTGTCCAAAACTGTGTGTATTACTGTGTGTCTCACACTGTGTGTCCCACTGTGTTTTACACTGTGTCTCACACTGTGTGTCTTACATTGTTTCTCACACTGTGTGTCACACTGTGTGTCTTACTGGGTGTCTCACACTGTGTTCCACTTTTTGTCCCACTGTGTGTCTCACAACGTGTGTGTTACTGTGTGTCACACTTTGTGTGCCACTTAATGTCACCCTGTGTGTGTCACTGTGTGTCTCACTGTGTTTCTCACTGTGTGCCTCGCTTTGGGTTTAGCTGTATGTCTCACACTACGTGTCTCACAGTTAGTGTCTAACTGTGTGTCTCACTATGTGTCTCAATTTGTGTCTCACACTGTGTGTCTCACTGTTCTCTACACTGTAGCCAACAGTGTTTCTTTCTTTGTGTCTCACGCTGTGTGTGTTACTGTGTGTCACACTTTGTGTCCCACTTTATGTCACTCTGTGTGTGTCACTGTGTGTGTGTCACTGTGTGTCTCACTGTGTGTCTCTCTGTGTGTCTTGCTGTGTATCTAACTGTTTGTCTCGCTTTGTGTCTCACTGTATGTCTCACACTATGTTTCTGGCACTTTGTTTCTCACAGTAAGTGTCTCACTGTGTGTCCCACACTGTTTGTCTCCCTGTGTGTCCCACACTGTGTGTCTCACTGTGTATCTTACAGTGTGCCTCACTGTGTGTCTCACACTGTGTGTCTCACAGTTTCAGATTAACTGTGTCTCACTTTGTGTCTCACACTGTGTCTCACACTGTCTGTCCCACACTGCGTGTTGTACTGTCTGTCTCACACTGTGTCTCCCACACTGTGTGTCTCACTGTATGTCTCACACTTTGTCTGTCACATTAAGGGTCTAACTGTGTTTCTTTCTGTGTGTCCTGCACTGTGTGTTCCACTGTTCCATACTGTGTGACTCACACTGTGTGACCCACTGTGTTTCATACTGTGTGTCTGACACTGTGTGTCTCACTGTGTGTCTCACTGTGTGTCTCACTGTGTGTCTCACTGTGTGTTTTGCTGTGTTTTTCTGTATGTCTCACACTATGTTTCTCACAGTTAGTGTCTCACTATTTGTCTCACACTGTTTGTTACTGTGTATCTCACTATGGGCTTCACTGTGTGACCAACTGTGTGTCCCACTGTGTATCTTACAGTGTGCGTGTCACTGTGTGTCTCACTATGTGTCTCGCACTGTCTGGCTGTGTGACCCGCACTGTGTATCTTACTGTGTGTCTCACTGTGTATATTACTGTGCATCCCACTGTTTTTTTCTGGATCTCATTTCTGAGCTGGCTGAGGATCCTGAACCTTGGCAGAGGTGAGGACAACCCCCCCACCCCGCTTCCTGATATCGGCAGGAAGCACTTTCAGTCATGTCCTCTGTAACAAAGATTGAAGAGTTGTAAAAATCTGTGCCCACAGATTCTGACATCAATAGTTTACGCTGCTGTCTTTTAAATGAAACAGTGAATAATGGTTTGAGGAGAGGCAGCTCTCTGAGGTCTGAGGCATCAAACAGACCCTGACTCTTTCTCTGTTTCTTTGTTTCTCATTGTTTGTTTGCAAGGTTTCTTTGTTTCTCTCTGTCTCTGTTGCTTTGTTCCCCTGTGTCTCTGTTGCCCGATGACGCTGTTGCTTTGTTTCTGTTTTTTTTTTCACTGGTTCTTTGCTTTTTTCCTTTTATTTATTTATTTTTTATTATCCATACTTCTTTGTTCTGTTTCTCTGTATGTTTGTGTCTGTGTTTCTTTGTTTATTTTTGTTATTTGTCATTTTTTCCTTTTTTGTCATTTGTTTCTATCTTTGTTTGATTCTGTCTTTTCACCTTGCTTTGCTTTGTTTTGTTTCTATTTTTTTCTGTTGCTTTGTTTCTCTGTGTCTTTATGTTTGGGTACTCCTGTGAATGCTGGTCTCTCTGCAAACCTGCAAGACGACCTTGGTTTGCAGTCGGTCTGAGAGGACCCCAGCTCTCCTTGAGTCTAGTCTGGTTAGCTCAGAGCATGAAAAACACATTTACAGCTGGTGTGGCACAGACCCCTGGGGACACTCTGTGTCCAAACAAACAACAAACTCTGGTCACAGTGCAGCCAGCTTTTAGAGGCATGAAGGGCAGGAGGAAGGATTTATGCAGGCAGAGAAACAGAAACAATCACCAAACACAGTCACTCCACATACTTACCTAGGTAAAAACATTTAAGTTGTTTCATTTTTTTAGGTTTGAGGGATAGAAACTAAAAGAAAAGACAGTCAGGGATTGTTTGCTGCGTCTGTCCGTATGTGTCTCTGTGTTTGTCTGTGTCTGTGTTTGTCTGTGTCTGTGTTTGTCTGTGTCTGTGTTTGTCTGTGTTTTTCTCTGCCTGTGTTTCTCTCTGTTTCTCTTTCTGTTTCTTATTCTGTTTCTTTTTGTGTTTCTCTTTTCTATTTTCTATCTGTCTTTCTTTCTCTCTTTGATCCCCCAGTCTGTGATTCTTTCTGTTTCTATCTGTTTCTCTCTGTGTCTCTTTGTCCGTGTTTCTCTCTTTTTCTCTTTGTCTGTTTCTCTGTGATTTTTCTCTCTGTCTGTTTCTCTCTGTGTTTCTCTCTATCTTTAGGGTAACCCCTGACCCTAACCCATCTATCTATCTATCTCCCTATGGTGGACGTGTGTTGAGGTAGTGCGGTAGAAGGTGGTCAAACTTTGTTTCTTTTCTTTTGTTATCGCCTTTTTTCCGTTTGATCATTGTTTGAATTATTTGTGTAAACTTTGGTCAAACAGTTTAGTGTGTTTCTTGGTGTTTTTGGTGCATTTTTCGTGCCTTGTGGTGAGGATGGCGTCCTCAGAGACGCCACCACCGCCGGCTTCCCTGAGCCACGGTGTGAGGCTGGTGCCACCACCGGCCTACACCGTGGAGCAGGTCTTGCTGGCTGTGGGAGACCAGATGGGTCACGGGAATATCTTGTATGCTTACTGTATGAACAAGGCTGTGGTTGTGTTTTTGAAACATCAGAGCTTTGTCACAACTCTGATTGAGAATGTATTAACCATCAGCGTGGAGTTCATTCAAGTTTCTCCTTTGGCTGTGCCGTGCACACGGATCACAGTATCTGGTGTCCCTCCATTCATCCAGAATGAAGCCCTGGAGAAAGAACTGAGGTGTTTTGGTAAGTTTGCCAGTGGTTTTCGTACTGTTGCTTTGGGGTGTAAGGATGCTAAGTTAAAACATCTTCAGTCTCTGCGAAGGCAGGTTTTCATGTTTTTGGACTCTCCGTCTCTAACACTGGACATCTCCTTCCGTGTTAAACATGAGGAAGGTTTCTACATGGTTTATGCCAGTTCAGGAAATATGGAGTGTTTTGAGTGTGGAGATGTGGGCCACAAACTTGTTGCTTATCCACACAGACAGCAAACCGTGAGACTGGCTGGGGGTGACAGCGGGGAGGTGGGCGGTGAGGCCGGGCAGCCTGCAGTCGCGGGCCCGGTTGCTGCTGCCGGTTCCTCGGGGTCGGTGGCTGCTGCTGCTGGCCCCGCGCGCTCAGCGGTGGATACCACTGGCCCTGCACACTCTGGGGCGGCTGCAGCTGGCCCTGTGTGTTGGTACCGGCTGCCGGTTCTTCGGGGTCGGCAGCTTCAGCTGCCTGCTCCGGGGGCTCGGTGGCTGTTGCTGGTCCCATGCACTTGGCGCATGGCTGATCCATGCTGGACAATTTGTTTTTAATGTGGGACATTTTTGATGTGTGCGAACTGTACAATTTAAAGACTGGAATAATTTCCATTGACCGGGAGAAAGCCTTCGATCATGTCAATCACTCCTTTTTATTTTCCACCTTGCAGGCTTTTGGTGTTGGGGAGCACTTTCTGTCCTGGGTGAAGTTGTTGTACAGTGGTCTATGTTGTGTAGTAAAAGTGGGCAGTGGACTAAGCAGTCCTATTCCAGTTGGCAGAGGCATCAGGCAGGGCTGTTCTCTCTCTGGCTAGCTGTATAGTGTGGCCATTGAGCCTTTCCTTTGTAGGCTTAGGAAGCATTTGAGGGGTTAATGTCTACTTGAGTCAGCCTTTAGTGATCTCAGCTTATGCTGACGATATTAATGTTTTTGTGCAGGGTCAGGAAGACATCCAGAAGCTAAAGCACTGCCTGGACCTTTATGAGTAGGGTTCCATCAGCCAAGGTCAACTGGGAGAAAAGTGAAGCTTGTTTAGTTGGCAACTGGAGTACAGGAAGCACTCTCAGTCTTCCTGGTGGCCTCAGGTGGGGAAACAGGGGGCTAAAAGTTTTGGGAATGTATTTGGGAAGTGAGGACAGTATGGCTAAAAACTGGGAGGGAGTGCTGGACAAGGTAAAAGCCAAGTTATCTAAATGGAAATGACTAGTACCTCAGATATCTTACAGGGGAAGAGCTCTGATTGTCAACAGCCTGGTGGTCTCATCTCTGCGGCACAGGCTTCAAGTGCTGAACCCTTCATCTGGACTGGTGAAACAGCTGCAGCAGCTCCTGGTGGACTTCTTCTGGTCAGGTCATCACTGGCTTCGAGCATCAGTCCTGTACCTTCCTGTGGCAGAGGGGGGGCAGGGCCTGATAGACATTGCCTCCAGGACTGCTGCTTTCAGGCTTCAGGCAGCTCAGTGGCTACTGTACGGATGCTCTCTTGGCTGGTCGGCTGTAGCTCGGCTGCTGCTCTGGAAAGCTGGGGGGCTGGGACTGGACAAGCAGCTGTTCCTGCTGAAGCCCCCTTCTCCCAGCCTCACTGGACTGATACCTTTCTACAGTTACGTTTTTGATGCCTGGAGAACTCTGGTTTTCACCCAACCATCTGACCCCAAGCCCAGGATGTGGCTGTTCGAGGAGCCACTTTTCAGCAACGGTCTTCTGAGTATCACCACACTGTCCTCTGTCACCCTCAGGTGTGCTTTCATACAAGCAGGAATCACTAAGCTTGGACAGCTGACAAAAACACCTGTCCAGAGACAGGTTAAGGTCAACCAGAGTGGCTTTAGGTCAACCAGAGTGCTGCAGAACCTGGTGAAGGAGGTGTGGCAGTCTCTGTCGGGGCCCCTCGGGGTCTTTGATCTGAATCGGGGTCTGGTGGAGCGATGGACAGACGGCCATGGATACATCTTCCCATCTCTGATTGTGAGTCCTGCAGTGGGTGACTGGAGGGAGGAGAGTGGACTGTTGCTGTTGCTGAGGAGTCCAGTACTGGGGACTTTGAGCTTGTTCACGGGGAAGCAGCTTTACCTGAGCTGCATGAAAGTGCTGAACCTGCGATCCCTCAACAGAGTCAGGGAGTCCAGGTGGACTGAAGGTTTTAGCTCAGGCTTTTCCCCTAATGGCAGCTGGAGGGTCCTGTATAAGCCTCCTGTGGAGAAACGTGTGGCTGATCTCCAGTGGAGGATTATACGTGGAGTGATAGCTACGAACAGATACAGAGCTCACCTTGATCCGAGCTCTGGGGAGGGATGCCCACTCTGCTCTCAGACAGAGACCACAGAGCACCTGGTGCTGTCCTGTCACAGACTGACAGGGCTTTTCAAAACACTGAAGGAGTTGGTGGGGGATTTGAGAGAGGTTTTCTCTTTTCCCTTATTTGTCTTTGATCCCAAATACACTCCCAAGAAGAGGCAAACTCTGGTGCCAAACTGGCAATCTGGAAGAGTCTGAAAACAAGGTTCTGGTGGTGGGATGGACTGACCCAGTTCCTTGTTTGAAGGGTCTGGTAGCAGCTCAATTCAGAGTTGAGTACACTTTTTATAAAATACTTATAATTTGGATGGCTTCAGTGATGTGTGGGCTGTCAGACAAGTCCTGTGCTCACTGGGGGACGATGGTTCATTGGTGCTAAATTTCTAAATCACTAGGTTTTTGGAGGCTTTGTGTGTGTGTGTGTGTGTGTGTGTGTGTGTGTGTGTGTGTGTGTGGGGGGGGGGGGGGGGGGGGGGGGGGGTTGTATTTTAAACATGTTTTAACCAATTGACATGTAATCGGTTTTTTAAGTATTGTCAGAATGTCTCAAAAATAAAGTTTGTTAAAAGTCAGTCTCTCTGTTTCTCTCTGTGTTCCTCTCTGTTTCTCTCTGTTTTTTCTGACTGTTTCATTCTGACTGTTTCTCTGTGACTGTTTCTCTCTGTGTTCCTCTCTGTGTTCCTCTCTGTTTTTTCTCTCTGTCTGTTTCTCTGTGACTGTTTCTCTCTGTTTCTCTCAGTCTGTTTCTGTCTGTTTCCCTCTGTGTTTTTCTCTGTGTTTCTCTGTGTTTCTCTCTGTCTGTTTCTGTGTTTCTCTCTGTCTGTTTCTGTGTTTCTCTCTCACTGTTTCTCTCTGTGTCCCTCTCTGTGTTTCTCTCTGTTTCTGTGTTTCTCTCTCACTGTTTCTCTCTGTGTCCCTCTCTGTGTTTCTGTCTGTTTCTGTGTTTCTCTCTCACTGTTTCTCTCTGTCTGTTTCTGTGTTTCTCTCTCACTGTTTCTCTCTGTGTCCCTCTCTGTGTTTCTCTGTGTTTCTGTGTTTCTCTCAGTCTGTTTCTCTCTGTTTTTATCTGACTGTTTCACTCTGTGTTTTTCTCTTTTTCTCTCTGTGTTTCTATCTGACTGTTTCTTTCTGACTCGTTCTCTCTGTGTTTCTCTCTGTTTCTCTCTGTCTGTCTGTTTCTTTCTGTGTTCCTCTCTGTGTCCCTCTCTGTGTCTCTTTGTGTTTCTCTCTGGTTGTTTCTCTCTGTGTTTCTCTCTGATTGTGTTATGCCTATCTCTGTTTCTCTCTGTTTGTGTTTTTTTCTGTGTCTCTCTGTCTTTGTTTCTATCTGTGTTTTTCCTTTTTTCCCTTTCCTTCTCTGTCTGAATTTTTTATCTCCCTGATTGTTTCTCTCTGACTTTTTTCTCTGTGTGTTTCTCTCTGTTTCCCACTTTCTCTTTTTCTCTCTGTGTATCAATTCATCTTTCTATTCGTGTTTTTCTCTTTGTTTCCTTTAGTATAATCCTCCCTGTCTGTTTCTCTCTGTTTCTCTGTCCGTGTTTCATTCTGTTTCCTTCTGTCTTTGTTGAACTTTTTGTTCCTCTCTCTATGTGTTTGTTTCATGTTTCTCTCTGTTTCTCCCTTTCTGTGCTTGTCTGTTTCTGTTTGTCCTTGTTTCTCTCTGTTTCTATCCATCTATGTTTATTTCTTTGTTTAACTCTGTCTTTGTTTCTGTCTGAGTTTCTCTGTATGTCTCTGTCTTTCTTTCTCTCTGTTTTTTTGTTGTTGTCTGTTTCCCTCTGTCTTTCTTTCTTTCTTTCTGTCTTTTTCTCTCTGTGTTTCTCTGTCTGTTTCTCTCTGTTTCTCTCTTTGTTTCCCTCTGTCTTTCTTTCTCTCTTTGTTTCTCTCTGTCTGTTTCTTTCTGTGTTTCTCTCCGCGTTTCTCTGTGTTTCTCTCTGTGTTTCTCTCTGCATTTCTCTCTCTCTGTGTCTGTGTTTGTGTTTCCCTCGGTCTGTGTTTTTCTGTGTCTGTCTGTGCTTGTCTCTGAAGCTGCTGGATGAAGCTTTGATTGATAACTGACTAACTCACAGATGTGATGTGAGGAGAGGACAATCTTCAGAGACCATCGGGCCTGATGATAAAAAGACTCAATCAGAGCTCTCAGCTGGATTAGCAGCTTTCAATGAAGAGAAGTGTCTCTCCAGGTGAGTTCAGTTCCAGGTAGAAGGACCTGGAGGATGGTGTTTCTGGTCTTTATTTGTTTTTAAAGAAACGACACGTGGACTCACAGAGGGCTCCACAGAACCCATGGTTCAACAGCTTTATTCCAGGTGCACAGATTATTCTAGTTTCAGGAAACCCTGAGATTTAAAACTGAATGTGAGGGATTAAAAAACTTTAAGCTCATATTGGTCCCAAAACAAAACCCCCATCAGGTTCAGGTTCAGCTTCAGGTCTGTTAAGGGCTTTAATAAAGGATGGTCAGCTCACATTAGCTCACACTCTGTGCTAAATTAGCTTTTTATTGTGAGATTAAAGACTAAATAAAACCATGGATCAAAAACGTAAGTGATGTGGACTCCCTGGACTGGACTGATCTGGTGGGCTCCGTCTGGGTTCAGGTCTGTCACAGAGGAGTCTCTACTACTAATCAAAGCGTGGGTCTGACTGTGTTTGACTCTGGCTCTTTCAAATGTGTTGGCCTACTTTCTGTCCTTACATATGCTGTGGGGGTCTTCAGCCCCTCAGGGTCCTGATCTGGTCATGTGACTTAATGTATGTATTACAGCTGGGTATGATGGACCAACTACAACCTCCATTCAGACCACCGGGGGAGGGGGTGAGCTGTAGTTCCGGTCTCTGTCAGATGATGCTGTGGACGGGTGGGCTGGTTACTCTGAGGTCTGTACCCAAAGGGCTGATTCTCTTTCAGGTTTCTGATTGGATAGCTGATTTCTCAGGTGTGCTCTGTCTTTAGAGTGCACTCCCCTGGTGGAGAGTCATGGAGGTCGGATTTCAGTCTGTAAAAAGAGTTTTCTTCGATGTTCTAATAGGGCTCTGTGTTTTTGAATGCACATCCAGCTGATATCCTCTCACTCACTGAGGAGGAGGAGGAGTCCTCAGATCACAGCTGGTACTGAGCCCTCTCACATCATCATTTTTTAAATATGATGCATTATGGGAAATGTTGCTTTTATTTCTATACCTTATTCTTTAAAAGTTTTTCTCCTCTGTGGGTTATCCTTCTGTCCTCGGTCCTCCAACAGATCCTTAGTCTTCTGTCCTCCATTAGACCCTCTGTCCTCAAACAGACCCTCTGTCCTCCATCAGATCCTCTGTCCTCTATCAGGTCCTCTGAATCTTCCATGGTTCAGACTCTGTCCCGTGGTTTTTAGTTTCAGAGGCAGACTCTGGATGTCCTATGGTCTCTGGGTTCAGGTACAGACTCTGGATGTCCTATGGTCTCTGGGTTCAGGTGCAGACTCTAGATGTCCCATGGTTTTTAGTTTCAGGGGCAGACTCTGGATGTCCTATGGTCTCTGGGTTCAGGTACAGACTCTGGATGTCCTATGGTCTCTGGGTTCAGGTACAGACTCTGGATGTCCCGTGGTTTTTAGTTTCAGGGGCAGACTCTGGATGTTCTGTGGTCTCTGGGTTCAGGTGCAAACCCTCGGAGCTCTCTGTACTGTTGCAACAAATCCATCTCCATTATTTAAAGTCTAACCCCTGACCCACATTCAGCCCGGGCCACTGCGGACTCAACATAAACCTCCATCTCTCATCCTGAGCGCTGATTGGATGCAGGGCCTCACTCGGGAACGCGCCTGCGTGGACACGCTCGGCCTGTGTTTCCAGGAGATTCTTCCGCGTGCCCGCGCAGGCCTGCTGCGCATGTTTGCTATAATTTTGTTACATGGCTCTGGAGCGCGTGCCTGTCAGAAATCTGTGTCGGGCGTGCCCGCTAGTGGAATGCGCGCGCCCGCGGCCCCCCTCCTCCTGCAGCTCGTGTCCGGCGCTAATTGGAGAACCGCGCTGATGGAGGTCAGAGATGGAAGTAGCAGAAGTCTATCTGCAGCGCTGAGTTTGTGAAGTGGAGGACTGAGGAGGACCGAGGCTGACCGAGGAGGACCAAGGAGGACTGATCCGCTGCTCCCACCATCCCCTCCTGGGTTTCATGGTCAGGATGAAAACTCCACATCCTCGTCTGACTTGGAACAAGTTCATCTCTCCGTGAGGCTGATGGGACAAACACCGAGCCCTCGTCCCCCAGAGCCGTCCGTTTTTTAAAGGACCACATTCTGCTGCGTCACGCTTTATTTTGCTTTTTATTTCATTTTTAGATTTTAGTGAATTTCCGGCCGAAGCTTCGAAAAGGGGTGAAAAGCTCCGGATCGACCGAGCCCGCTCCTGTGGCTCTGAGTGAATACTAATTTCAGTGTGATAACTCGGGTTATCAGGAAGAATGTGTTGATTTGGAGGATTACAGCAGAGGAAACTCGGTGGCTTACATGTCGCGGTAGAAAGGGACTGTGTGTGTTTCTGTGGGCCCATCACAGGCTTATATAAGAGGAGCCGTCATGTATGCAGGACGCAAGAGGAGAAAACCGGTCCAGAGAGCGTGAGTTCAGTCTTTTTATTTTTCATATCCGTTAATTAAGAGTTAAAAAATAATTATCCACTGTGTTAAAATAACTAAAAATGGAGATGATGAGCTGCGACCAGGATCCTGATTCAGGGTCTTGATTCTGTCAAACACGAAGCCGCTCAGAGAACAGGACCGAAACCCGAATATGGTCCACGGTTGGACGTTTCTCTGCAACATTTCGTTCCCCCTGAGTGAACAATAATTTTCCTCTGTATCAAACACCTTAATTTTTGATAACAGTGCTCTGTTGATTTCCTGGGCCGTGTGTTTTAGAGGAACGCTCCTGTGCGCATGGAGAGCCGTGCACGGCTCCTTTAATGCCTGCGGATTACTGCAGGCCTGCAGCCGCGGCCTGATTTTAACCTTCAGCACTTCCCTATGTGATCTCTGTTTCCGCTGCAGCTTTTTACCCGAAGGCACGGCGAAAACAAACACAGTACAGAAAATTATGACATTTTCTTCTTGCTCCCTATTTTCTTGGTTTGGAAACACGGGGAGTCTGATCGGGATGCTGCGCCATTTTCTGTTAGAACGCCCTTCAGAGGATCAGGGGACAGGTTCCTCCTCCTTAGTTTGCTTTGATTTTGAAATTAAAATATGTGGCTTTAATGTTTAAATTAATACACATCAGACCGGTTGCTGGTCCTGGATATGCCGTGGAGTGAAGGCTGGTCTGGGTTCAGGTTTGGACTCTGTTGTATTTACAAACGTCCGTTTAAAAACCTGGTTCCGCCTCCAGCAGCAGTAATCTGCAGATCAGCTGTTGGTGGCTGTGATTATAAAGTCTGAGCAGCTCCACTCTCTGTTTTGCTATGACATCATGGTCCTGCACCGTGCGTCCGCCGCCTCAGCCTCCATCTGAAGGTGGAGCAGACAAAGCCCGTGTGCAGCTATGATCTCTGCATTGTTCTGTGATCTGATCTCATGTGACTGAGTTTAGAAAAGCAACAAACTGTGCGCAGTGAGAGGTTGCGGGAAGGCCGCTGCTGGGGGCAGGAATAACGGAGCCGCTGCTCACTAACTCTGTTGATCTCTGTCCGCCCAAGAATAACGTGTCTAGGACGGTTTCTGTCTGAGCTGCATCAGCCTGTCAGAGAGGCAACTCTGAGCTCTGAGCACGGGAGGAGGAGGGACTGCTCCTCCATGATGAGGCAGAGACATCACACCTGTAAATTTACCTGAGTGGGTCCTGAGAGGGACGGCACCCCCAGTGGAGGCTGTTTTCTCCATCTGTTAGTGCAGCAGCAGCAGCTCTGCACATCAGCACTCAGTTCATGTTTGAGGCCTTCAGCTGCATCTGCACAAAGCAGGCCTCTCTCTCTCTCTCTCTCTCTCTCTCTCTCACACACACACACACACACACACACACACACACACACACACATTCTGCAGTGTGTACAGTGCGAGTGCAGCTCAGAGGCGGTGTCATGGCAGCAGGTTTGGTCCATGTTATGCTCAGTGATGGGATGTGCCAGTGCCAGTGTGTTGGGACAGTCGCAGCAGCTATCAGGTCATGTTTTTGTAACTCTGTGATGTTTTCTGAGCATGAGGACAGAGGACCACATACTCACACAAGTGTTGTGTTTGTGAATGTGTGTGTTTCTTAGTCTGTAGGGAGCTAACCCATTAGCATTAAGGCCTTCTGTGGTATTGTTAGTGTGTTTCAGTTCGGCCTGAAGCTCCTCTCTGAGATCAGCCTTTACACTACCTGCTCATGTTGTTGATTCTTTTTATCAGACCTGATTTTCAGAACAGGGACAGCTGGTCCTGGTCTGTGCTGAGGTGGAGGATTAAGTTTCCTGTTCAGGCCTTTTTTAGTCCTTCCCTGCTTTATTCCTTAATTGATGAATATTTGTTTGTAATGATTATCCTCTCTGTGAAGACTCAGTGTACGTGTGTGTGTGTGTGTGTGTGTGTGTGTGTGTGTGTGTGTGTGTGTGTGTGTGTGTGTGTGTGTGTGTGTACACATGTTTCTATAAATGAGGTTATATAACCTGTGAGTGTATAGACTCAGCAAAGCTAGGCCTGCTTTGTTTGAGGCCTGCTCATTCTCAGGCTTTCAGTCCAGATTCCTTTATTAATACTGTTTGTTTGTTTGGAGACAATTACATATTAATAAATGTAAAAAATAAATAGATAAATACATACATAAAAATAAATAGAAATATGTATACACAAACATGAATATATTTAAACATAAATTGTTATAAATGAATATGCATGAATATAATTAAACATAGACATTTGTATAAACATAAATAGTTATAAATAAAAATAAATATGTTTTATATGAATATTAAAAAACATGTTTATATTTTCTGCTCAGTGCAATTCCGGTTTGAAAGCTCATTTCTAGGTGAAGGCCGATTCATTTAATATAAATCCTCTAAAACCTTTGAAGAGGCAAATCAGAAATACGTCTGATATCATACAGGAGACATTAAAGCATCATTTTTCCAATTAGAGATAAACATTGTTACAGAAATATAGGTCCATGAGTTTTTTCATTTTAAGATTAAATAAAAAGGAGTGTTAGGGTGAGGGTGAGTTTGTCCTTAAGAACATATGAAATGCAATTTGTTGTGAATTAGAATTAATCAATAAAGTAAACTTAAAGAAGACAGTTAGTAGAAAAGAAGTGGCACTGCTTTTTATTGTTTACATAGAGATCAGGGTGAATATGAGGGACAGGGTTATTGTCTGATAGTTAAACAAGTCTGTGTCTTTATTCCCCCCGATTTTTAATATTATCCTTTTAAAAAAAACATACCTTTATCCATTTCCCCATCTGCAAATTTATATTTTATTAAATACCTTAAATTCTTTGCCAGGGTGGAAAAGAAAATTTGTTCCAAGACTGAAAACTCTACAAAAACTTGAGGGTTGTATTTTGACCTCCATGTTACGAGCCTCTGGTGTTTTCTGGGTGAAGTCTTGGTCAGATACAGTTTGATGGACTCTTCCAAGCAGGAAAAAGCAGACATGGTGTGTTTGTGGTCTCTGTCTGTAATCAGCTCAGTTAATGATCTCTCTTTGAAATGATTATCAGGGTGAAGCAGCCGCCAGCCGAAGGAGCCAAGTCCAACCCATCCAAACGGCACAGAGACCGTCTGAACGGCGAGCTGGAGCGCTTAGCCAGCCTGCTGCCCTTTCCTGAGGAGGTCACCGCCAGTCTGGACAAACTCTCCATCCTCCGCCTGAGCGTCAGCTACCTGAGGGCCAAGAACTTCTTCTCAGGTAAGATCCACCAAAACCATACCTGAAACAGAGACTTGAAGAATCCAACTGCACCAACCACAGCAACCAAAACCAGAGGGTCTGGAGGGTTTCTAGACCATCTCATGGTTTAAACTTCAGCGTTTTCATCTTTCATGATATTCGCTGTTGAGTGTATTTGCAGAGGAACAGGTGCACTAACTCGGGGGTTTCCAAACTTGACTATGCCAAGGCCCCCCAAATAACATTTGCTTCTGGCCAGGAACTCCTTTTGAAATAGACAACATGTCCAAATAAATCTCAACTTCAAGAATATATTTTCTTACTTTTATTCACTTTTCCATTATATTTACATTTGTTAAGAACAGAAAATTATTACCAAACAAAAGCCAGACTCACACAAGTAGGTTGTTGCAAAGGAGAGAAGGCATTCAGAGCTCTGTCAGCCAAGGTGGGGTACTCCTTTCTTACATGTAGTCAGTAGTTAGACAGAGGAAGAGCCTCAAAGTTTGGTCCAGTTTCTTAGATAGCTTAATATGCCAATGTTGCGGCTGGGTGCAGTTAGGTACAATGGGAAACTTGAGAATCCAACAATTATGGTAGTTTACTTGTTGAATGTTCTGGACAAATGGTTATAAAAATGAAGAAAATGAAATAAAACAAGTTAAAAATATAATAATTAGATCCTATTTTTCCTTCCCTCTAATTTTCTGAGGCCCCCTGGTGCCCCCTGATAGCCCCCACTTTAAAAACCACTGCAATGACTCATGGATGGTATCCATCAAAGCCTGCTGCCCCTGTTCATGTGATAGTTTTGGGAAAAGTTTACTCAAACCCAGAAAACATCCACACATCCTAAAGGATCTGCAGCTCACTCAGAGGAAGTGAGTCCTGAAGGCCTCTCCAAGCAATCTGCAGAATGAGTAATGTGCCAGCAGCTTTGCTGGTCTCCAGAAGAGCTGTGTGTTTGCTGTGTGTTTACTGTATGCAAGCTGTGTGTTGGCTGTGTGTTGGCTGTGTGTTGGCTGTGTGTTGGCTGTGTGTTGGCTGTGTGTTGGCTGTATGTTGGCTGTGTGTTTACTGTGTGTTAGCTGTGTGTTTACTGAGTGTTGGCTGTGTGTTTGTTGTGTTGTCTGTGTGTTGGCCATGTGTTTGCTGTGTGTTTTGGCTGTTCAAATGCTGTGTGTTGTCTGTGTGTTGGCCATGAATTTGCTGTGTGTTTTGGCTGTTCAAATGCTGTGTGTTGGCTGTGTGTTGGCTGTGTGTTGGCTGTGTGTTGGCTGTATGTTGGCTGTGTTTTGGCTGTGTGTTGGCTGTGTGTTTACTGTATGTTTGTAGTGTGTTTCCTGTCTGTTTTATATGTGTTGGCTGTATGTTTGCTGTGTTTTCTGTGTCTTAGCTGTATGTTTACTGTGTGTTTACTGTGTCTAAGCTGTATGTTTGCTGTATGTTTGTAGTGTGTTTCCTGTCTGTTTTATGTGTGTTGGCTGTATGTTGGTAGTGTGTTTCCTGTCTGTTTTATGTGTGTTGGCTGTATGTTTGTTGTGTGTTTCCTGTCTGTTTAATGTGTGTTGGCTGTATGTTTTATAGTGTGTTTCCTAGACAGGAAACACACAGACGTTTTATGTGTGTTGGCTGTGTGTGAGCTGTGTGTTGGCTGGATGTTTACTGTGTGTTAACTGTGTGTTGGCTGTGTTAGCTGTGTGTTTGTTGTATGTACGCTATTTGTTTGCTGTTTATATGCTGTGTTTTGGCTGTGTGTTGGCCGTGTGTTGACTGCTTGTCTGCTGTTTATATGCTGTGTGTTCACCGTGCATTGGCTGTGTGTTCGCTGTGTGTTGGCTGTGTGTTTGTTGAATGTTGGCTATTTGTTTGCTGTTTATATGCTGTGTTTTGGCTGGGCGTTGGCTGTGTGTAGGCTGTGTGTTTGCTGTTAATATTCTGAGTGTTGGCTGTGTGTTTATTGTGTGTTTCCTGTCTGTTTAATGTGTGTTGGCTGTATGTTTGTTGTGTTTTATGTGTGTTGGCTGTGTGTTTGCTGTGTGTTTGCTGTGTGTTGGCCCTGTGTTTGCTGAATGTTTGCTGTGTTTTGGCTGTGTCTTGGCTGTGTGTAGGCTGTGTGTTTGCTGTTAATATTCTGAGTGTTGGCTGTGTGTTTATTGTGTGTTTCCTGTCTGTTTAATGTGTGTTGGCTGTATGTTTGTTGTGTTTTATGTGTGTTGGCTGTGTGTTTGCTGTGTGTTTGCTGTGTGTTGGCCCTGTGTTTGCTGAATGTTTGCTGTGTTTTGGCTGTGTCTTGGCTGTGTGTTTGCTGTGTGTTTGCTGTGTGTTGGCTGTGTGTTTGGTGTGTGTTGGCTATGTGTTTGCTGTGTGTTGGCTGGATGTTTGCTGTGTATTTGCTGTGTGTTTGCTGTATCTTGGCTGTGTGTTGGCTGTGTGTTGGCTGGATGTTTGCTGGGTTTTTGCTATGTGTTGGCTGTGTGTTGGCTGTATGTCTGCTGGGTTTTTGCTGTTGGAGCTGGGAGCTGACCTACATTCAGGCATGAGGGAGCAGTTTCGAGTGGGTTGCAGTTTCAAATGCCCCTCAGTCATCGCTCCGCTCCCTCCAACCATTTCCAGGATGTCACAACACACGAGCGGCCGGCTCTGTATTTGTGCTGGATGTGTTTCCCAACATCTCACGGCTCATCTCATCAGCCTGAGACCAGGAGACCACCAGAGAGCGGGAGGAGCATCCAGCCACCACCTTGCTCACATGGTTTCATCCAAGGGGAGCAGGGCCTCAATATTTCAGTGTGTGTCTCTGAGCACTCTATAAGTGATGTCAGGTACACACACAGTGTCCATTAAAGCCGTTCATAAAGGATCAGAGCGCAGCACGCTGATGGAGATGTGTGCAGTCCTCTCCTCCATGCAAAATGAAGACATTGTTATTTTAGGCCTGATCTGCTGCAATGCGGCCATCAGAGGCTCCTGAAGTATGAATAATTGAGAGAAACCCTGGAGTTTAAAGTATTTATGAAATGGAGGCAGAGCGATGTTTGTTTAAGGCAGCGGCTTTCAGAAATGGCTGTTTGGGGCGAGAGCAGCAACAGCAGCAAGAGTGGTGGGAACAGCCACTGTGATACAGTATGAGAGGTTTTTTATGGGCTTAGGGTCTGGATGTGTCTCCTTTTAAACTCTGTGTTTGTGTGTGTGTGTGTGTGTGTGTGTGTGTGTGTGTGTGTGTGTGTGTGTGTGTGTGTGTGTGTGTGTGTGCGTGTGCGTGTGTGTGTGTGTGTGTGTGTGAAGGGGGCTAACAAGTAGAGTGTATAATGACGCTTAAGGTGCCCTGTAGAAAGAAACCGTCCTTGGTCAGATTTTTCTTTTTCTCCTCAAAGCAGCAGGTAAACTGATTAAGGGAGGCGCGAGTCTGCAGGTGTAAGTGTGCAGGTATAGGTGTGTAGGTGCAAGTCTGGAGGTGTGAGTGTGCAGGTAAGAGTATGCAGGTTTAAGTGTGTAGGTGTGAGTCTGCAGGTGTAAGTGTGCAGGTGCGAGTCTGGAGATGTGAGTCTCGAGTTGTGAGTCTGCAGGCGTGAGTCTGTTGGTGTGAGTCTGTTGTTGTGGGTCTCTTGTTGTGAGTCTGTTGGTGTGGGTCTGTTGTTGTGAGTCTGTTGGTGTGTGTCTGTTGTTGTGAGTCTGCAGGTGTGAGTGTAGGCATGAGTCTGTAGTTGTGAGTAGGTGTGTAGATGTGAGTCTGTTGCTGTGAGTCTGATGTTGTGAGTGTGCAGGTGTAGATGTGTAGGTGTGAGTGTGCAGGGGGGAGTCTTTAGGTGTGAGTGTGCAGGGGTGAGTGTGTAGGTGTAAGTTTTAGGTGTGAGTTTGCAGGTATAAGTCTGCAGGTGTAAGTTTGTAGGTGAGAGTCAGTAGGTGTGAGTGTGCAGGTGGTCCCTAAAGAAAGTGTAGAGGGTGTTGTTAGACTCAAGAAAGAAGGACATTTTCTGTACCTCCTCCTCCATCTTTGTGGCCTAGTGTCTGCGTCATGTTAGCAGCATTAGCTCCCCTGGTCTTCAGAGTTTTTTTTTTTTTCTGTGTTTAGAGTAATTTTTTTTCTTTTTCTTTAGCACACGTTGTGTTGTGATATCTCACAGGTTAGCATGCTAACATCCTCAATGACATGCAGTGGAGCTGAAGAGCTCTGATGGAGGCGGTCTGCAGCTCGATGATATATTTTTATGTGTTTTCTATATATCCTCTGTTTTATATCATGTTCCATGAATATCCCCTGGAGGAGAGAGGGGTGTCTGTGGGGGGAGCTTCAGACCCTGTGCCTCCTGAGCCTGTGATGGTTGTGGTGGATGTGGAGCTGTCATCAGACCTGGTTTTTGTGGCTCTCTTCAGAGTCAAGCTGCAGTGCCTCCTGCCACAGTGAATTATTGATACTGGATTCAGCCCCACAGGTCAGCCTATAGACATACCTTGTTGTCTAACTGCATTAGCCTACTTCCTGGTTGGTCTCTAAGTAAATAACGAGCTCAGGACCCGTACATTAAGGAAGTGGCTTCTCAGCCCCTGAGGGCCCCTAAAGGCCCCTGGCTGCTGGCTCCGGGTTGGAGACTGTGGTCAGCTGAGGACTTATGTTTGTACCCGACGTAAAGGATCCAGCTCTGAGAGGGGTGTGACATCTGTCTGCTTCAGGTGGATGTTTGGAGGAGCTCTAAACGCTGAGAGGCTTCGTCCCACCAGATATTACAGTTCATCAAAGGAGCGTTCCATTCCGCTCTCGGCAGAGGTTAACTTTTTCAGTTAGCTTTGTTGTTCTCAAACAATCCCATTATCTGCGGTGCATATAATTGAATATGTCAGAGGAGTTGAACAAAGCCCTGCAGAGCTCTGCTTAATCTCCCTGACAGTATTATCCAGCCCAGCTGCCATCTTTGTTATTGTCAGCCAGCCACAAAGGGCTCGTCCCACTCAGCCAGTCTGAGGAGAGGGGCAGCGACTTGTCCCTAAAACCGATAAAACCAGGGGATCACCCCCACTCTGAGTGTGAGGAAGCTCTCAGCCGTAAGGGCCACCTTCACAGCTGTTGTCTGTCTTTTGGATCATTTCTGCTCCGTGCGTGACAGCACAGCTGATGGGTGATGGGAGATCAGAGGGGCTGGGTTTAAGGTGGATCTTAGAGCATTTTGAGGGTCTCCCATAAGGACTCTCCTCTGTGGGTTTGATACTCTTTCCTCCCTCACAGGGCACACACAGGCTCCCCTGCAGCTCTGCGTTGACAGCTAATGTGGCGTGGAGAATCACTGATACGCACCGATCAGTGCTGGTCTGCTTTCTTCCCGTTCACCGCGTGTGGGGCTAGATTCACAACTGGTGGTCCAGATATTCTGAAGCAAAGTGATCACAACATTCATTTGTGGATATTTAAAATTGTTGAACGCTGACCTCCACTGTGGAGCTGCATGTGCTCACATTCTTCACAGACCTACAGAGTTTCATGAAAAACCAGCACTTGGACCACAGGTTCATGCTCTGCAGAGGATGAACCTCCCTGTCCCCCAAGACTCACTAAAACCTTTATGTATGAGACTATATCTGTCAAAGTCCAGAGCAGAGTTTAACATGTGGGTAGAAGAGCAAACTGTTCCCTAACTCCAAACTTAGCTTTAGCTTTAGCTCAAGCATTAGTTGGTAGTGTTTATGGTCCCGTGAGGACACTGTTTTCTTGTTTATGGTGTTGTGCCGTTTTCCCTAACAGGATCCTGAATGATACAGCTAAGCCAATAAGAGCTCTCTGCTCACTGGGCGGACTCTGCGGACTCTCAAAGCCAAATGGCCCGCCCGGCCTTATTCTTGTTCCACAGCTTTTGGTTCTCCTCTGCTCGTCCTGAGAGGCTCTGTGAGTTTTAAATGTCATGTGATGCTGTTTTGCATAAGCGGCACAGAGTGCAGATGCCTGTCAGGAGTTGTTACTGCAGAACCTCTAAGTTCATGATTCAGAGCTTGAACCTGAAGGATGTAAACGATGATTAATCCTGTGGTTCCTCCAGCTGCAGGCCTGTTGTCAAAGTGCTCTGCAGCTCTGTCACATCCTCTCTCTGTAAATATAGCTGGAGATTAGAAATAATCCCTGTGACCACAGAGGAATAGTCTGCTCGGAGTTTGTCTTTCACAATGTGGGTTAGTGTGGGATTTCCACAGCGTAAGCAACTACAACATCAACAACAACAACAATAACAACAAAAACAACAGCAACAACTACAACTACAATAACACAAGCTCCAGCAACAACAAAAACAAAGACATTAACAACTACAACAACACATGCACAAACAATAACATCAACAAAAGCACAAGCACCAGCAGCAACATCCTCAACAACAGCAACAACTACAACATCAACAAAGACATGAACAACAACTACAACAACAACACAGGCACAAGCAACAACACAAATGACAACACAAGCACCAGCAACAACAACATCTTCAAAAACAGCAACAACTAAAACATCAACAGAGACATTAACCGCAACTACAACAATAGCAAAAGCAACACAGGCACAACCAACAGCCTCACAAGCACCAGCAACAACTACAACAGCAACAACAACTTCAATGTGTCTCCCCCTGCTGGTTTGACTCATAAACTGAATCAAACATGGAGGTGGTCTCTGCTGTGAAGCAGATGTTTACAGTTGTTATATCAGAAATGTTGACTCAACCTGACTCTCAGACATCCTTACATGAGGCAGAAAGGCCGGTATTAGCCTCCTTGCTAACAGCTACTGGGTGCCTATCTGTCAGTCAATTAGCCACACCCGTAGTTATTCCAGTTCCTCAGCTTCAGTTCCTCTGAAGTACTAAGTAGTAGGAACTCCTCCCCTTTCACTGTGAGCTGATAGAAGAACAATCTCTTCACACTGAACCAGGCTGTAAACATGTTTACTTCTGCTGTATGATCAGCTGTTTGAATGGCTGTGGATGTGGTGTCTGCTGTTTCTGCACACAGCTTCTAGTGGACAGTCGGAGAACTGCATTTTGTATCACTTCAGCGTGAGCATCATAATTGTGGCATGTTTTCTCCCTGTCTGCTCTTCTGCAGAGAGCCACTGTTAGCCGCTGTTAGCCACTGTTAGCCACTATTAGCCACTATTAGCCTAGGGCTGGGCAATTATGGTAAAAATAAGAATCCCGATTATTTCAAATGATATTGAAATCACAATCAATATACACAATTATTCATTTATTCAAAAACTTCAGTACTGATTTAAAGAGCCAGCAAGTGGCACATTCAGTATTATTGATACACATAAGTCACACACACTCGCTGTGGCTGCACATGGAACACAGAAGAGCTATGAAGCACAGGAACTTGGATACATCTACACTGTGTGGCATATTAATTGTTTTTCTTCGATTTTGTTGTTTTTATGATTGTCAGATGGTAAAATTGAAATCACGATTAAAATCCAATTAATTGTCCAGCCCTATATTAGCTACTGTTAATTGCTGTTAGCCACTGATGGCTGCTGTAGGCCTCTGTTTGCCTATCTTAGCTACAGTTAGCCACTGTTAGCCTCTGTTAAAGGTCCCATATTCTGCCCCTTTTCTGCAGTTTAATATGGATCATTGATGGCTTCATGAAATGGTAGAAACATGTTTTGGTCCAAAAAGCCAATAAATCAAGCACCACAGCATTGTTTCCAGGCTCTCATAGCCCCTCTGTTCGGAAAGCTCTGATTTTCTGGGCGTGACCTTCATATGTAAATGAGTCTGATACCGCCCTGCTCTTCAGCATCACTGAGAGCGGCGCCACGAGCTCTGAGTGCACGATGTTTAGAAAACAGCGAAGGCTCGTCTACCGTAACATTACAAGCTAAAACAACAGGCTAACCACAGCTAAAGTTAGCAACCTGAAGCTAACACAGAGATAGGGGGGACACTGAGGAAAAGCTCTTACATCTGCTCCACAGCACACAGCATTTAAAATACTCACATTTCCAGGGTCCCAGGTTTGTTGGTAGATGGTTGGTAATGTGCCTGGATTCAGGACCAGTCTGTTGGCTAGCCCTCCGTTCTACTGTCCAATAGTGTTGTGCGAATCATGAACAAATTGTTCAATACCCGAGAATCACTTTACTGACTCGAGAATCATGATTCTTCGCCCCAAATGACTCATTTACTGGCTCAGTACAAAACTCACGGTAGCCCAGCCCCTCACTCACATCACGGGAGAATGGCTGGTATGTATAATGGCTCAACTCTGTGTATACGGGTCATTAACTCACCCACAGTACACACGGATCTCTAACTCACTCACAGTATGACTCAAAGCACATACGAGACACTCGCCAGCTCCAACGTACGTAGCATTACTCGACTCTTAGCACATACGGGTCGCACTAACTCGCTCACAGAATGACTCAAAGCACATACAGGTCACTAACGCACCCCCTTCCTCCCCGTGAGTTACGAATCACTCAATGGCTTAATACGTTGCACAGCTCGACTCACAGCACATTATCTCACTCACCTCCCGCTGGCGCAGACACTTGAGTTCGCAAACTTTTCCAACTTGCAATGTCTCGCCATATCGCTGTCATCTCGCATTTTATTCTCCTGTCTATGCTGACAGCAGCATTAAAACAGCACCACTGCCACCTACAGCACTATTGTTTGTTTACAAGTCAGGTATTAGATATATGATGCCAAATTGCTTTCTGGGTAACTGACTCGAGTGACTCAGATGACTCAAAAACACTATTCACTTTGGTGAGTAACTCATTTAAACTCGATTCATTAAAAAGAATTGAGTTTCCCATCACTACTGTCCAAAGTTAGAAAAGCAGTCTGCAGTGAAGTGACCAGCACACACATGCATGGTTTTACTGAGTGTAGCTGGAACATTTCCCTCATATGAACGCCCTAACGTTCGGCCAAGATTATCTTCTAGTGTGAGCGGTTGACAGATGAATCTTTAGCCCCACGATCGTCGCCCAGACTCGTCGGAGCCGCCCCGATAATTTTCAAACATGTTTGATATTTATCTGGATGATTACAACATTCATTCTCACTGAGGATGACAACAGCCAAGAGAGAGAGAGAGAGAGAGAGAGAGAGAGAGAGAGAGAGAGAGAGAGCCCCCTTACAAGAGACCGGACAACAGACAAACGCAGGCTGAAAGTGCAACTGAAAGGCTCCGGGTCAGCTGACTGCACGCTCCACTGGCCGACTTGAGCCAGTTCAATAATGCCTTTAAAAATAACACATAACCACGCCATTTTTATACAGTAGCAAACTGTTGTTTTATCAGTGATCGGTGTGAGATCATACCATTATTGGCTGATACAACAACACTTTTACCTCTGTCCCTCTGCATGCGCGTAATGGATGAAAGGCAGCGCTGCAGACAGCTCCACTTCTCTCTCCTCTTGTCCCACCAGTGCGCTAAAAACCTCAGATCAAATAACTGAGCACATGTGGTCCATCACCCTCTCTGGTCAAATAATCTTGGTGAAATCCTGTCCTGTGTGCTGGTCGGTATTTTCAAATCTTGTTGTTAGAGTGTGCTTAAGATTTAAGAGAAGATGATCTGTGAAGATTCTCCCTATAAAAAGAGAATAGAATAGAAAATACTTTATTTATCCTTGAGGGGAAATTCAGGAGTCACAGCAGCAATTAAGAAAAAAAAAGTAAGAAAGTGCACAGAAAGTGCAAAAAGGTCCGACGACATCCCGTCCACCACTCTCCAGCCCAGCCAGTCTCCACCTCCACAGGGTCCAGGACTGAGCCTCCCCAGCAGTCTGTTCAGTCTCTGTCTCCTGGATCCTGTCTGCCCACAGCAGGCAAAGCTCCTCCAATGTGGCGCCGGTGTCCGATGTCAGCTACGTCAGCCACGTCCGTGAACAGCACGATG
The DNA here is from genome assembly GCF_033239565.1 of Halichoeres trimaculatus. Taxonomy (NCBI): domain Eukaryota; kingdom Metazoa; phylum Chordata; class Actinopteri; order Labriformes; family Labridae; genus Halichoeres; species Halichoeres trimaculatus. Next base: position 28,027,645 of record NW_027437197.1, on the reverse strand, counting down.
CCACTCTGCCCTCCGGCAGCCCCTCTGCCGCTGGACTAGCATGGCTAGCTCATCCATCCCACCGGAGACAGATCCCACGTTCCCAACAACGATGGATGGAAGGACAGGTCCACGTCGTCACCTCCCAGCTCACACCAGAGAACCAGCACGTCGTCCTCACCTCCTCCTCCTCACCTCCAGGGAAATCATCAAGCCTTACACCAGTTAGCATTGACATGCTACAGGCTGCTAACAGCTAATTCCACATGTAAACAATGCAGCCATGGTTACATGTAGGATCTCCAGACAAACACAGGAGAAAAGTAGTAAAGATATCCCTGAAGCCACAAAAGTGTCCATGACCAACAATGAACCATACAAAGTGATGATCCACTCCCAAAACAAAGATGACTAAAAAGAGACGAAAAAAATTACAAGAAATGGACAAAGAAGAGAGAGCTGCTGCAACAGGCAGCTACTTGGGTAGCGCCTAGCAACGAAGAAAAAATATGTGTGAGATACAACCGGATTTCAGAATCTTTTAATATTTTTAAAATCCTGTAGTGTGAGCCAGGCTTTAGTCTTGTCTTCTTCTGAGATGGGAAGCTTGTGCATGGAACTATGTGGTTGTCTACAGCCAAAAACAGCCACACTCCTCTCCCCGCTGCTGGAGAGATTTCTCCCCAAATGGGGAGTGGGCGGGGAGGGGGTTCGGGGATATTTGCTCTGGTGGACCAATCAGGTCAGACTTGCTCCTGATTGGTCAAAAAAGGGACTCGCTGACGTCGGCAAACCCTGGAAATTCCAAACAGCTCGTTTTAGGTCAGGATTTTACATTCACAAACACTACTAAGTACAGGTTTTGTCATTAAATATCATATTTTGTGGACTGGAAGGAAAGTCAAAGACCCACAAATTTAACTAAAAGACTTAATAAAATGATATTTGCATAATATGGGACCTTTAAGGGGTGTTATCCATCAGCTGTTAGCTACTATTGGCCGCTGTTAGCTGGTCAGTTCTAGGAAGCTGTTCCATCAGAAAAAAGAGCAAAGTTGTGTCCTTTTGATGGCCACAGGAGCTGAGAACAAAGAGCTCGGCAGACGATGACTGAGGAGCAGAAATTAATCTTTTACAGGTTTCCATGTAAAGGATCATTATATGTTTATAAAGAAGCCTCTCAGAAGAAATGTCTCTGATTAATGGAGACGATAACATGGACCTGCACAGAGCACACGCATTATGTAAGTCCCCCTGGATCAGGACATGATAGAAATGAATTATGTAAAACACTGGCTGAGGCAGAGTGCGGCTGTGGGATCACAGTTTCTATAAAGCAGCAGTGCTGCCATACCTGAATTGAACTCACCTGGACATGCTCTGTGATGGTTCCCCTCAGACTCAGAGCTGTCATGCTTAGTGCTGCTTCATTTTACTGAGCTGGAGAGAGTTTAGAGGAAGTATTTGATGACTTTCAATCCTGGAGGTTTTTCTGTTTTTGACGTTTAGAGATCACATCAGCCTCTTCATGGCTTAGAGTATTCTGTCTGCTCCTGAACAGTGGCTCTGTTGCCATCTCCTGTCAGGGTGTTGGAAGAGATTTTCAGCATGCAAACACAAACTCCTTCATGTGATGCTCAAATGCAGTCCCTGAAAATATGTCAGTGATCTAAAGCTTTGATTCAGCACAAGTCCAGTACCACCCCCTGTCTGCTATCAATGATATCTGTATGGCAGAGTCCTGCAGCTGACTGCATGCTGTGAGTCTTACAGTCCAGCTGTTGTTAAACTCTGCTCCTCAGTTAAACTGATGTTTTTATATGATGACACGGCTCGCAGAGGCTGGAAGGCTGGCACACAGCTGGGAACAGGCCAGTTGTGGAGGTTTCTACAGCTGCTAAAGCTGAATCTGAAGCTGAGGTTGAAACTAAAGCTGAAGCTGCTGAAGCAACTGAAGCTGCTAACATTGCTAAAGCTGAGGCTGAATCTAAAGCTGAGGCTGAATTTAATTTTGAAGCTGAAGCTGAATCTAAGCTAAATCTGCTCAAGCTGAAGCTGAGGCCCAAGCTGAATCTAAAGCTGAATCCGAGGCTGAAACTAAATCTGATGCTGATTCTGAATCTGAGGCTGTTTGGGATGTGGTCCATAAACTGATACTGAATCTGAATCTGAAGCTAAAAGCTTAATCTAAATCTAAAGCTGTATCTGAATCTCAATGTGAAGCTGAATCAAAAGCTGAAGCTGAATCTGAAGCCGAATCGGAAGCTTAATCTGAATCTGAATCTGGAAATGAGGCTGAAGATGGAGCTGAATCTGAATCTGAATCTGAATCTGTATTTGAAGCTGAAGATGATGAAAATAAGGCTGAATCTGAAGGTGAATCTGACTAGAAGGCCTGAGCTGAAGCTGAACTGAAGGCTTTAGCGGAAGCTGAAGCTGCCAGGGACATGTTACATAAGCTGAGTGGCAGCTGTGAGGTCATGTGACCATCAGGTACCTGTTTGTCTCTGACAGTGGGATGAGAGTGTGTTAGCTCCTCCTTCTGGAGGCTGTCTATGAGCACACAGATGAAAAAAGCATGATCAGCAGTGGGTCATCCCCCTCATCCTCCTCCCTCCTGTCCTTCCCTCTGTCCTTCCCCTGCAGGGCTTAACCCCTCGCCCGCTCCCCTCCCCCCTCAGCCCTCTGATCACGATACAGCGCAGGGAGGAATGCAGGCCACCAAAGGGAAACCTGGTAATCAGTTGTGACCCCTCCCCAGCCCGCTCCGCCCAAATCCCATCACTCCCCTCTTCCCCTCCTCCCCCCTCTCTGCATCGCCCCTCATAAGCAAATATGCAACCATGTGATCGAGAAACCTCGGGAGACACGAAAGCAGCACAGGGTGCGTGCTTTCCCCCTGCATTAGCGGCCGCGTGTTCATGTTCAGCCTCTATATGTGAGCCTGCATGTGTGTGTTGCGTGCATCCATGTGTGTGTTCAGTGATGTGGGGGAGGAATGTATGTGTGCATCGCGTGTTCATTTGCTGCAGTGTTCAGGGGGTGAAGGAGTTGAAACATTCTATATTTACTCACTGCCATTCACACTCTGCTCGAATAATTAACACACAAACACACTCACACACATACTGTATGCATGCACCAAGCTGTGAGTGTGTGTGTGTGTGTGTGTGTGTGTGTGTGTGTGTGTGTGTGTGTGTGTGTGTGTGTGTGTGTGTGTGTGTGTGTGTGTGTGTGTGTGTGTGTACGTGCTGAAACCCATGCTAAGTCTTTGCTCTCCGTCCTGAACACTGATGACTCTCTAGAGTTTGTCTTGACAATGATCTATGAAATCAGACTGATAGAGAAACAGACAGACAGACAGACAGACAGACAGACAGAGAGGGGTGAAGCAAACTTTAAGTCAGTTATATGATATAAAACTGACTGTGGTTTTGTTTAGTCTTTATTTCCTGTACACAACCCTTTTTTCTCCTGCTTTGTCTTTTAATATGCTGTGATTATATAACTCTAGTTAACTCTGCAGTGTGTCTGATCTCAGTGAGGACTCTGGAATGACCTGAGGAGTAAGCAGCTGAAGCTTTGGTCCTAATGTTGACTGTGTGCTCTGGCACAGATGCTGATGATGACAGGGAGTCATTACTCTGCTAACTTTCAGTCAGAGCCCTGTCTGTCTGTCTGTCTGTCTGCCTGTCTGCCTGTCTGTCTGCCTGTCTGCATGTTTGTCTGCCTGCCTGTCAGTCTGTCTGTCTGCCTGTCTGCCTGTTTGTCTGTCTGAATGCCTGCCTGCCTGTCTGTCTGTCTGCCTGTCTGCCTGCCTGCCTGCCTGCCTGCCTGTCTATCTGACTGCCTGTCTGCCTGGCTGCCTGTCTGCCTGACTGCTTGTCTGCCTGCTTGCAGCTGCAGCATGGGGATGAAGGGATGGGTCATATAGAGCAGTGTCGTAGAGGAAAACATGCACACACACACAGCACGGCAATTGTCACAGCAGACCTGCATCCAGAGTTCTTCCTCCACATCAACAGCATCTCAAACACTCTCTAAATGGCTGGCTGCTCTCTGCAGATTAACACCTGAACTAAGCAGAGAAGAAGACATGCTTCAGATGGGTTCTGGTTCTGAATTGTACCTAGAACCTGTGCTATGTCTGAGGCCTGGAGTGAAGCACAGCTCTGTGACTGAAGGGGTTAAGAAAGACAAGTCAAACTTTATTTGTACAGCACATTTTAAAACAACTGCAGTTGACCAAAGTGCTGTACAAGCTTCAAAACAAGTTCACTAAAACACAATGAATTAAAAAACAATCATTAAAAACAAATAGTTAATAAAGATAATTTAAAACAGCAGACAGGTAAAAGACACAATGAACAGCAGATGAAAAAACAATGAATACAAGCAAAATAAAAAGTTGAATGTCTCTAGTATTCAAAGCCAATGCTAAAAAGTGTGTTTTAAGAAGTGATCTAAAGCTGTCAGTAGTCTGTGCGGTCCTGATATTTAAAGGCAGACTGTTCCGGGCGTAGGAGCAGCCACTGCCAAGGCTCTGTCCCCTCTTGTTTTGAACCTTGCTCTTTGAGCATCAAGAAGGACCTGGTGGGTTGACCTGCGTGCTCTGACTGGAGCATGCAGGTTCAAACACTCGCTCAGGTATGACGATGCCAACCCATGTGCACGCCTAAAGACCAAGTGATGGAGAGATGAAGAGGGCTTGACTTGACAGGAAGTAAAGCTGTCCAGAAACCTGCAAGAGAAATCCTGTGTGTGTGTGTGTGTGTGTGTGTGTGTGTGTTTGTGTGTGTGTGTGTGTGTGTGTGTGTGTGTGTGTGTGTGTGTGTGTGTGTGTGTGTGTGTGTAAAAGTAAGAGAGTGCGTCCATGTACAAGGTGTTTCCTAATTGTTAGCATTAACACAGCTGAGGATGACTGATACCACAAGTCTCTGTCTTAACACACACCTGGGTTTCTGTAATCTGGTAATTACCGGACTTTGACCGGTAAATCTGCCGAAGTCCGACATATTTCAACTCCACCGGTCAAAATGTCTGGTGAAAAATATTCTCTTTTATCTTTTATGGATAGGCCTGGTCTATGTGGAAGAAAACTTTCTTTTTTTTAGGCAGTACTAAACTTGTAGCACGGGTTTCATTTACTCCAACAGAGCGCGCAGAACAACAACAATACGGCGGGAGACACATGTCAAAACAGGCGAAACTTAAAGACTTTTTTACTAAAAAAAAATAGTTCAGAGGAGAAAGATGGTGGTGAGGCTAAAATCCCGGAGGCTACAGCAGATAATGTCTTGTCTCCTGCTGAGAAGAAAAGGAAAAGTCGGTCGTTTCGGGGGGAATGGAAACTTCTGCTGTGCAATAGTAATTTTAGTTAACCAATTGAGTCGGTTGATGGTACTCATTTTATTTGATACTGCCTATGCTTTAAAAGAAAGTTTTATAAAGTGACATGCTTTGATATATTCTAATGTGAAGACTTGTAAAATATAGCTTCTATGAGGCTATTCACTCCTGCAGTGACAGATCACCCTGTAGAGCCCAAATGTCATAGTCGCTGTTGAGGTGCAGATCCTAACTGTCATTATTCAGGAGCTGTCCGCGGGACTCTGCTGTTTGACTCCTCATTACTCATTGACGCACAGTGCAGGGTTTTATTATCAGTTTTTTGGAATCAGTCCACTCACGTTGTTACACAACTTTACTTTGAAGATAAAACAAATGTTTCTAGTACCAAATTATTTATGTTTTTAAATCGCTTTGTCACGTATAGCGACAAAGATTACATCGATCGAAAATACACCCCCACTTAATAACAGGAATAGATTTTTTTTACAGGCTTGCTTTGCAGGTGAGTAGACTTTATATATATATCCTGATCTTTGGGCATATCTTTGAATAAATTCCCCTACCACTCTATTGAAATTTAGTCGCACAAAATTTGACAGGCGAGGGCTGGGCCCTTTGAAAAGTACACTCCCCCCAGCCTCGCAGAAGCTGCAGGGGTATACTTTGCAGCATTAAGGCTAAAAAAATTCAGGAAATATTGGACCGGGAAATAAAACGCTTGTCCAGTAAATAGAAAACCTGCCGGTCACGTTGACCTGTGCCATTTTTTTTTTTTAGTGAAAACCCTGACACACACTGTGTGTTATTGCATTGTGTGCAACTGTGACTGCCTTTTGATGTGTTCCTTTGACCACAGCTTAGTGTAGCTTTGACCATGGCATGTTGTGGCTTTGACCATGGCTTGTTGTAGCTTTGACCATGAGGTGTTTTAGCTTTGATCACAGCATGTCGTAGTTTTCACAATGGCTTGTTGTAGCTTTGATCTCAGCGTGTTGAAGCTTTGACCATGGCATGTTGTAGCTTTGACCATGGCGTGTTGTAGCTTTGACCATGGCATGTTGTAGCTTTGATCTCAGCATGTTGTAGCTTTGACCATGGCATGTTGTAGCTTTGACCATGGCGTGTTGTCGCTTTGATCTCAGCATGTTGTAGCTTTGACCATGGCGTGTTGTCGCTTTGATCTCAGCATGTTGTAGCTTTGACCATGGCATGTTGTGGCTTTGACCATGGCGTGTTGTAGCTTTGACCATGGCATGTTGTAGCTTTGACCATGGCGTGTTGTAGCTTTGACCATGGCGTGTTGTCGCTTTGATCTCAGCATGTTGTAGCTTTGACCATGGCGTGTTGTCGCTTTGATCTCAGCATGTTGTAGCTTTGACCATGGCATGTTGTAGCTTTGACCATGGCGTGTTGTAGCTTTGACCATGGCATGTTGTAGCTTTGACCATGGCGTGTTGTAGCTTTGACCATGGCGTGTTGTAGCTCTGATCTCAGTATGTTGTAGCTCTGACCATGGCATGTTGTAGCTTTAATCTTAGCATGTTGTAGCTTTGACCATGGCATGTTGTAGCTTTGACCATGGCGTGTTGTAGCTTGGACCATGGCATGTTGTAGCTTTCACCATGGTGTGTTGTAGCTTTGACCATGGCGTGTTGTCGCTTTGATCTCAGCATGTTGTAGCTTTGACCATGGCATGTTGTAGCTTTGACCATGGCGTGTTGTAGCTTTGACCATGGCATGTTGTAGCTTTGATCTCAGCATGTCTTAGCTTTGACCATGGCGTGTTGTAGCTTTCACCATGGCTTGTTGTAGCTTTGATCTCAGTGTGTTGTAGCTTTGACCATAGCATGTCTTTGACCTTGGGAGGTCAACCTAAAGACTTAATTCATCTATAAGCATCCTGCCTTGGCTGACTTCTACTTTCAGAGCTATAAAAACTCTGCAGCTTGATCGGCTTGGTCACAGCGAGGCTTAATAAAGTCTGCACCTCTACATAAGTCTATAAATAAATGACCCAGAGGAGCAGTGGAGCCTCTTGGTGCTGCTTTTACAGTTGTTAAGTAACACTTGATCCTCACGCTGCGCTCTGATTGGTTGCAGAGCCTGAGGGGGAGGCACAGAGAGATATATAATATTTGGTAAATATTTGTAGTGGGCTGTATGTGTCAGGACTCAGCCTCCTGCAGGATCAGGCTCTCTGAGACCCTGTCTGGCTCTCTGTGGACCAGTGTCACCAAGCTTTACCCTGCAGGCTCTGTGATGAAGGCTGGGACCAGAGCCAAGCTGGCCTCTGGGTCACAGTCCTAGGACACAGAGATCTGTTCTCTGAAGTCCTGGACCTCTCTGGTCTGTCCACTTTGAAATCCTGGGACTGTGAGCAGAAGAACAGTTCTCGCTGTGGTCTGGGGTTTAAGTTTCTGTAGTTTTTAACAGAGAGACCCTGCAGGAGGAGTGTTCATCACACACACACACACACACACACACACACACACACACACACACACACACACACACACACACACACACACACACACACACACACACACACACACACACACACACACACACACACACACACACACTCACACACACACACACAGAGAGAGAGAGAGAGAGATAAGACATCCAGTCTGTGCTAAAGTCAGTTTCAAACACTCCCCTGTCCTCTTGTGGACTCTTCTGTCCTTCTGTGGACTCAGGAGGCAGGTTTGGAGGGTGGATCTGCTCTTTGGGGTCCACAGAAAGCCTAAGGCTGGTTGCTGCCTCGCCTGTGGCCTCATGTTTGTGCTGGCAGCGAGGATATAAATATTTCATCATGAATGCTTGTGCCCGTTGAAGCCTGCTAACCAGACCTGCTCCTTGTCCTCCTCTGGCTGTCCAATGTGCTTTGTGTTGGCCCACTTCTCTAAATGGACTGAGAGCCTGAGGCTGCAGCCTACCTGTGCCCCCTCACCTGGAAACAAACTGAAAGAAACTAACATGTAGCTATTGCTGTGACTAAACTACGCTTCCCGTAATAAGTCAGTAACTTTTTTAAGCATAAAGGTCCTGATGAGGCTGAAGGAAAGAGGCTCTGTGTGTCTGAGGCTGATAAATGAAGTGGTTAATCAACTGTTAACAATGTCAGAGACCATCTATTGTTGATATTTAAGAATAACTCCAGAGAAGAAGAGCTGAGGGTCAGAGAAAGAGCGGAGGGGTAGAGGAATGACAAGAGTCAAAGGAAGAGCTGAGGGTTAGGGGAAGAGCTGAGGAATAAAAGAAAAGCTGAGAGTTAGAGAAAGAGCTGAGGGATAGAAGAAGAGCTGAGGGGTAGAGAAAGAGCTAAGGGTTCAGAGAAAGAGCTGAGGGTCAGTGGGAGAGCAGAGAGTTCAAGGAACTTTTATGCTGGTCATGTTAGACTGATTGTATCTGAAGCTGGGCTTAGAGCTGGAGTTCACCATTTGTTTTTTTTTTTTCATGTCTCCTAGCAGTTAGTGGATCCATTTCCCTTCTGAGTGACTCCGTGGTCTCTCTGTGGGCCAGGCAGCCCCCACTCTAGTCTATACAGCATATGTGAGGCAATGTCCACGCCACTAGCTCATCAATATGTTGGATTATGTCACTCATTGTTCTTGGAGGTGTCTTAAAGTCAATCCTGGATGTCTTCATGGGAATAAGGTCAGGGGTGCCGGTCAAAGCTGAGTCCCGTGTGAAGGTCCGAGCCCCTCAGCACAAAGCCCACATGTCCTCTGGTGTGTGCTCTGACACTCCTGGTAGGGCCCGCCCCTCAAATACACTTCAGCATCAGTCCTCCAAGCAGACAACAAAAGGTCTGACCCAGAACCCACTCACCCAATCATGTCAGACATGTCCTCTGGGGTCCAAGGTCATCATGGGTCAGAGCACCGTGCTCCTGCCGGGGTCAGGGATTAGTGTGACTGACCGCTGCTCGCTTTCTCATGACATTACTGACACTCATCCTCTAAACCAGGCAGATATATCAAATACATCATCAGAGCCAGGGTGTCCCTGTAAACTGTAAATGAAGCAGTGTTCTTCATGTGTCTAACCCTGAGCTGTGTGGCTCTCATCCTACTCCACCTCCTCCACTGCAGGGTTTGACTGAACTTGCCACACAGTATTTTAGCTTGCACCTGTTTTTACAGGCATTTTGAAGTCCTCACTCTCAATGTAAAAAGTCCCCACTCTTTGGAAACAGCAACAACTGCACAGGTAGTAAACTTCAGAGGCCCAAAGAGCTGAAGACTCCCAGCCCATAGCTGTAACTTCTCTGGTAATGACATGTTTTTAGTTGAGATGCACCTTGTCTACCACACACAGCACCTTTTTAACCCCATGCAGCTCTTTTAACCAGCACCCAGGGGGGTTTAAGACTGTCGCAAATCTGCTGCATCTCGAATATGATCACTTGGAAGACCAAAGGCTCACTCCAATATTTTGTTTGTTCATTTTGCATTTGTTTTCAACACCATTAAGCCCAGTTTTCTTAGCTAATATTTGAGAGTTTTATCTGGGAAATGGCCTGGTACCTTGGATTGTTGACTTTTTAAGCTACAGAGTTCATCAGCTCACAGTAGGCTTGTCACTCTCTGTCAAGATGTCCACCTGTACCCCCCCTTTCATTGTTGTGCATTTAATTGACCATCTCCTGCACCAGCATTTTCCCTAACAAATACAGCCTTAGCTAGCCTTCTCTGTGATGAGGAAGAGGAGCATGGTCCTGTTCTGAGCTTCATTCTTGGCTGGTGTGGGAAGTCAAATCTTTGGCTTAACCCCTCCATAACAAAGCAGATGCTCATGGATGTTAGGTTGGCACAAACCCCACTGTGATACGCAGGGAGCCCATACAATCTGTACATTGGCATTGAGTTTGAAAACTAACTGGAATGGGACACATGGACTGAATGCTGAGTCCCGGAGGAGAATAACCTCTCTGAGAAAGATTGCTCCCAACATTTCCCTGTGCCTTCACTGACACTGTTCTTTCCCTTTGTGTCTCATGGTGCTTTGGAAATGCCACAGAGGAACAGAAAAAGGCTGGTAGAAAAACTGTGACATTGTCCAGTCAGGGATCCAGTTTCCCAGTTCGAAAAGCATCCAACTGCCAGATCAGTAAAAACGCTTCAAGTATTGTGGGCAACCAGACCCCCCCTCGTATCCTCATTTTAGCGGTTACCTTCTGGGTGATGCCCCCACTGTTCAGAAGAAACAGAACAAAGGGTCATTTGTTCCACAGGTCATCAGATTTCTTAACCAGTAAGATTTTTAGTCATGTCTGCCCAGCTGGTCTGGTGACACCTCCTCCTTTTTCACTTTGTAAATCAGTGTTTGAATCTGCTTTTATGATTTGTCCTGTTGTGCCATGTCTGTATTACATGTTTGAATGCCCTGCGTGGTTTCTGTTATAACTTGATTTCCCCACAGGCTAAATAAACCAAACTACTACTGCTCTGATTATTAGGCCCATAAATGCTGCACTTTGACTTCTGATATCTTGAGGTAACCCTTTTCATGACTGGGCAATGGTCCAGGGGTTGACAGCTCCTCTCTCAGGTGTGTTTGAAGCACAGTTGCTCAGCTTGTGTGTATTCCAGCTTTAGGCCCTGACTGCTTCTCTAGACATTGGGTGCATCTCAAGCTCCAAAGTTCCATCCTTCCTTCCTCCACTTGCGTCTTAGTCCCTCCCCCCAGAGATGATGGAGATATGTGAGGAAATGAAGAGAGGAGAGAGGATAGAGGAGATTCGTTTTTAGAGCAAAGGGACATCCTCTCCTTCGGAGCGTCACATGAAGAGGCGTGTTTCATTGATGACGGCATCAGTTGATCACCTCTGGATCATCTGTCAGTCAGCTCTAACAGCTGTTTGTGTGTCTGCACATGTGCGCTGTAATAACTCTGATCAAACAGAAACAGTAACAGAGCTTTGTCTGTTTCTTTAACCGGTTTAACAAACACATTACCATGAAGAAAACCTGCTCTCTGTTTATTCTGTGTGCTGACACTTTACCGGTAAAATGCCCTATTGTCAGATTATTTATGAGTTATTTAGCTTTTATCTAGAGTGCATCTGATTGTGAACTCTGAAACTTTTTTTAATATAACACAGTTTATTGTGTTTTGGGAAGATATTATTTATGAGATTTCGGCTTTCAGTATTAATCCTCTGTTATATTGATTTCATGATGGTTGTGTTCAGTAATCTGCTTTTAACTCACAGCAAGCACTTTATTACTAACAATCCTCAGTGTCTGTTTTCAGCTCGTCTTTTATCTCATTGAACTCTGTTGTGTTTGTGAAGTTTCATGTAGAGAAGTCTGAGCTGCTGCAGTGTCCAATCAGAGAGTGATATTCAGTATGGGGGCGTGTCTGTCAGTGAAAAGACTTCCGCAAAGCCAGCTCTCCGTGTCTCCTCGATCATAGCTCCTCCGATCAGTCTCCTCCATCCTCTCTCCTCTCTCCTCCGAGCACAATTATCGCTTTGAGACAGTCTTGTAAAATGGCAACTTATAAGGTACTTCCGGTGCCGCGGAGGAGATAGGAGAGAGGAGGCACGAAATTAACGCATTGAGACGCACCTATTGAGACCAGCAGCAGATAATCCAGTCCTGGCGTATTGTGCTCTGCTGAGGATCAGATCTCCTGATGGGAGCGAGTTAGATCAAATAACGGCTGGATTTGGTGAAACAGACTTTCAGATGAGTGTGATTCATCTTTCATGAGAAGGGTCGGGCGTGCATGCAGAATCTTCAGCACGGGAAACATGAGGCGTTCTGACAGTCACAGCAGTGCTTTGCAAACATTATCACAGGACTAAAACCCGTATTCCCCCCTCCCCACCCCACCCCTGTGTCCCTCTCCACAGTGGCCCTGGGCAGCCGGAATGGAGTGACCCCAGCCGGCGTGAATGATGACGAGAGCAAAACAGCAGGAGCTGAAGAGAGCAAGATTCCTGAGGGGGAGCTGTTACTGCAGGTCAGTGAGGGTTCCTTCTTTCCCTTGAGTTTCTACAACTCATCAAACCTTTGACTTTACATCAGACCTCTGTAAAAAGGTGTTTGAGGCTGTCCCAAGACAAGAGCAGACAAATAAAACCTGCTCTCCTCCAGAAAACCCACTCTGTTTTATTCTTTGTAACATCGGCAGCTAGCTTTCTGTCCTGCTTCTATTTTTGTCTCAACATCTGTAATTTTTGCTTGCAGCGCATTTCCCTCGTTCTTTTTGCTCTGGCCTTTTCCTTCTGCGTTTCTTAACCTGATTTGGGATCATTGCAGCATGTGTGAGGCTAATAGCCAGGGATGGGTTTACATGGAGGCGGTTTGCAACATGGTGCGTGTCATAAGCTGAAGGGGGCGTCATCAGATGCAGAGGTTGTGACAGAGCATCAGTGTGTGATGACTGGAATGAAAAGAGGACAGGAGGACGGAGGAGACGAGGACACGAGGAGGCCATAAATAGAGTACTGAGAAAAGCCCTCGGGTGGCTCACAGCCAAGGATGCAGTGACGCTGCCTTTCCAGCTCAGTGAGAGGAGGGAGCGGTGGAAGAGGTTTGGCCTTTGGGATGCAGGCTCCGTATTCAAACAGAGGCCCCTGGGAAAGAGGTTCTTACTGTAATCTCTGCCTGGCATCATTTGGTCCCTGTTAGACTCAGTCTCAGGGAGCAGACCAGGACTCAGATGGGTCCAAACTGTCCAATTTCCTGCCCAGGAGTCATGTTGGTAAACATGGTTGTCATGTTTTCAAATTTTTTTTCTTTCCTTCTGACGAGCGCCCAAAATCTATTTAGGCCAATGACAGTCGCTCAGAGGCTCAGGGCAGCTTACCACTCAATACGTCTGGCACAGCCAGCCGTGTCCTCATGAAACATTAGTCTGGTGCTGATTCTAGGGCAGCCTGCAGCCCCTCTGAGTCTGACCCAAAGAGCGCGCCATTTGGGCGAAGCCATCCCAGGGTAAAAAGGCTGAATGAGGAGGAGCAGGAACCAGAACCGGGACCAAATGATCCTCTTTATTTTGGTAACTGTTCTGTCAATACTTCCTGTACTCCTATGAATATTTTTTAAGGAACAGTCACTTTATAGTCCACCAAGCATTGGGTTCTGTACGGTTTGGTAAGGTTTGGTACAGTTAAAGGCAGGGTTGGCAATCCTGAAAAACTAGCATGAATTGGACTGTAGCATCTCGTCAGGACTCCTCCTAGCCCCTCCTCCCTCTCCCCTTGGGACTCCTCCAAAGCAACGTCCCCGCTCACATGCACGAGCGTTGCTGATTCGTGACTATGATTGTGAATGACTGAAAGACGGACTCAGCACATCATTTTATGTTTTACACTACGTTGAGTCGTGTCTCATTTAGAGGTAAGGAAACACCAAAACGTTAAAACGTTAAAACGTAAAGTTAAAAAAACAATAAACAAACGTGACTTTTGTCAGTACTCCCAACTGTCATTCTAGCATTATCCACTTTTACCCATGACACGATATCAGGAGTAAAGCTATAATACAAATAGTACATGTACATTTTCTCAAGTACTTACTATCACAAATTTTTTGTCAGAGCCCCTATGCTGACAGTTTATTAGACTCTGATCCAGACTGCAGCCCAGAGACAAGTACCCCACCAGGTCAGAGGGGACAGGCCCAAGGTCGAGCGAGAGGGGCAGTAGTTAGAGGCAGGGGAACAGAGCAAGAAAAGAAAGCCTCTGTCTTTCTGTTCTCGCTCTGTTTAGCCAGAGGAGCTGTTACCAGTTACCGGGGTATGGGTAGTTTCTCTGCCATTCTTCTGCTGGGTGCGAACCTGTACACCGCTAAACTCAGGAACACGCATTGAGTCAGGGGCAGTGGGCGCCGGTGAAATGTACGCAGGAGGAGGGCAAAACGGCAGGATGGGATTTGATTGGTTTAACAGATTGGATCCTGATCGATGTGATGGGCTGATGTTCTCCTGGGTTTTCCCCTGCTCTGGCTAGCAGATATTATTTGCTCTCATTTAGAACACATCATGTAATGCTTGCAATTGGGACATATAGATCATTTTAACCAGTATAACAAAAAGTGTATCATAAGCTGCGTTTTCACCAAGCAGTACGGGTCGGTTCAGTACGGTTTGGGACGGTTTGGGACAGTTAAGCCTGATCCTGTTTGCGTTTCCACAGCAAACTGTGCCCTCTTGTGGTGGGCAGCGTGTAAGCCGGATGCCGGAAGCCGCAGCTGGTAAACAATAGCGCGACGCCGCAGCAGCTTACCTTGCTATTAAATCCAACAAAGAAGAAAACGCGACACAGTAAACAAAGGGCACAGATGAAAGACATGCAGTATTTCGTCCTCGCTGTGATTTTCATGTCTCTCTGTTACAAAATGCAATCAAGCTTCGTTTCAGAGAAGTCTGTGTGCCGCCAGGAGAAATGCGGCCGCTGTCGGGGTAAGTGACGATTCTTTTGATCAATCAACCGTCTGCAGTGTGTTGCTCCACCTCCCGAGAGCGGATCGGTTCAGTCTGGCACCCATACGAAAGGGTCCCAAAACAGTGGGACGGCTCGTCTCGGTTGTCAGGGATCCGTCCCGGGATGAGTCAGTGGAAACGCCCTAAAAGCTCACCGTACCGAGATGAACCGACCCGGACTGCCTGGTGGAAACGCAGCTTAAATCAAACTACCAATTATTCCTTTAAGCCTGATCCTGTCTGCACTTCCACAGCAAACTGTGCCCTCTCGAGGTAGGTGGCATGTAAGCCAGATGCCGAAAGCCGCAGCTGTTTAACAATAGCGTGACGCCGTAGCAGGGCGACACAGTGTACCCCGCTAATTAATCCAATGATCAGTTCAATCTTGCACCCATACGTAAGGGTCCCAAAAAGTGGGACGGCTTGTCTCGGTTATTTGGGGATCTGTCCCGGGATAAGTCAGTGGAAATGCCACAAAATGTGTGCCATACCGAGACGAAGCGAACCAGTCTGCTTGGTGGAAATGTGGCATATGACTCACTCTGGTTGTTTTCCTGCAGAGGTAGAGTCAGAGTGCGCTCTGGTGGCTGTCAAAGATAACTAACATTAAAACTTTATCAGTGCACAGACCACACAGAGCAAGTCCAGAAGAGGCTCTTAGATATTTACATGGACTCAACATCAGTCCACCCTCAGCCACATTATCTACTGCTGCACTCAGAAAGTCCAGTGTCCTGGAGCAGCCTGGTGGTCCCTGCACTAATGGAGTTCTCTTCCAGGCTCATCAGACTCCTGTCCAAACTTTACCCACTCACATATCTCTGAACTTCCAGGTTGGGTTCAGTGTTTAAAAGAAAATTATTCAGCGACCTGTTTTCCACTCCAGTGACGGCCTGAAAAAGGAAGTCTCTCCTGGTTCACGGCGGTTTGGTGCCCTCTGCGCTGTCTGTGTGGCAGAGATCAGGCCCAGCTCACTGGCTGCCAGGGCTTTCTGGGGTCTGTTGGAGTCATTGATTTTCCAGTCCAGTTCCTCCCAATGTGCATCAGCCCGCATTCAGCAGAGGAGAGGAAACAGCCTCCACTGCCATCCCCAGGCCTGGCCCCGCCCCGCCCACTGAGAGCCTTCATTATCAGGACAACACCGCATGTACCTCCAGAGGCCTAATGAGACCTGAAGGCTCATCCGGGTGGGGGGTGGGGGGTGAGGGGGGGTCTCTCAACGGCTTTGTCCTGGTCGTCACAGTTGCTGGGACCATCTTCTTCTCCTCTCATACCATCTAGGACTACCTGGGCTCCCACCAGGTACTGACACCACTCTGAGCCTGTTGTGCAACCAGCACTTCTTCTGGTTCTACTATTTTTCAGCTTATATAGATGGAGGTCTGATGTAAAGTCAGACCAAATCACAGAGATTGAGGCTGTGTGTCCAGGCTTTGACTGCTCCTAAATAAATAAACAAATCAACGAAATAAAAGTATATATAAATATTAAATGGGGGGGGGGGCTCCTTCTCAATGCATGAGGTTCAGGTCTGGACCATGCTGTCTCCCTTTAAAGCTCCTCATAAAAGGGAAAGGTTCCCAGCTTGCTTCATCAAAACTCCTTCAGCTCAGTGTGTGAGGAGCTTTCCGACGTTTGGAGGTTGTTTTAGACGCCATGCACAGAGCCATTGTTGGTCATCACCAGGAAGACAAACACAGAGTCTGCAGCTTTGGTCAGAAACAGATCAGCATGACTGTGTGTGTGTGTGTTTACCGAATGTGAGTGTGCCAGGAGAGAGCACGTGGGTGGTTAGTGAGGTGGAAGGATGAACCAGCTGTTCCTCTTTTTAGACAAACACACTCGGTTTAAAGGTAGGGTCTGCAGGAATCTTTGTTACTTGTCAGTAAACACAACCTTCAAACTGGGCTCCTCCTCCTTGGATCAGTGCCAGCTGCAGTGCACATCCACTGCCTCAGACTGTGAGTACGGGAACACACTCAATAGCCCAGCAACCACCTGTAACATCACATTACTACATGGGAGAGATGTGAGCGAGTGCACCTGACTCAGCGTGTAAGCTCAAGCTTATCACAGGTATTTGACACATACCTGGTTAGCAGAAAGTTAACTTGTGTCACTCTTCACCCCGTACTGTTCCCATAGTCCCTGAAAGTCAGAATCAGAAATACTTCATTGATCCCTGAGGGGAAATTACATTTCAGTTACATCCCTTCCAAAACATATAAGAACACACAGTGACATGGGAATACAGGGATGGGAGAACCTAGGAGCTGCTAGCGTGCCCAGCGCCCTGTTATAATAGATAGGGAATAAAAACCTTAGGGAGAAGAGAGGTCAAAAGAAGGTAAATTCCAGACTATGCCCAAAAAGGGGGCATGGTTTTAGATTAAGAAAAAAAACACCTCAGCATGTAAGCACATGATAACAACAGACAAAAACTGGAAGACTTGCACAAATGTCACTGCTCAGCCACCAAGGGGTGTGCACGCTGCCTTACTCAGGCACGTGCACATCAACCCTCTGCAGCTGAACTGTAACGGAGCCAAAGAAGGCGTTCAGTCTGAGGTTGTGTGTGTGCCATGTGACTTCATGTGTGTGTATGTGTAAGCCCATGGACTTCAACAATGTCTGCCGTCTGATCATGCCAAGACCACGTCTGTCTTTGTGGAGACGGCCTCGTAGAGTTCTGATCCAGAGACAAGCTCACAGGAAGAAGGTGTAGGATGGGAGGGTGTAGAGCATCTCTCTGCAGCATCCAGGAGAGTAGAGCGTTATCAGCCTACCAAGGCTGACTCAGAGGAGCCGAAAGAGAGATAAAGATTGTTTGGGTCAGACAGACTCACTGTAATTTTCCATCTGCCTTAGAATTTCTCTGGTCATCTCTGTGGCGATTCCAAATGACCTAATTTGGAGGCCCATTACAGCCCAGCCAAGATGACAAATTCTCCAAGTTTTTATCCATCATGCGAAGACGTTCAGGAATCACATCCTGCCTGCCATTAAGTTTACATATCCCTTGAGTCTGAGGGCTCTAATTTTGTGGCGCAGCGCAGGGGGCGCAGCGCAGGGGGCGCAAGCCTGGCGCACCCTGCGCAGTGTTAATTTTGTGCGGTGCACCGCAGTGTGCTGCCAATTTGACAATTTGGTAGACCGTCTGCGCAGAGATGGGTGTGACTGCGCGCCATGGGGAGTTGACGGCGCACCAGGGGGAGGTGTCAGCAGATTCATGTTGGCGCAGTGACAATTTGGTGCCAAAAACAGTGCAGCAAGTGCGTTGAAAGCTCGCTAGCTCCAACCTGGTCTATTCTTGGCGCAAAGCGGAGCTCACCCTACACAGCTGTAATTTGGTGTCAGGCGCACATGTGCGCACATGTCAACAAAGCCTCAGAGGCAGGTTTCCAGAGTGTCAGGCACATTTTAATGCAATAAACAATCACAGCAATCACTATTTAATGTAACCGTCTGAACCAGCATATACATTTATATCTATATTAACTGTCCCGTCACATCTGATGTCAGATTAAAGCTGGAAAAAAAAAAAAAGATTAAAGCCATTTGTCGTAATGGAAAGTTAAGCTGATGGCAGCTTGACGTTTGATGAACATCTTACAATTAAACAATAAACAGTCTTAACATCTGATACTGAGTATATATCTGGCTTCTCTCATTTCATTTAATTCAGAGAAAAGAGGGAGAGAAAAGACGAAGAAAAAAGAGACAAAATAAATGTATGTCACTCAGGATTTACCCGTGATTTCCCATATTTCTCTGTTTTAGTCTTAATTTTTAACCTGATCTAAAAAGATGGAGAACATTATTGTAAGGAGGATGAGGTGGAGACACTGGGAGAGTATACAGTGTATCACCAAAGTTCTGCTATTTGGCGATGACAAACCAGGAGTGCAGGTGGATCAAAAGTATTCTGAATGGATAAGCCAGCTGTGTAACTGTCTCTTCATTTTGTACTCCTATTAATGACAAAGGAACAGATTAAATCTGTCCCGGGAGCTGGCCCACAAGGTGACGCGCTTTGTGTCCTCCGATGCGCCCCGCTGTCCATTCTCCTGCTGCAGGGACAGTGGCTCTGACTGTCTCCGCTACTGGGTCTTTCCAGCACACCGCGGTGCTGGGGATCAGTCAGACCAATCAGACGCTGCGCCTCGGCCGCAGGGCATTTAAAGGCGAGGAGAGGCGCTCATTTGATTGGTGAAAACAGCGCTCGGCTGTGTTACACCCACTTATGGCTTTTCTCCTCCCTCTCTGCCATTTGCGCGGAGGGAGGCGTGGATGTGCTCCTCTGCGCTCCACTGCACCTTGACTGCGCCTCTCTTGGCACTGCAGGAAATTTGCAAAGTGCACCAGTCACGCCCTGTTCGCGTGGCGAAGGCCAGCGCAGGGCAGGTGCGCCTGCGTGTGCGCCTGGTCTACAAAATTAGAGCCCCAAGTGTTGACAGCCCTGCACAATTCCTCAATGACAGGCTGCTAGTTGATTGACAAAAGTGCTGCCTGCGTCTTCTGAAGTTTGCAAAAATTCAGGAAACCAGCTCCAAACAGCAGAAAGCCTGATATCATGAATCCAAATATGTAGACATCTTTAACATCCTCAACGAAAAAGATCGACAGGCATACGGTCCCCCAAGTGTCCCAGAAGTTGATCGTATACCTGGCTGCAAACGTTCCACTGGGGCAGGCGGGCTCCCCTTTGCCCACTTTCCACGTTTGGAAAATTTGATCAGTTGTGTTGTCAATCCAGGATTTTATGCTTTGGATAGGATACAAAGGGAGGCTCTGATAGTTCAGACAGAGACAGACCAAGAGCAAGCAGGGCAGAAAGGGAGGAGGAAGCTAGGAGAAAAGCGTCCACCATAGTCACTTGTGCTCTGAGCGCGCTGTGACTGGCTGAGGTAACCGCACTTCATCTCCACCAAGAAATGTCCCATCACACCAAAACATCAACATCCAGGCAGAGGAGGGGGTTAATGCAGACACAGACACATATGTATAGAGGCCCAAAGGGGACAATGAGGCAGGTTTATTCCTGTTAAAGTTGATTTTTAGGAAAATCCTGCAGACTCTACCTTTAACTTCACCTGAAACACTTCCTATCCTCCCCCTGTTTTTCTTTCCTTTCCTTTCCTTTCCTTTCCTTTCCTTTCCTTTCCTTTCCTTTCCTTTCCTTTCCTTTCCTTTCCTTTCCCTACCTTCCTGTTTTCTTTCTTTTATTAGGCCTTCTCTTTCTTCCTTCCCTCCTTTGCCCTGTTGTTGATTCTTATTTGTGTCAGTTTGTGTTGGTTGTGCCATGCGTATGTGTAGATAGATAAACCTGGGTCTGCCTCTGAGCAAACTTTGTGACATTAAATATGCCATACACACAGACAGACTGTAAAGAATGCTTAACACTATATGTAACAGACTATATGCTCTATTTATATACTTTGTCTGTATCCAGGCACCAATAACAGGAAGTTTAATGAAGTTCATTTTTCAGATTGTTCTTTGTTAATCGTCTGTTTGGTTGTTGGGCTGGATTTTGTTCCATTTTCTGCATAAAAACAATCACAACATGTGGAAACTCATCTGCCTCATTTTCCGGTTGGTAAAGTGAGGATGTGAGTGGGCGTGATTAGGAAGTGTTCCCTCCTCCAGTAAGACATGAGACACACTGCAGACCGGTCTCAGTCCATCAGAAAACAGCAGTGAGTTTGATCAGTCAGACAGCTCCAACAGAGGAAATCCCCACCCTGAATCCTTGGATGGAGTCAGGATCTTCACTAACTGACAGCTTCTCTGGTTTCTCCTTCAGGCTCTCAACGGCTTTGTCCTGGTCGTCACAGCCGCTGGGACCATCTTCTTCTCCTCTCACACCATCCAGGACTACCTGGGCTTCCACCAGGTACTGACACCACTCTGAGCCTGTTGTGCATCCAGCACTTCTTCTGGTTCTACTATTTTTCAGCTTATATAGATTGATTACTTTCAGCATGAGGATGGCTCTGTTTGAGCTTGCCAATAAATCTCTTTCGGTCTGTTTGGATCTGTTTCATTCTATAGATGGATCTGTTTCAGTCTATAGAAAGATCTGTTTCAGTCTAAAGATGGATCTGGTTCAGTATAAAGATGGACCTGTTTCAGTCTATAGATGGATCTGTTCCAGTCTAAACATGGATCTGTTCCAGTCTAAACATGGATCTGTTTCAGTCAATAGATGGATCTGTTCCAGTCTATACATGGATCTTTTTCAGTGTAAAGATGGATCTGTTTCAGTCTATAGATGGATCTGTTTCAGTGTATAGATGTATCTTTTTCAGTGTATAGATGGATCTGTTTCAGTCTATAGATGGATCTGTATCAGTCTATAGATGTATCTTTTTCAGTCTAAACATGGATCTGTTTCAGTCTATAAATGGATCTGTTTCAGTCTATAGATGGATCTGTTTCAGTCTATAGATGGATCTGTTTCAGACTATAGATGTATCTTTTCAGTGTAAAGATGGATCTTTTTCAGTGTAAAGATGGATCTGTTTCAGTCTATAGATGGATCTGTTTCAGTGTATAGATGTATCTTTTTCAGTGTATAGATGGATCTGTTTCAGTCAATAGATGGATCTGTTCCAGTCTATAGATGGATCTGTTTCAGTCTAAACATGGATCTGTTTCAGTCTATAAATGGATCTGTTTCAGTCTATAGATGGATCTGTTTCAGTCTATAGATGGATCTGTTTCAGACTATAGATGTATCTTTTCAGTGTAGAGATGGATCTGTTTCAGTCTATAGATGGATCTGTTTCAGTCTATAGATGGATCTGTTTCAGACTATAGATGTATCTGTTTCAGTCCATAGATGGATCTGTTTCAGTCTATAGATGTATCTGTTTCAGTGTATAGATGTATCTTTTTCAGTGTATAGATGGATCTGTTTCAGTCTATAGATGGCTCTGTATCAGTCTATAGATGGATCTGTTTCAGTCTATAGATGGATCTGTTTCAGTCTATAAATGGATCTGTTTCAGTCTATAGATGGATCTGTTTCAGTCTATAGATGGATCTGTTTCAGACTATAGATGTATCTTTTCAGTGTAAAGATGGATCTGTTTCAGTATATAGATGGATCTGTTTCAGTGTATAGATGTATCTTTTTCAGTGTATAGATGGATCTGTTTCAGTCTATAGATGGATCTGTTTCAGTCTATAGAAAGATCTGTTTCAGTCTAAAGATGGATCTGTTTCATTCTATAGATGGATCTGTTTCAGTCTATAGAAAGATCTGTTACAGTCTAAAGATGGATCTGGTTCAGTATAAAGATGGACCTGTTTCAGTCTATAGATGGATCTGTTCCAGTCTAAACATGGATCTGTTCCAGTCTAAACATGGATCTGTTTCAGTCTATAGATGGATCTGTTCCAGTCTATACATGGATCTTTTTCAGTGTAAAGATGGATCTGTTTCAGTCTATAGATGGATCTGTTTCAGTGTATAGATGTATCTTTTTCAGTGTATAGATGGATCTGTTTCAGTCTATAGATGGATCTGTATCAGTCTATAGATGGATCTGTTTCAGTCTAAACATGGATCTGTTTCAGTCTATAAATGGATCTGTTTCAGTCTATAGATGGATCTGTTTCAGTCTATAGATGGATCTGTTTCAGACTATAGATGTATCTTTTCAGTGTAAAGATGGATCTGTTTCAGTCTATAGATGGATCTGTTTCAGTCTATAGATGTATCTTTTTCAGTGTATAGATGGATCTGTTTCAGTGTATAGATGGATCTGTTTCAGTCTATAGATGGATCTGTTCCAGTCTATACATGGATCTGTTTCAGTCTATAAATGGATCTGTTTCAGTCTATAGATGGATCTGTTTCAGTCCATAGATGGATCTGTTTCAGTGTATAGATGTATCTTTTTCAGTGTTAAGATGGATCTGTTTCAGTCCATAGATGGATCTGTTTCAGTCTATAGATGTATCTTTTTCAGTGTATAGATGGATCTGTTTCAGTCTATAGATGGATCTGTTTCAGTCTATAGATGTATCTTTTTCAGTGTATAGATGGATCTGTTTCAGTCCATAGATGGATCTGTTTCAGTCTATAGATGTATCTTTTTCAGTCTATAGATGGATCTGTTTCAGTCTATAGATGGATCTGTTTCAGTCTATAGATGGATCTGTTTTAGTCCATAGATGGATCTGTTTCAGTCTATAGATGTATCTTTTTTTAGTGTATAGATGGATCTGTTTCAGTCTATAGATGGATCTGTTTCAGTCTATAGATCGATGCGTTCTAGCCTGTTGATTGATCTGTTTTATTCTACAGATGGATCTGATTTAGCATTTTGATGACTGTTTCAGCTTATAGATAGGGCTCTTTGTCTGCCTGTAGATTTATCAATCAATCCTTTTTTATTTTTTATAAGCCAGACTATAACAAATGTCATCACAGGACACTTTTCAAAAGCATTAGCAGGTCTAGACCTGTAAATGTAAAAAAAAAAATGTTATTAACAGAAACCCAACATCAAGATGCGATTAGGAGTCTGAGCTCATCTTAATCCACCATGAGTACAGAGCTCTGCAGCATTTAGCAAGTCACACTGGCAAGGAAAAACATCCCTTTGACAGGCAGAAACTTTGGACAGAACCAGACTCATGTTAGACAGACATCTGAGGAGACTGATTGGGTTAGAGAGACAGATAGAGGAGAGAGTGGGAGAGAGAAGTATAGAGAGAAGGGGGGGTGACAGAGGGAGACACACACACACACACACACACACACACACACACACACACACACACACATAGTCCGACGTTTGACGTTGTGGCGGCAGTTAAGGTGAAACCACTGGTCCACGTCAGCAGACCATTCCTGACAATAATCCAAAGCTGTAGCAGCTGGAGTCTGACAGGAGCACAGCAGCAGACCGTTCACTTCACTGATCCAGAGGAACCTACAAGATGAACTTAGAGTCTCCCAGAGAGGTGTATGGTCAGTAACTATAGCAGGACATTAAGACTGACAGATAGAGAGGGAAACAGGAGCCCTGTGTGTCAGTTCCCCCTGCAGTCTAAGCCTATAGCAGCATGACCAAGAGCTGGTTCAGACCTGACCCAGCTCTAACTGTAAACTTTATCAAAAAGGAAAGTTTTAAGTCGACTCTTAAAGATTGAAACCGTGTCTGCTCCCCGGACCTAACCAGTTAGTTATTCCAAAGAAGAGGAGCCTGATAACTAAAGGCTCAACCTCCCAGACTACTTTTAGAGACCCTAGGTACAATGAGCAGACCTGCATGTTGAGAACGCAAAGACCTAGACGGATAATACGAAACGATTGAGTCCTTCAGATAGGATGGCCCGATGCTATTAAGCGCTTTGTAAGTCAGAAGAAGAATTTTAAACTCTGTTCTAGATTTAATAGGTAACTAGTGTAGAGACGCTAACACCGGAGAGATGTGCTCTCTCCTCCCAGTCCAAGTCAGTACCCGAGCGGCAGCATTCTGAACCAGCTGAGGAGTTATCATAGACTTATTAGGACAGCCGCATAAAAGAGAGTTACAATAGTCCAGCCCAGAAGAAACGAAAGCATGGACTAGTTTCGCAGCATCACTCTGAGACAAGATGTGTCTAATTCTCTTGATATTGTGAAGATGAAAAAAGCCGTTCTTGAGACCTGTTGGATGTGAGAGTTAAAGGACAGATTGAAAAGAACTCCCAGGTTCCTGACAGTGGAGCTGGAATTTAAGCTGATGTCGTCTGAGGTGGCGATGTTGTTCAAGAAAGCTTCTCTGAGATGTTTGGGTCCAAGAACAATGACTTCAGTCTTCTCTGAGTTCAGCAGTAAGAAGTTTCTGCTCATCCAGGACCTTACGTTTCTGAGGCATGCTTCAAGTTTAGATAAGCGGTTGGTTTCTTCAGGCTTCATTGACAAGTAAAGCTGAGTGTCATCTGTAGAGCAGTGAAAGTTTATGAAGTGTTTTCTCAATATAGAGCCAAGAGGAAGCATATACAAGATGAAAAAAATCGGCCCAAGCACTGAACCTTGAGGAACTCCATATTGCCCCCTGGTGTGCGAAGAAGAGACGTTGTTCACATGAACGAAGATACGATCGAAGCCAAGCTAAAGCGGTTCGTGAAATACCAAGAAGACTCTCTAATCTCTGCAGAAGAATGCCATGATCAATAGAGTCGAAAGATGAGCACAGGAAGATGACCACAGTCAGAAGACAAAAGTAGATCGTTGGTTACTCTGAGCAGCGCAGTCTCAGAGCTATGGTGGGCTCTGAGCCCAGACTGAAAGACCTCAAAGAGACTGTTGCTATGAAGAAAATCACAGAGCTGACTCACAACAACTTTATCCATGATCTTGGAAATAAAAGAGAGGTTAGATATTGGTCCGTAGTTGACCAAAGAGCCTGAAGCAAGTGTAGGCTTTTTAAGAAGAGGCTTAATAACAGCAACTTTAAAAAGTTAGGGCACGTAGTTCCGAATCATCCTTAGGAAAGAAGATCCGACCAAGGGAAAGACTTCCTTCAGCAGCCAAGCTGGGATGGGATCCACAAGACAAGTCGAGCAGTCCAAGAGTATATTAGCTCTGAGCGACGTTTCCGCGATTTTGCCATCGATCAAAGGTTCTACTGCCGTTGCATGTAACATGTTACTAATTTTATCTGTAATCTTTAATATCTTATCATTAAAAAAGCTCATTAAGTCCTCACTGCTAAGCGATAGAGGAATGCATGGCTCAGTAGAGCTATGACTGTTCGTCAGCTTGGCTACAGTGCTGAAAAGGAATCTAGGATTGTTTTTATTCTCTTCTATTAGAGCTGAGTAATAATTAGCATGCACAAGCCGCCAAGCCTTTCTATATTAATTTAGACTATTTTTCCAACATGAGCAGGATTCGTTTGTTTTCCTCGATTTTGGTTTGAGCTCAGGAGTTTGAGCGTTGTACCACAGAGCCGAACTATGTCATCTGAGAGTCCTCTGTCTAAGCAGAGCAATTGAATCAAGGACAGCTTGAAGAGAACCCGTGGTAACCGCAACAAGTTGATCAAGCTGAAGAGGAGCATAAGAGCTCTCTTCAAAGGTAGAGCAAGAATTCAAGGCAGCAGGAAGCTTCCTTGAAAAAGGCTACAGCTCTGTCAAACAAGTTCCTCAACAAAAGAGATGGCTCTGTTGTAATACACACATCACTGCATTTAATTCTTTGAAGAGCTCTGTTTCAGGCTGTAGGTGGATCTGTTTAAGCCTATAGATGGATATGTTTCAGTCTTTAGATTGCTCTGATTAGGTCTTCTGATAACTTTTTTCAGCTTATACATGGATTTATTTAAGTCTCTAGATTGCTCTGTTTTAGCCTATAGATTGATTTGTCAGCCTACAGATGACTCTTTTTCAGCTTAGAGAAGGATCTAACTTAGCCTACAGTTGACTGTTTTCAGCCTATTGATGAATCAATTTCAGTCTATAGATGGGTCTGTTTCAGCCTATAGATGGATCTGTTACAATCTATAGATGGATCTGTTACAGTCTGTAGATGGATATGTATAAGTCTATAGATGGATCTGTTTAACCCTACAGATTACTCTTTTTCAGCTTAAAGATGGATCTAATTTAGCCTACAGACGACTGTTTTCAGCCTATTGATAGATCTGTTTCAGCCTATAGCTGGATCTGTTTGAAACTGTAGATGGCTCTGTTTGAGTCTGTAGATGACTCTTTTACAGCCTGTAGATGTGTCTCATTTAGTCTAAGATGGCTCTGGTTCAGTCTTCACAAATCTTTGTTTCTACCTATAGATTAATCTGTTAAATTCCCAGATGGATCTGTTTCATCCTATAGGTGACTCTGTTTCAGCTTGTGTATGACACTGTTTGAGCCTATAGATATGGCTCTGTTTCTGCCTAAGAAGCCTCTATTTCAGCCTGTAGATAATGTTCCATTTTACCCCGTTTCAGCCCATAGATGGCTCTGTGCCCACAGCAGCTCACACAGAGGATGCCAGGTGCTTCTGTGAACTGTTTGGGAAAGGTGTACACTGCAGGGGGAAACATTTCAGACATTCAGCTACACCCATTTAGAGTTACTTCTGTGACTGAAACATCAGAGCCAGGCTCAGTCTGCAGTCTGTGCTACACTTCAAACACTGAGAAGCCTGCACCTAGCTGAGCCGGCTGGGGTTGGTATTATCAGCCCTGGATTTGGAAAACAGAAGCATCTGCAAAGTTTCTTTCTTGTCCCAGATAGTAACTGGCAAAACATGAATTCTGACACACAACCAGTCTGCTTCAGGGTCCAGCTGTTTCAGCATCCTCTCTGTTGATTGTTACTCCAGAACATAGTGATTCCAAGTGAGTCCCAGTGAGCCACAGAGTACCTGTGAGACCAAGTGAATCTCAGTTAGTCCAGTAAATCTGTCCTCCTTGATGAGATTGATATTCTGCAGGATCAGCAGGATCCACAGTTTGTTGGAATCAGTCCCACCCTCCAAGGACATAAACACAGATCCTGGATCCATGCCAGGACTTGGTATTCATTAAAGAAATCCAGGCCTGACCCAGTGAGCTAGTCCTCAATCTTAGCTGCTCACCTGCAATACTTGGAGGGCAGAGGTGAAGGTAACCTCAGGACGGACACAGTTCCTGGTGAAGGTGGTGTATTTTGCCTCACAGTGATGATAGACGTATCCAGTATGTAGTCAGACTAAGTACAGCAAGGTGTCACTGAGCCCAGCAAGCAAAGCCAAACCGATCTGTGTGTTGTGTCTGTGTGAAGTGGGGGGGCTGTTTGGGCTGCTCTGAGAGGCTTTCTCTTTTAGGATCATTCACTCTGGCTAGTGTTTTCATGACTCTCCTCTTTTGGCCTCACTCTGCTCTTTGTTTGTCCCCTGTCAGACTGACGTGATGCATCAGAGTGTATATGAGCTGGTCCACACTGAAGACCAGCAGGAGCTCAGAAGGAACCTGCACTGGGCTTTGAATCCTCCTGCTGCTACACCTGCCATCACTCAGGACTCCCCCCAAGGTAACCTAACCCTCCCACTCTCTAGCTTCTGACCATGTGACTCCAGCAGGGCTGAGATTGGCTTGGCCCTGCTGTGTTTCCTAAATGGATCTTATGACTCTTAGAGAGTGTTTTTGGAGTCAGAGAGGATTCAGATCATCTCTGTTTGACGTCAACAAGCTCTTACTAAATTTACTGTTTGAAAATTTATCTTATATTTCTGTGATAACGAGCTACTACAGTCAGCGCAGGGTCACTTTGTTAGATCCTGTTTGTAACTGAGCTTCTCTTTGGGGTATGGGACAGTAGGTGGAGGACCCTGAACCTGACACAGATCTGATACCTTTCAAGGTTGGAGGTTTCTGTTTCTGCATCAGGATGCCCCACCCTCCAAGGTCTCTGTGGTCTCTGTGGTCGAACAATGAGATAACACTATCAGGAAGTTAAGAGCCCACAGTTTAAGTTATGAGGCTATCCCTAGGTCAGGTCACATGACCCTGTAAGCTCCACTGAGGCTTAGGAGGAGAAGTGGTCCCAGATCTGGGTTTTAAGATGCTTATGTCTGTATCCTTTGGTTCTGAGACCCACAGCACTGACACAGCTAACTCGCTCCAACATGGAAAGGAGGAGAAGTTTATAATATTCACTGACATCATGATGACACTAAGCACACGAGAGGGCAAAATAACGACAGAAATAATATCTGTAAGTTCAGAATGAATGAACCAGAGAAATGGGGGAGGAGCTTAAAGGTTTTCTCAGACCGGAGCGGTAGACTGCTCTGCTTTCTGCTTGTTTTCCTGTGAAGTGGAAACAGTGCATGAACTCAGAAAATGAAACAGCTGAAACTTCCAGAATGTAAAGAAAAGCAGACTTTGGGTGTTCAGATGGAGACCTGTCTCTGTATGATGAGATGCTGTGATAAAGAAACCACACTCTGCATGAAGAAGACTGACCTGAACACCTTTACCCTTCAAACAGAGATGGAGCCGGACAGCAGCTCAGCGGTGGTCACCTACAAACCCGAGCAGCTTCCTCCGGAGAACTCGTCCTTCCTGGAGAGGAGCTTCGTCTGTCGGTTTCGCTGCCTGCTGGATAACTCCTCAGGCTTTCTGGTATGATTCTGCTCCTTCAGATCTACAGACAGCTCCAGCAGAACCACAGACACACACAGCACTGAGTGTTCGTTACCACGCCTGGATATGGTGTGGCTCATGTAGGCTGTTGTCAGCAACACTTCACAGACCTGTCACAAGCCAAAAACGTTCATAAGCCTTTAAATATCTTAAAGTATGAGGGGTCAAGGGATCCCTCCTCATCTCCTCCCATAGTTTGCATAGTTTGTCCAACAGGACTCAGGAGGACACATTACCATCCAGCTGATCACACCCAAGGTGAAGACTGGACCGCTCTAAAGCTGTGTAGAACTATGGGACAGGATTGTTGCTTTTTGGATTTTTTGAAAGTCTCTCACACACACACACACATACACACACACACACACACACACACACACACACACACACACACACACACACGCACACACACGTAAACACACACACACACACACACACACACACACACACACACACACACACACACACACACACACACACACACACACACACACACACAGTCACAGTCACACACACAGATGCTGTTTGTCCATCATCAGAGCGTTGTGTTTCAGTGAACGCCGTCAACACGTGAAGCTGCTGTGAGGCTGAGAGGAGCTCTGGACACCTCAGGTATGAACCTGTCTCCCTGACTGATGTGACTCTTCCTCCTCAGGCGTTAAACATCCAGGGCAGACTGAAGTTCCTGCACGGACAGAACCAGCGGCAGGATAACGGAGGAAAGGCTCCACCTCAGCTCGCCCTCTTTGCCATAGCCACCCCTCTGCAGCCTCCGTCCATCCTGGAGATCAGAACCAAGAACATGATTTTCAGAACCAAACACAAACTGGACTTCACACCTCTGGCCTGTGATGCAAAGTGAGGAGAGTTTAACTCTTTATTTGCTGCATCGCTCTGCAGACCATCTATCAGAGATTTAAACTTGAGGTCTTCCATGCTCAGTGATGTGGTCTCATGGATTATGGTCTCTCTGTGCAGGGGGAAGATTGTGTTGGGTTACACAGAGGCTGAACTGAGGGTTCGAGGATCTGGGTATCAGTTCATCCACGCAGCAGACATGCTGTACTGTGCAGAGAACCATGTCAGAAGTAAGTCTCATAAAGACCACTGGTCCACTGGACTCATGCTGAGTCGGGTACTATTACACATCTTCTCACATCCTGTGATGCATGCCACTTCATCTCCTATCCACGTAGGCCCACACTCCCCACACTATCAAGACCCCACATTTCTGGTGTCCCTGGTTTCGTACAACCTTTACTTCCTGTATTGAAGTAGCCGAGCACTTGAACTACTATCTTAAATCAACAATAGTGGACGTTTGTCCTCCCTTCTGTTTGTCTTGTCTCGTCCTGCCTGTCATTATTTCCCCTTCTTTCACACTGTGGTGTGGCACGGCCCTCTCCTTCAGCTCACATCAGGGGTTAAATAAAGTTTAGAATGATGGAGTAGCCTACAGGGAGGGCTGGTGATGGTCACTAGCAGTTAATCATATTCACATCTCTCTGACTGCTAAAAAAAAATGCATTGGTCTTTTCAATGCTGTCACATAACACAGTGATCAGCAGAAAAGATAATGCAGACAAGGGGGAAAAAAAAAAAATGACCACTGGTCTGGGTCATGGGCCACTGACTGTGTACACTGACTGGACCATTTTCTACCCTGTGATACATCTGAAACCACCTTCAGCACCTTTATTCACAGCAGCCCTGTGCTCACTTTGTACCCTGACTGTGTCCTCTGACTGCTGCACTGACTCCACGCTGTGGTTACCCTGTAGCTCTAGATCTTAAGTCCTAGCTACAGATGTAGACCCTCCAAGACAAGAAACCACTCAAACAGCTGTGACAGTTGCAGAGTCTGTCCTGATGTTGATTTGACAGAAACATGTCACTGTTGCAGAGCCAGTTCAGTCAGAGAGATTGGGAAGGTCTCCTCCAGCATGGTCAGAGAGTTCAGACAGCTTTCCTAAGTAATCCCGCTGGATTACGGAGCAGATTGAGCAACGACGTAGATCTGCCAGAGGAGAGGATAGGGCTGCAAATCCACTGAGTGAGCAAGGCCTGAGAGATGATCCAAAGAGAGAAACCAACAGAGACTCTGCAGAGGTCACACACACACAGCCACTGCATCTGCTGACTGAATCCACTGACTGTGTCCACTGACTTTGTCCACTGACAATGTCCAATGACTGTGTCAATCAACTATGTTGACTGAAGATGTCCAATGACTGTGTCCAATGACTGTGTCCACTGACTAAATTCACTGACTGCATCCACTGACGGCATTTCCTGACTTTGTCCACTGACTGTGTCAGATGACTGAATCCACTGACTAAGTCTGGCATCTGTGTCTACTGACTGTGTCTGCTGACTGTGTCTGCTGACTGTGTGTACTGACTTTCTGACCGAATTTAACATCGGACAACTGAAAATGGGCATCTGAGGATTAAAGGTTCAGTTTGTGGTTTTCAGGCTATATTCTTATAGATTAGGGACGATATTTGGATGCATTGACAGATCATAGCACCATAAAAGAGTTCATGTTGAAGTGATTAACTATCAGTAACAGTATCTGTGTCTGCCCTTTACTTTTAGTGATGAAGACCGGAGAGAGCGGTCTGACAGTGTTCAGGCTCCTCACTAAGGAGAACCGCTGGAAGTGGGTCCAGGCCAATGCCAGACTGGTTTACAAGAACGGGAAACCAGACTACATCATCGCCACCCAGAGGCCTCTCCTGTAAGTTCCTGTTCCTTAGAATGGCTGTGAAAGATAAAGTGTTGCAGTATATCTCAGAGAGCAGAGTTTAACCTCAGACCGAAGTTTGCAGGGGGTCAGGTTTTGTCTGAGCCAGGCTGAGAGCTCAGGAAGTTACTGAGGGTACAGAAACCAGTCCAGTTTTAAAGAAACCTGTTCACTTAGTGTGAGGTCTCCTGTCATTAAACACGGTTTGAACTGAACTCAGCCAGAAGTCGTCACCATCTGTAGCAGAGGTGAAAACTGACTGATGTTTGTCTTTGCAGAGACGAGGAGGGAGGAGAACACCTGCGGAAACGCTCCATGCACCTTCCCTTCACCTATGCCACAGGTGAGGCCCTGCTCTACCAGTCCAACCATCCCATCGCCGCCTTCAGGGACGGCAGCCACGAGAAAAATGGCAGCAAGTCAAAGAAGAGTCGGACTGACAGGCTGGTCAGGGACGGTCTTGACCCCGGCTCTCTTCTGGGGGCTCTCATGAGTCAGGATGAATCAGTGTACGTTTGCCAGCCCTCCCTGGAGCCCAAAATGTCTTTTAGCAGCTTCTTTGAGGACCAGATGGGATTTTCTGACTCTGAGCCGCCCGGTCTGCACCGAAGCTGGGATGAGCCTAGTAACGGCTTGCTGGGCCCAGGCCAAACAGAGGCCAGCACCAGCTTTGACCCCCTGCTGGCAACTCTGGACTCCCTGTCTCTGGAGGGTCAGGGCGTGGTGGACTCCGAGGAGGGAGGGTGTTCTAACGGGGATCTGTTTGGAGCTCTGGAGGGTCTGGGGCTGAGCGCTGAGGACCTGGAGCTGCTTCTGTTGGATGAGCGGATGATCAGGGTTGAAATGGACCCTGAGCGAGTGCCGACGCTGGACGACCTGCTGACCAACGAAGAGATCCTGTCATACATCTACGACTCCATCGAGGGGAAGACCGAGTCCACGGATCATGGGGAACCAGTTCCTCCAAGCACCTCCTCAGTAACAGCTTCCACCTCCACAGGATCTGAAAGTACCCCCTCCCTGGACTCTAATGTTCAAATGCAGTTTCCTCACCATAAGCCTCCTCTGGTGGGTCCGGCTCCCATTGTGCAGCTCTCCCAGCAGATGCAGCAGCACCTCAGCATGAGGCCAGGGAAGGTGGCGCACAGCTGGAGCCAGCAGAGTGACCACCTGACCAACCCCATCCTCAACGGTGACCCGCTGGTTCAGACCCAGCCGCTCCCCAATGGGCAGTGGACGGCCCAGGACATCCTTACCAATGCAGGGATTCAGCTGGACCACTTTAACACACCACAGACTTTTTTCAACGGGAAGGCCTCGGTGCTGGATGCCAGCGTTCATCAAGCACCGCCACGTTTCCTCCAGCAGCCACCCAGGATGCAGAGCCACCTCTCACAGCAGTGCCACACCAAACCGAAGGCCAACAACCTGAACGGACTCTGCGTGTCCGGCTCGGAGCATTCAGCAGGAAACCCCCAGTGGCAGGACTTTGGGTTCACCGAGAGTCTCAGCAGCTCCTCCTGCCTCGATACCAGCCAAAAACCCCTGAGCAGCACCTCTCTGGACTCCTGCATGGACTACAGCATGCCCAGCGTTGATGTGGATTACTCTCTGAGTGGGAGTGCCATGTTTGGGAGGAACGGACAGCAGCATGTGGCTGAGTCCACAGTGGCATCCTTCCAGGGGATGAACCACAAACGCCAACAGGAGCAGATCCCCGTCCCTTTGGCTCAGGTCATTTCCAGCCTGTCTCAGTGCCCTCCGTCCAACGCCTCCCTGGACCAGATCCTAGGGGTCAGCAAACCGTGCCGACAGCTGGACCACTACGGCGTGGTGAGCTCTGAGCTCCCCAACACCAGTCCTAGCAAGGTGAGGAGGCTTTTCAGACCCACAGCTTGTCTTTAACCCTCCTGTGTGGACTCATTTTAATTTCCAGGCAGTGAAAATCTGATCAGGTGTTACTTATTTCAGTAAAAGGTGCCTCATTAGATGCAGGATAAGCCTTGTCCACCTGACAGGTCCAGAGAATTGCCCGGCTTCAAATGAGGCCTAAATTGTTTGTAAGTCATGAAACCTGCAGCTCCAGAGCTCGTCACAGCACAACTTAAAGTTCAGATCAGACTTGCTGTCCAGGTCTACATCAGTCTGGGTCTGAGTCAGGATGAGTTCAGTCTGGTCTGACCTTTCCATCACTGGGTGGACTGGATTTTAAACTGTGCCCCCTGCAGGCGTACCTGTCATCCTTTCAGACCTGATGTTCTAGATGTAATGAAGCAGACAGCCTCAACATTTACAGACAGTCCATGTTCCCTCAAACAGCCTCAGATTATTGACGTAATCCTCCTTTGACTGGCAGTAGAAATACCTCTGAGCTGGTTTTCTTGTGCCTTAGTTTCTGTTCTTTAAGGTCCAACGTGGATTTCAGACGCATACCAACCCCCGACTCCTCTGACTGTCTCTACACCCGTGTGTCTGAGTTTGGTTTTTTTGAAATAAAAGCTCATGAATTGTTTCTCTGGACATCAGTGAAACATTGAAACTGTCCAAGCAGTTGCAGAGTGTCTACATAACGACATGCTGTCTCCATCTCTCTCCTTCACCACGCTGTCTCTGTTTTTCTTTTCCTGAGACTCACTCCTCCTTAACTCTTTCGCTGCTTCCTGCAGACGGAGAACGGCTGTATCCTGACCACCTCCTACTCAGCCAGCTGCACTCTGCCCAACATGAACGGAGCAGCACCCCCTGCTGTACAGATGCCCGTCCCTGAGACTCTGTCCAGCCTCCCTGACCCTCCAGCCACCGGTTTCTACCTCTGACCATGTGACCAGGATCAGTCGTGCAGCAGGACTCTGTTAAAGACTGGACCAGCCTTATACGTCTAGACTCCACAAACCAAGCGGAACAACTTAGGCCTGAACTCTCTATCTACCAACTTGACGTTTATTTTCCTTTCTTTCTTTCTGGGGTGGGGGGGGTGGGGTGGGGGGGGGGGGTGTTTAAGTCATATTATCATGAGTCCTTTGTTTACAATAACGCCATTGAGCGCACTCAGATCAGATAAAGGCAGATGACTGGATTCATCTGCATTCAGATTAACCACAGAGCACACACATACACACACAAGCACACACACACACACACACACACACACACACACACACACACACACACACACACACACACACACACACACACACACACACACACACACAAACACACACACACACACACACACACACTATATCAGTGCTACTCCATCCTAATGACAAGGTTTTGATTCAGACAGTGGTCACCAGCTGGTAGTTTCTCCGTCATGTTACCAGAATGTAATCTCCCGTGGTTGGGCGTGGAGATGTTTCAGCGTGAAGATGTTTCTCACAGCCTGGAGATGTTTCTCTGTGATCTGTGAGAAGAATGGTTTCTATCTGGATAAGTGGAGAACAATTAATCTCTGGTTAGAAATCTCCTGCACTTTATTGGGAGCAGCCAGTGGATGCAGTCAGTCATTTAGCTGATGAAGAGTCCCCATGGGTGTGGGACAGCTGATGAAGAGTCTCCATCAGCGTGGGACAACTGATGAAGAGTCTCTGTCAGTGTGGGACAACTGATGAAGAGTCCCTGTCAGTGTGGGACAACTGATGAAGAGTCCCCATCGGTGTGGGACAACTGATGGAGAGTCCCCGTACTGTCGGTGTGGGACAGGTGTGTGTGTTCTGTCTCAGGTGAAGGGTTAATGTCCTCACAGCACAAACACTTCTGTAGACCAGTTGATTTCTCTCTCTGCTTGAAATCTTCTCTCTTTCTTTCCTTCTGTTGTTGAAAATGATTTCTGTATTCTTTTTCTCCTCTCTGGCTGACTTCATGAGAGGACGTCTTTTTATTTCTCTGTATTTATCCCTGTCCTGCAGCCAGTGAGCAGAGCTGATTGTTTTGATGTGTCAGAGGTTCTCTTGTACATAAAAAAGGAAAATGTAAATCTCTATCTCCTGTCTACAGTAGATAAGCAGCGGTTGCATTAACTCTCTGGGGGGAATCAGGGTAACCCAAACACACAGAGCCATCAGTCACTTAGGAGAGGAAGGAAGATCTGACGTTTGAGGAAAGTTCTGTTTGCTTTCAGCAAAGAAGAATTTAGGAGCTGTTTGAGAAAGAGCTGATCCGCAGTGTTACTCACCTGACCAGCGTCAGAGCGAGCAATGACTCCTTCTGAAGAGAAGCCGAGTCCAAGACGAGCAGAGCTCAACTGAACTCAGGCTTAACCTTAAAAGAGGCTGTGAGGAGTTTTGAAGTATTCTGCAAGTCACCTAGTTCTAATCAATAATTTAAACAAGATAATCAGCACCAATATAGATTATTCCAAATTTCATTTCTCAGCTTCCTGATTGGGTGGTGCAGGACTGAACTGTTTTACAGCACGTCTAAGTCTCTATGACAACACCACGCTGGCTGATTAAGTTTAATGGAGAGTAGAGAGATCTGTGTTTTTTTCTGCTGAAAACGATTTCAATGATTGATTTTGTAGTGATGGTGGACACTGGAGCCTAACTGTCAGACAGAAAAAGGACAGAAAAGCAGAAGAAAGAGAAGCAGGAGAGAAATAGAGCACAAGCTAAAGGCTAAAACACAAGCTAAAGGCTCAAACATAGGTTAATCTAAAAGAAGATCTGATTTTCATTCATTTCCAAAACAAACACACCTTGTTCAGAGTCATGTCTTCACCACACTGTGAGTGAGACTCTGGGCCACAGGGTGGCGCTGCAGTTCACTTCAAGCACGTCCTCCCTACAGTTTCTTTAAGAACCCTCTGTCTGATAATCAACCTTTTCCCCAAACATCAGCCTCCTCCTCCTCTTGGTGGGTTTCAACTCCGCCACCTGGTTAAACCTCTGGCTCCTCCTCCTGGTTTAACCTCCTCCTTCTTGTTAAACTTTCTCCCCCTCCTTGTTAATCCTCCTCCTCCTGGTTTATCCTCCTCCTCCCCCTGATGTAACCCCGTCCTCCTCCTGCTTTAACCTCCTCCTCCTCCTCCTAGTTTATCCTCCTCCTCCTCCCCCTAATGTAACCCCATCCTCCTCCTGCTTTAACCTCCTCCCCCTGGTGCATATTTGGACTGGGGTTTTGAGGTCTTGAGGTCTGAGGACCTGTGAGCAGTTCCAGAGAGAGATCCAGTGAAAAACCAAATGTTGGTGCAGAGTGGTCTCTCTGGGGGTTCAGTCTGAATGTTTCTTGTACATAGAAAGAGGGAGATGAGCCTTCATCCTGAAGCGATGCTGAAAGAGATTTCTGTGTGACGTGTTGGGATCAAGTCCTTCCTGTGGGTGTTCATATAACTGTTCTGTGTTTTATGTTAATGAGCTGTGATTCACACGTGGTTTCATGTCAGATCCCTGCCCTTTCTTTTTACTGCAGCTTCTATTTAATATGATTGATGTGACTTATTAACAATGTGAAAAAAGATATGTACATAAGGCTTTGACAAATACAGGTATGTAAATAGTCTTCTGTTGGCTCACTTGTTTCCAGCACTGTTTTTCAGACATGTTTCTCGGACTCCTGTGTTGACTCTTTGAGTTGTTTTCTACCTGTAAATATTCCTCTCCTCACCTGACACTGGACTCCAGGACAGCCTGACATGGTGCCATACTTCTGAGACCTGCTCGTAGCCTGTGGTGTTGGCGCTGAGTGTGTTTCTGTCCCCCTCTGTAGACACATGCAGACTTTGACAGGAGCAGCTTGAGACGTCCTCTGAATGAACAAACACACACCTCTGTGGAGTAGAAATAAGACAAAGAGAAACCTTTGACCACTTGTTCGTGTCCCTCTCTGAGTCCTGGAGTTTTGTATTCACTCAGACAGGAAACAGCAGGAGGGTAACTTCCTGTGTCAGTGACCTCTTACCTGTGAAGGTGCTATGTGTAGCATTTGAACATGAATAAATCATTACCACCGTAACACTGAGGAGTCTGTGTGTTTACTGTTATTGAAGCCTCATTACAGCGTCTAAAGGAAAAGTTGTATTACAGAGGCGTGGTCCTCTGACAGCCCAGAGTTTAAAGGTGAGTTCAGACCTCACGGGAAGTGTCTGCTGGAGAAATGTGGTCATATTATGGTTGAAATGAATCCCCAGGGAGATCCCTCTGATGGAAACCATCCACTGTGGCGTGAGGGCTCCAGCTGATTCCAGAGAGTCCCAGTTTCACTGTCAGTTCCACAAAAGCTGCTCTTTGACTCAGTGCAGCTGAATGAAGCCTTACACATAGGGATCAGTTTCACCTGAGGAATTATTCTGACTGTTTCCAGAGTCCCAGACCCCATCCACACATCTGAGGATGTTTCTGACGCACAGGTCTTTTTGTATAGGTGAAAATGGAGGATGGATGTTTTGAATTTGTCTAGTCTGTGAATGTGGATACAGCAGGAAGGAGGGGTTTTGGAGAAAGCTGATGGTATTACCTCAATCTGTGCATGCATCAAGAAGGCAGCCTACCAGTTCTTCTGTTTGCTTGATGTTTTTAACCTACTCCTGATGTAACCCCCTTCTCCTCCTGGTTTGTCGGCTAAACATCCATGATGAGAATCTCCCGTTCCACCACATCCCAAAGGTGCTCTATTGGACTGAGATCTGGGGACTGTGGAGGACATTTGAATACAGGGAACTCATTGTCATGTTGAAGAAAGCAGTCTGAGATGATTCCAGCTTTATGATATGGAGCGTTATCCTGCTGGAAGAAGCCATCAGAAGATGGGTACACTGTGCTCATAAAGGGATGGACATGGTCAGCAACAATACTCAGGTAGGCTGTGGACTTTAAACCATGCTCAGTTGGTACTAAGGGGCCCAAAGTGTACCAAGAAAATCTCCCCCACACCATTACACCAGCAGCAGCCTGAGCCGTTGATACAAGGCAGGATGGATCCATGTTTTCATGTTGTTGAGGCCAAATTCTGACCCTACCATCTGAATGTGGAGCAGAAATCCAGACTCATCAGACCAGGCAACGTTTTTCCAATCATCTATTGTCCAGTTTTGGTGTTGCTGTGTGAATTGTAGCCTCAGTTTCCTGTTCTTAGCTGACAGGAGGGTCACCCGGTGTGGTCTTCTGCTGCTGTAGCCCATCTGCCTCAAGGTTGGACGTGTTGTGTGTTCAGAGATGCTCTTCTGCAGACCTCGGTTGTAACCAGTGGTTATTTGTGTTACTGTTGCCTTTCTATCAGCTCCAACTAGTCTGGCCATTCTCCTCTGACCTCTGGCATTAACAAGACATTTTGTCCCACAGAACTGCTGCTCACTGGATACTTTCTCTTTTTGGGACCATTCACTGTAAACCCTAGAGATGGTTGTGGGTTAAAATTCCAGTAGATCAGCAGTTTCTGAAATACTCAGACCAGCCCGTCTGGCACCAACAACCTTACCACTCCAAGAGGACAAGTCACAACAATGTAGTGGCCATGCCAGGCTAGTAGTCGGCGATGTGGATATATGTGTGTATGTATGCCACTCAGAAATCAGCCATCAATGTTGTGGTTGTTCTTTCTTTTTCTGCCGTTTTATTATGTTAGACGGTTGGCAATCCAGCCTTGAGGCGCATTACTGCCACCAACTGGACCAGTATAGCTTGACTGGAAGTTGTGGCTGCGCACGTGCACTGCAAAAAAATGAAATCTTATCAAGTGTTTTTGTCTCATTTTAAGTAAAAATTGTCTTATTACACTTGATATGAGCCACATTCAGCTTATGTCTTGTTTTAAGTTATTTATAGACAAAAATGAGGTCTGAATTGCTAGTTACCAGTGAAAAAA
This sequence comes from Halichoeres trimaculatus, assembly GCF_033239565.1. NCBI lineage: Eukaryota > Metazoa > Chordata > Actinopteri > Labriformes > Labridae > Halichoeres > Halichoeres trimaculatus. The sequence goes on along the minus strand of NW_027437197.1, from coordinate 27,988,192 downwards.
ATCTGCTGATGGAACAAGAAAAATTTGCTTGAAACTGGAATAATTTCTTAGTACAAGTAACTTTTTGCTTGTTTCATTGGCAGATTTTTTTTACTTGTTACAGGCAATTCAGACCTCATTTTTGTCTGTAAATGACTTGAAACGAGACATTTTTCTGGACTGATCAGGTGAATGTGGCTCATATTTAGTCTAATAAGACATTTTTGAATGATAATAAGATAAAAACACTGGATAAGATTCCAGTTTTTTTGCAGTGTGACCTTCACCTGAAACTGTGAGTGCGCATGAGGTGACGTCAGCCTTTCACCCTGAAACGCTGTGCTCTTTGTTTATACGAGGCTGGATGAAGGAGCGTTTTGAAAACTCTCCACTCTGGAGAGAGTTTTCAAAAGTTTCTGTTTTCTGACAACCCAACGCGGTCTAATCTGAACGCAAGGCCAAAACACAACAAAATGTTATTGGATTTGACCGTTTTTGGCGGCGTGTAAACGCAGCCTCAATCTGTCTGGATTAGTGAATTGCTCCCTGGTCAATCTCGACTTTCTCTAACAGATGGAAATGTGTGAAGCATTCGATCGACCAATGATCAACCAGTTTTCTGAAATAGCTCAAAAGTGCATCTCATGAACCATCAACTGGTCAGTATGTACTTGTACTTTCCTCTGTACAGATGGAGGAAACAAATTTCCTTTAAAGGACAATAAAGATCTATCACACCTATGGACCATGCTCTCAATCACAAGCTCACAATGGCCCAGGTTGGTTGATGGATGCAGCCAAAAGCTGGAAGAACAACTGTGTTCAATCATTCAGACTTGTTGTGGACAGAGAAGATCTTAGTTGTGATGTGGATGAGCATTTGTGTCCCAACATACAGGAACATCAGGAGTTGCAGGAAGACTGCACTGAACTGTAATTCCCACAGCACTGCATGAACAGTTTTCCCTAAAGAAACTGTTCTATGTTCACATTTCTACTTTTTTTCATTAGTGCTAAGCAGCTCCTTCTCCTTCCTGAACCCATTAATGGGTCAGTCTGTCGTGTTTGTGTGGGTCCAAGAAACACACTTTGATACTGGAAGCAAAGTACTTTATATGAGTAACTTGAAAAGACATTTACAGGTTCCTGCAATCGCTCTGTATCTATCCGCTCAGGTTACACACGCACACACACGCACACACACACACACACACACACACACACACACACACACACACACACACACACACACACACACACACACACACACACACACGCTGGCATAAGGCTCCACCTGCTGGCCAAACTCGTAACTGTTGCACATCAACATTTGCACATATAACATATCTCTTTCTCAAAAATAAAAGTATCTGACGTTTGTGAAGAAACTATCATCATGTTGTACACATCATTGCTTTTGTAACTTAATGTATCAACAGTGTGGCAATAATACTGTGACCTTATTACCGTATAACCTCTGAATGCAACTACAGTAGACTTACTAAAACTAATGGTCTTTGACACTTTACCACTCCTTAAATTTGCTCAATGAGTCTTTCAGGAGGCCTAGCATGTCTTTAGGATCTTCTGATGATTTGCTCTGGCACCTCAGTCTCTGATGTTGGACTCTCCTGTGTATGCTGGTGTTGTTCAGTTGCATCAGCCCTTTGAACTGCTGTGTCTGGTCCCAAGAGGTCCTCTGCAGTTCTGTCCTATCCTATTCTCCTGGATAGTGTTGGAAATGAGGTGAGGTGTTCAACATGCATCTAAGTGTCAATTTTACTGTTTTCCCACACTTCAATATCTGTTTGAAGGAACAGGGTACAATGCAACTGTAAACTCAGCTGTTCTTCCCACACTGCTATCCTGACAGGGTACTCTTTACTGTAGGTTCAGCCATTTTTACAACACTGCTGCCTTTCAAACCATGAAGGGTACCTCACAGATATAGTTTGTCACTCAAATGATGTCTTAGCTCTAAATTTCCCAAATACTTAAGTTACTTCTTGTTTGAAATGTGGTGCTATCAATCTGACCAAACACCTTCAAATTATGTATCTGACTCCATTCTCCTCTGACCTTTGTCCGAGCAGTTTTTAATGGGGAAGGATCAGGAGGCATCCTGGTTCTCAGTTGAACACAAATTTATTAACAATAGGTCAAGAATATGCATTTACAGAGATCTCTGGTGCAGCCTCATTTCCCTGTTCCCTACATGTTGCAGAGACAGTTCATGAGACTGACCCTGACTCTCTCTCTCAGCACCAATATATAGTCACTAACAGAGTTTCTCTAAGGAATGTAGGTTGAGTCGTCTTCTTATTGGCTCTCCAGGTGTTGTCCCCCTCTTATTGGCTGCTGTCCGTCCTCTGTCTGTCTGCGACTGACATTCATCAAGTGATCAGCCCCCCTTCACTTGTCTGTAGAGACACTGTTAGAAACACATCTTCTTATCTTCCTCCTTTGACTGAAACACCTCAACTCTAAAAAAAGTCATTATTGATCTGCGTTATTAGTGTTACACCATTACTTCTTATTATTATTGGGTATAAACATTAACTTCACTTGTGGTCACTCTCTACTCTGGGTGCTCCATAAATCCCAGGACCCCCAGCCCCCCTCAAGTGTCCTGCAATGCATACCACCACAATGAGCACATGGGTACAGCCAAGTTAGTAAAAGCACATCTGTATAGTATTGTTAATAAAAGCATGTCTACATGGGCTATATATTCTTTCAACAGGCAAGTTTGATCCCAGGCGACGGCCCATGAGGTGTGCTGGGGACATACTACATTCCAGTGGTGTTATGCAGTAAACAAGAAGGCTGTCGTACGTCAGTGTTTTCACAGTCTGTACTGACTTTTCCACAAGACCATTGGGCTGTGGAAAATGAGGACTTGATGCAGAGTGCACATGGTTTTATTCTTCAGCAAAATGCCCAAATGCAGCTGGCAAACTGCAGCCCGTTGTCTGTGAAGACCTCACTTGGCATACCATGTCATGAAAAAATGCTTTCATGGCCTTAAATGTCCCATATTATGCAAAAATCCCTGTATTAAGTCTTTTAGTTAAAATTTGTGGGTCTTTGGCTTCCCTCCCAGCCCACTAAATGTGATATTTAATGACGAAACCTGTACTAAGTAGTGCTTGTAAATGTAAAATCCTAACCTAAAACGAGCTGTTTGGATTTTGGGGATTTGCTGACGTCAGTGATTCCCTTTTTTGACCAATCAGGAGCAAGTCTGACCTGATTGATCCACCGGAGCAGATACCCCCAACCCCCCTTCCCGCCCACTCCCCTCCTCGCTGCTGGAGAGAAATCTCTCCAAATCTCTGGAGAGATATCTCTCCAGCAGCGGGGAGGAGAATGCCAAAGTTGAAGAGCCATCACTGCTTTGTTTTTGGCTGTAAACAGCCATATAGTTCCATGAACAAGCTCCCCATCTCAGAAGAAGACAAGACTAAGTTCATTTATCAAGGAAATGTGCCAGCTACACTCAGTAAAACTGTGCATGTGTGCTAGTCACTTCACTTTAGACTGGTTCTGAATCCAGGTGCATTACCAACCATCCGCCAACAAACCTGGGACCGAGGATATGTGAGTTTTTTAAATGCTGTGTGCTGTGGAGTAGATGTAATGGTGCGGCCACACCAAACGCAAACTTGTGAATTTATTCGCGCGAATGACCTGTCACGCGCCGCGTGAACGCCCGAGTCTCGACGCTGGACTATATTGACAAGCTGAGGGGCAAACACATGTTAGCGCGTTCCTGCGCATGCAGAGTAGAGAGCCCGTTCATGTAAAGACCGAAAGCCCAAAAGAGCAGCTGAAAAACAATGAGCTGTGGTTTCAAAAGTACAACAGGAGAGTGTGTGAAAGCTTTGGAGATCACAATCAATGCCTGCTGCCTCTCCCTGGTCATCCACTGGCCCTGCCTGGCTGTTCCCTATGATCTCATCCTCGATCCCCCGAACCTCCGACCACCCAAACCCCCGAAACCCTGACCCATGTTCCTGGAGGTCTCCCTGGGGATAATGAAGGGGTGGAGGAAAGAGAGGAGCACAGAGAACTTCCATCTTTTCCCTGGCTCTGCCCCTGCCCCACACTTTCCTCCTCTCTATCAGGCTCAAAACTGGAAAGGAAACTGGAGAGGAAAACACAGTCGGACTCAGTGATAGCCCATGCAGGCAAGTCCAGCTGGGAACGAATGTTTACAGAACTTACCTTCAAAACCTGTCTCCTCAGAGACTTTCACCCAAGCCTGCTCCTGTTTTTCCGGTCTCTGTAAAGTACACACGTCGTATCGTTTAACTCTGGATGATGACACACTGCACGGATTGTTTTCTCCTCCATCTTCCAGCGGAGTTGGAGCCGGAGCAGGTAGTGGTTTCCCCCCAACGTCATCAAATCAATGACGTAGTGGGGGAATGTCATCGCTGATTGGCGGTCACGGCAAGCCTTCACTCGAATTTGCGTCAAAAGTTCAATTTTTTCAACTTGAGCAAATTCGTGTCTGCCGCCCAAACGCTTGAACACTCCAAACGCACGAACGCTCCAAACGCGCCAAACGCCCTAAAGGTGCCAGCCGAGGCGAATCGGCGTCTAAACGCGTCTTTGCATTGACTTTGTATGTAATTGCGCCGCAAATTCGCATTTGGTGTGGCCATACCATAAGAGCTTTTCCTCAGTGTCCCCCCTGTCTCTGTGTTAGCTTCAGGATGCTAGCTTAGGCTGCGGTTAGCCTGTTGTTTTAGCCTGTAATGTTACAGTAAACGAGCTTTGCTGTTTTCTAAACATTGTGCACTCGGAGCTCGTGGCGCCACTCTCAGTGATGCTGCAGAGCGGGGCGGTATCAGCGGTGACTCATTTACATATGAAGGCCACGCCCACTAAATCAGAGTGTTCTGAACAGAGGGGCTATGAGAGCCTGGAAACAATGCTGCTGTGCTTGATTTATTGGCTTTTTTTGACCAAAACATGTTACTACCATTTCATGAAGACATCAATGATCCATACAAGGAGCATAATATGGGACCTTTAATAGCTTGTTTTCTTTCCTTTTCTTTTGCATCAGAAGTAACAATCTTCTTTATTAGTGCTTGTGGTGTCTCACTGCACAGCTCTTTTGCCTGACTTTTGTTATGCTCAACATGACATCAATGCTTTTTCCAGATCCAAATCTTGCTCTCATACCAGTCTCCCCCATTTTCTGGAATCCCACATAGCCTACTACTCTGTCCTTTATCAATGAGTCTGTCAGTCCTCCAAACCCACGTTTTATTTCTGTTTCTTAGCTCAGCTGCATACTCGTCGACTGTCTCTCCTGGTTTCTGTACACATGTGAGGAATATGTTCATATATTACGTTACTCTGAGGAATGCAGTATGTTTCAAACTTTTCCATTATATTTGCCAGCTTCATCTTATCCTCTTCAGGATCGGAGGTGAAGTAGGGGTGGGTGATATTTAATGCGTACGATAAATGTTGCTTTAGTGATGTGTAATTTTACATAATCGAATATTACTGTTTTGAAAAAAAAAATAAAGAGACGGTGCATGGATGGCAAAAGAGAGGTGCTCCTCATTTACTGAATACTTGCCTCAGAAGCCAATCAGCGGACAGGGTTCAGCCATGTGACTTAGTGGAATCCAAAACACTACATAGTTGCTCAGGAAACAGTCAGTGTTAAGTTGCCATAGAATGCTGTTGGGCGATGTTTTACAGAGATGTATGAAGCACTTTAAAAATAAATACAAGCTTTTGTTCTGAAATGCTGTGACTATCCATATTTTTCCTCTTGGTAGGAAAGAAGTTTCACAATGTTTTTTTGTTCCGTATGGTCAGAAAATGGAAAATTTGAAAAAATAATCAAGATATATTTATTTGCCCTTATCGCCCACTCCTTACATGGAGTTACTATAAACTTTCAGTGCTTCATCACCGACAACATGCAAGAACACTGCTGCTTTCATTTCAACACTTATTTCATTAACGCCGATTGCAGCCAGGTACACCTCAAAGCATTGCCTGAATTTTCCCCAGCTCTCAGCTACATTACCTGTTAACTGGCGCACACACACACAAGCACACACATGCACACACACACACGCACACACACACACACACGCACACACACACACGCACACACACACACGCACACACACACACACACACACACACACACACACACACACACACACACACACACACACACACACACACACACACACAGGCATAAGGCTCCACCTGCTGGCTAAACTTGTAACTGTTGCACATTAACATTTGCACATATCATTCAACATCAAAGTTACAGCACAAACAGTGAAAGAGAAAATGTGAATTTTGTCCACTTATTTGTAATCAATCTCCCACAGGCACTAATATTTAACTGTATTACACTGTACAATAACTGTCATCAAAACTTGAGTTATAGTTTACATCAGAATGTCCTTCCAGAGTCCATTGTTACACTGACAACATGACTCAGCACTTTGACTGTCCCATCCATACACACTGAGACCAGGACTGGTCATTCTGAGGCACTGACACGTTCACTGACACCGATTTACTCTGAGAGATGAACTAAGGATTCTGAGACAGAGACTGGCTTCAGCAGGTAATCCATGGCTTTTTGCTATTAGTGCAAACTGTCTTGAGAAATGCACTTCCTGTTTTTCAAATGGCGAAGATGATTGGAGAATGTACCAAAGCCACTGAGAAAAATGGTAACAAATGCGAGCTGATGGGTAGAGATCTCTGAGACAGTCTGATTCTTCAATCTGTGTCTCCCTCAGCTGGTCACTTTGGGTACTGCATGCTGTTCTATTATTGCTGTCTTTGCTGTTATGATCTGTTTCTTCCTCTAGATGTCAGCATCACACAATGAGAGGCTCAGAGGAATAGGTTGTGTGCAGCTGGTGAGCAGAGGGTTAGAGGTGATGCAGATTCATGTTTGTAACATAATCTGATGGGAAATCAGTTTTTTTCCTCAGTTTCAAACCTGCAAGACTATCTGCTTCTCAGTTTGACTGAATGTGTTCAAATTAAAGCAAAGAGAACAAGCGCCAACAGCTCCTCCTGACTCCTCCTGGTTCCTCCTGACTCCTCCTGAGGCCTCTGAACACAGAATTAATGAAAGTTGGAACCAGAGTTGATGAACCATGAACACCTGATAACACACTGAGAGAAGCTGAATAGGAGCTGCAGACAGAGATCATGACCTTCTTCTGTCAGAAATGTCTCTCCTCACACACTCACACACTCAGTGGTGATCAGGGGAGAGCTGAGGAGAGGAAGAAGAGCAGAAGATGGATGCTGCCTGTCTCTTTCTTTACCTTCCAGGGAGCAGACACAGAGGACAAGAACACCTTCCAGGCCCCAGCTGAAACCTCCACAAAGACCTGTGCAGGGACAGCTGAAGATCTCTTTCAGCTCCTGGAGTCCAGGAAGACCTGGGTGGTCGTCTCCATCCCTGCTCTTAATGAAGAAGAGCTCCTGAACCACTGTCACAGGTCTTGACCTCATACATGGGGCTGTAGCCCTCCACCCTCCACCTGTGTGAAGCTGTGAGACGGTCAGGATGGATATGAGGCCCTGGTGAAGCTTTATCCAGGAAAATCAGGAAAAAAGACAGAAAATGTAGAATATGCATCAAAATCTCCAACAGGTGACAGCATGGAGGCGTGGTCCTGCTCCTCAGAGGATGAACACAGTGTGTGACGGTCGCACTAACGTCCTTTAGCGCCCCCATGTGGACAAAATGTCCACCTTACAAAATAAAAGAGCATTTTCTTGAAAGCTGTCTTCCTCCTGATGATGATGATGATGATGATGATGATGATGATGATGATGATGATGGTGTTAAAAATTGTGCATGCTCCTGGGTAATTAATATAAATCTGCTTAAGAAGAGTCAATGGGCTGGAATGGTGAAGACAGAGGGAGGCGAAGAGGAGAGGAGGGAGGAGGGGAGGGGCTGGGGGAGTGACGGCAGAGGGAGGGAGGGAGGTAGAGAGACCCTGGCGACCAGCAGCAGAGAGGGGTTGGACCAGGAACAATAGAGAGAAACGAAGCCAGCCCAGAAACAGCAAACAAGCCGAGAGAGGGACCGAAAGAGGGAGAAACGGCGAGGGGGGCGGATGGGGGGAGGCACAGAGACAGAGGGGACACCGCACACAACATGTGAGGAATAAGCGGACACGGGAGGATCCGGATTTCATCTGATTTCTGGCTTTTCTTTGTCGCTGGATTGTACTCAACCGGATTCCGGTATGAACCCTGCAGAAGCGGCCGAGGAGGCGCCCAGCGACCCCGACACTGATGCCTTCTACAAAACAGGTACACACACACACACACACACACACACACACACACACACACACACACACACACACACACACACACAAAGAGACACAAAGCATCCAGCATCTGAGAGAGGGAGTCAGGAGGAGCTGAGAGTAAAGAGGAAGAAACGAGCAGAGCTGCTGAAAGAGCCTGAGCATGGACACAACACAACACAACACAACACAACACAACACAACACAACACAACACAACACAACACAACACAACACAACACAACACAACACAACACAGTCTGTCTCTCTCTCTCTCGTTTGAGAGAGAGAGCAAGAGATGCTCTCTACAAAAGGCAGAGGGATCATGGAGGAGTGACATCAGCTCTGAGCAGACCTGTCCAAGACCAGACAAAATCACAGGGCAGTGTGTGTGTGTGTGTGTGTGTGTGTGTGTGTGTGTGTGTGTGTGTGTGTGTGTGTGTGTGTGTGTGTGTGTGTGTGTGTGAGAGAGAGAGAGAGAGAGAGAGAAAGAGAGAGAGGAGGAGGACCAGAAGGATCTGATTTCACCCAGACCGGACCTCATTTCACCCCTTCATCAAAATCCACTTCAGTCTGAGGAGGATGTTCAGATTCAACCTGTCTGCAGAGCAAAGTCTAAAGAGAGAGAGAGAGAGTGTGTGTGTGTGTGTGTGTGTGTGTGTGTGTGTGTGTGTGTGTGTGTGCGCGCGCGGATGTGTAAGCCTCTGACACCTCTCTGTTTCTTGACTGAAGGGAAATGGTCAGTAGGTGACAGACAGTGTGTAGCTACATGTGTGTGCGCTATAATGAGCTGATTTTGGTGTTAAGTGTGGTGTGTGTCTGTGTCTGTGTCTGTGATCTGCATTGATTGATCTGCTGCTCCTTGTCTCTAAACTCAGGTTGTGATGGAGCAGGATCATTAGGTGTTCACAGATACTCAGACGTGTCAGAGACCACATGAGATCACCTGCTACCCTAGGACCAGAGTCTGGACTCTAACGTGTTCTTGTTTGGATGAGCTGGTCACACAGCACGTGTGTCCTTCTTCAGGTGATGAACATGTTCGTACAAACGTTTCCTTCAGAGAGGAGGTCACAGTGATCACAAAGGGATGACAGATCCACACGTGGTGGAGTCAAACAGCTGGTTCAGGAGTGTCTCAGATACAAAAAAAGGGAGAAGGTCTCTATCTCTAACATGGTCTGTGAGACACTCCTGAACATTCTCAGTCTGGTGTTTCCGTCATGATGTTGGACGAAGCATCAGACGATGGATTTACACTTCTGTTAGTGCTTCATGAAAGTAGACGTTTCATGTGTCCTGGTCTGAGTCTGTCTTTAAGCTCAGGTGTTGTTTTTCCTCCCATTGCATGTGAAGAGTTCAGTCCAGTCAGGAAACAAACATCATCAGCCTGCCTGTTGCCTGCTCTCAGAGAACTTTCCTGAAGAATTCCTGATCTGTTCTCAGCTTTCCATGGAGATTAACTGGAGAGCTGTTAGGAAAGGTCCTGGTTTGGGTCCCTTTAGTTTGTCATTGTACATGCAGCTATGTCTGAGGATGTCCCAGAGGTTAGGATCTCTGTGAATGTGTGAGCTCATCTGATGGCTCATGAACTAAACACAGACCAGCACTCTCCGAGCCCCCCTGAGCTGCACTGTGCCGCCCTGTGCTGCTCTAAGCCGCCCCATGCTGCCCTGTGCTGCTATAAGCAATCCTGTGCCGTTCTGAGCTGCTCTTAGCTCTGCTACCCTGCACCACCCTGTGCTGCTCTAAGCCACACTGTGCTGCCCTGTGCTGATATGAGCTGCCCTGTGCCACTCTGAGCTGTCTTGAGCCACCCTGAGCCACCCTGAGCCGCCCTGTCCTGCTTTGAGCTGCCCTGTGCCACCCTGTGCTGCCCTGTGCCACCCTGTGCTGCCCTGTGTTGCCCTGTGCCACCCTGTGCTGCCCTGTGCTACCCTGTGCTGCCCTGTGCCACCCTGTGCTGCCCTGTGCCACCCTGTGCTGCCCTGTGCCACCCTGTGCTGCCCTGTGCTACCCTGTGCCACTCAGAGCCGCCCTGTGCCGCTTTGTGCCCCTCTAAGCCACCCTGTGCTACCCTGAGCCACTCTGAGTTGCCCTGTGCTGCTTTGAGCCGCTCTGAGCTACCCCGTGCCACCCTGAGCCACTCTGAGCTTCCCTGAGATGCTCTGAGATGCTGTGTGCCGCCTTGTCCTGCTTTAAGCCGCTCTGAGTTGCCCTGTGCTCCTTTGTGCCTTTCTAAGCCACACTGTGCTGCCCTGTGCCGCTCTGAGCTGCCCTGTGCCGCTTTGTGCTGCTCTTTGCTGCTCTTAGTTGTCCTGTGTTGCTCTTTGCCGCTCTGTGCTACTCTGAGCCATCCTGTGCCACCCTGTGCTGCTCGAAGTTGCCCCATGCTGGCCTGTGCGGCACTGATCCATGCTGTGCCACTCTGAGCCTCTTAGAGCTACCCTGAGCCGCCCTGTCCTGTTTTGAGCTGCCCTGTGCCATGTGCCGTTCTGAGCTGCCCTCTGCCGCCCTCTGCTGCCCTGTGCCTCTGAGCTGCTCTGAGATGCTGTGAGCTGCTCTGAGCTTCTCTGAGCTTCTCTGTTTTGAGTTTGTAACGTAACAGGTCTGCCTCTGTGTGACCTCCTCCTCCTCGTCTTTACTACAGCACCTCTGTCAGCTGGAGCAGCTCCAGCAGATAGACGTGGAATCCGCCTTGTTGACTCATCAGCACCAACAGTGAGAGCAAGACAGACTGTGAGTCACTGCGATGAGGAGGAGAGGCAGAGTGCTGTGATGAAGAACGAAACAGCCTTAGAGCATTGAGCTCCCTCTGAGTGCTGCTTATGGCACGTCAGGAACCAGAGGTCTCCTGTGACTGGTTCATCTGTTACAGGCTCATCAGAGCTGATGTTCATACTCTTCCTCCCAGAGACGTGATGAAGCAGGAAACAGATGAATGCTCCTCTGCCAGAGAAACGTGGTGTTCTTCACTCTGATAGCTCATCTCTCCGTGGTTTCCTCATCTGTAGATTCAGATCTAGCAGCATGACCTTTACCAGCCACCATACTCTGTGAATGTGCACGATGTCAGGGTGAAGGAGTCTGTGTTCCTTCATGTAACAGAGCTTGATGTCTGCACACAGCACGGCTCTGTGAGCGTCAGTAGACCAGCCTGAGGTGAGACTTACACTCACAACACGATTCCAGCCAATTAGCATCAGTTAGCATCAGTTAGCATCAGTTAGCGTCAGTTAGTGTCAGCTAGCATCCACATGCTGCTCTGCATGGCATGGTCCACGCCCTCGCTCTGAGGATCAGATCTGCACGCTGATGAGACGCTTCCTTTGGAGGAAACTCCGCCTCTGGCTGCAGACGCTCCAGATTCTTCTCTCTCCTCTGATTGGCTTTTTGCTGTGCAGGTCTATGTGGAGCTGGGGGTGAAGAACACGATGCACGTGTGCTCAGATCATGGTGTGATGGAGTGTTACGCTGTTAAAATCAAAGCCTGGAAGCTTCAGTCAGACTGTGTTAGACGCAGGCAGAGGACTGTCAATGACCTCTCTGTGTCACCTGGAGCAAAGACTCACCTTTCTGTGTCAGATCCTGTTCATATGTTCTAAGACCTCTGTGGAGTTCCTGAAATCTGACCTGTACATCAGGGACCATATAGGCTCAGCAGATTCTTGCAGACCAACAGCTAAAGGTGTGTGAGCTCACAGGTGTTTTTATCGAGCTCTAAATGAACAGAGCTTTCTATGACAGGGGTCAGTCAGTGAAGCTTTGTCTTGCAGTCTGAAGACTATTTCTCTGTGAAGACCTGAAGTTCTTTCCTTTCCAAGCTGTGTTCAGGATCCAGGGCCTGATGCTGGACCATTTCACACACATCCTCCCTGTGTTTCACCATCCTTGCAGCCTCTTTACCTCTCAGCTCTCTGTAAAGTGTCTGGTCTCTGCTCCAGGAAATAAAAACTCTAACTGAAAAGATGAACCTTCCTGAAGCTCTGCTCTGAACGGTTTCACCTGCAGCCCCTTCGTCTGCTTTGAAGGGAGCAGGTTTCTTTGGAGTCCTCCCTCTGGGCAGAGCTGATTCACACACAGACCAGCGTGATGATTTCAGCCTGTAATAAGACACAGAGGCTACAGCATCATTAAAACACACCTCTCTCTGTCTCCGTACCCCTCTCTGTCTCCGTACCCCTCTCTGTCTCCGTACCCCTCTCTGTCTCCGTACCTCTCTCTGTCTCTGTATAATCTGAGAATCTCTGTGGCTCAAAGGAAATGAACACAGCTCCATTCCTCCTCCTCCTCCTCACCTATCAGCTGTATCAGCTGACACACTCTTATGTTTGTCTAAGCTGATGGTCAGCTCATCCCTAAACCTGACGTTTTCTCATAAAATGAACCTCATAGGTTTTTGAAGTCTCTTGCCCCCCCTGCTCCCCCTGCTCTCTCTGCTCCCCCTGCTCCCCCTGCTCCCTCCCCCTGCTCCCCCTGCTCCCCTGCTCCCCCTGCTCTCTCTGCTCCTGCTGCTCCCCTGCTCCCCCTGCTCTCTCTGCTCCCCCTGCTCCCCCTGCTCCCCTGCTCCCCCTGCTCTCTCTGCTCCTGCTGCTCTTGAAGCTGCTGCAGTAACGTGGAGAGCAGCTGACTTCAGTGTGTTCAGTGCTGTCAGACTCACTAATGACATGAGGAGCACATGTAAGCCTGTGCTGACTCCTCCTCTTCCTCCTCCTCCTCCTTCCAGCAGGATGACTCCTCTGAAAGTTTCTCATCCAGTGATCAGAGCTCAGAGACACATTTCACTCTGTGTCTGTTCATCAGTCACGGCCTCAGCTGCAGATTATGTGATTGATGAATCCATCCTTCGCTGGGCTGATAACCTGATTATCAGACGTAGTGAGCTCACAGAGGTCTGAACAGAGGACGAGTCTTCATCCTGAGGCCCTGACTGATGTATGTGTGCAGAAAGGACTCGGAGGTGTTGGAAACAGAGGGTAGAGGAGCTTAGAGAGGAGCTAGAGGCGTCTGCAGACTGAAACCTGATCAGCTCTCTTCTTACATCACCCCGCTCACAGCACGCTGCAGCTCGCCTGCAGCTCCTATTAGGAGCCCCTGCTCGCTGTGATGCAACACATACAGTGAGATTTCCAGTCTGAGGATTAAACTTTGATGAAATATGAGGAGCGCCTGTGACAGAGAGCTCAGTCAGCCTACAGTGAGAGCTCAGACTGGCTTCTTGTCCCCACTGTGGGAGAAACAAGAAAGTGTGTGAAGCACTGATCCATGGACTGATCAGTGTTTGACGTACAGCACTCATCAGCTGGTTGACCCTCTCTAATGTGCAGGTACAGAAAAGAAGGAGTGAGATGTTGGAGGTAAAGATGCTGGAGATGACTTTAACCTTATTGTAGACAGAGTGTGTAGCTCTCCTGCAGGATCAGCCTTGTCAGTCAGAGTGTGTGAAATTCCTCACACACCCACAGGAAGGTGCAGGGGGCACAGAGGTTCAGTGTAACGCTGATCAGCTGTTTAATCATCAGACAGACACAGGAAGTGACAAACGTGCTTGCATACCAACACACATGAAGAGTGTGTGTGTGTGAGTGTGTGTGAGTGTGTAACAGGAGACTGACACGGCTGTCTGTACAAAGTCCCCCTACACAAGCCATTCAGCTGTAGGTATGATCTGCACAGAGGCATGCTGGGAGACTGAGGCTGAAACGGGTCCTTTTTTTGTCATTAAAGAAATTCTCTCTCATCCTTCCTGTCTCTCTTCCTGTCTCTCTTCCTGTCTCTCTTCCTGTCCCTCTTCCTGTCTCTCTTCCTGTCCCTCTTCCTGTCCCTCTTCCTGTCTCTCTTCCTTTCCCTTTTCCTGTCTCTCTTCCTGTCTCTCTTCCTGTCTCTCTTCCTGTCCCTCTTCCTGTCTCTCTTCCTGTCACACAGCAGTGAGGCTGCAACGGTGAGGGCGAAGCATTAAGGGTGCAGCAGTGAGGGTACAGCACTAAGGGTGCAGCAGTGAGGGTGCAGCAGTGAGGGTGTAGCAGTGAGGGTGTAGCAGTGAGGCTGCAGCGGTGAGGCTGCAGCAGTGAGGGGGTTGCAGTGAGGGTGCAGTGGTGAGGGTTGCAGGGAGCGCTTGCTGAGAGCATGAACAGATCATAAAGGTCAGTTTTCTCTGCTGAAAGCCTGGCTAACCTCTGTAACCCTGCAGACACGTTGTAAAGATGGCGGCTTTGTGAGAAAGTTTCTAACAGACAGAAACCATCAGACGCACGGTCTTTGAGAAAGGACATTTCAAAGGCTCTGAGGAAGACATTTGTCTGACTGCAGGGACATGTAACTCCTCTGACAATTCCCGTGATGCTCTTCCTCATGTTTCAATCTCTGCACTCCTCTTCCTCTCCTCTTTCTCCCCTCTAACACATCGTTCTCTGTAAGATTCATATTTTCATAACGCCATCTGATCCCAGAGCGGGCTGTGTCTGAGAAATGAGTCAGCGTTTCTGAGAGCTGGTCAGTGATGGAGGATAGAATGAGTCTGAGGACGTGATGAAGAAACTGTGATCTGATCCTCCTCTTCCCCATCAGGTCAGTGTGAGGACCATCCACATGACGCAGCGTCTTTAATGAAATGAAAGTATTCTGGGTAAAGTCTGCACAGTGAGATCTGGTTTCACCTCCCAGGAGGATCTGATTTCACCCAGACTGGACCTCATTTCACCCCTTCATCAAAATCCACTTCAGTCTGAGGAGGATGTTCAGCTTCAGCTTGTCTGCAGAGAAAAGTCTGAAGAGAGTGTGTGTGTGTGTGTGTGTGTGTGTGTGTGTGTGTGTGTGTGTGTGTGTGTGTGTGTGTGTGTGTGTGTGTGTGTCTGATTCAGACTTGGGTACAGTGCAGAATGGGGGCAGCCATGTGTCCTGCGTTGGTTTTGGCGTCACTTTGTCAGACTGTCTATGGGCTGACGTGTGGATGGCCCCTGGTCTGGTAAAGCTCTCTCTGTGTTTGTTCAGAGGGATTAAAGCTGCTGTTTAAATAAAACTTAATGAGATTACACTGTCATTAAAACTGCTCGCACTAATCCAGCAATGTGTGCAGCGCCGCCTTTGATACGCTGTGATCATGTGCTGCAGAGAACATGTATTAACCGTCTGAACTCACCACAGTCCAGTCAGCGAACACTGTCTGCTCTTGATGGGCGCCGCTGTGTGTCCAGCATCAAAGACTTGAAGTCCTAAACATGCACTGACCCCACTTCTCTGTCAGATCTGTGTGTGTTGGAGCTTTTCTTGTTTGTGATTTGACCATGTGTCTGGTTTGGAAGTCCTCCAGGATCCCATCAGAGCCATCCTTCTCGGGGCTGATTTCCTTCCTGAAGCAGTTTCATACCTCCGTCTCGTGATGGTACTTTGCTGATATAGAACCAGCTGAAGCTGTGTCTCTGTGCAGAGGTGAAACCTTTTCTGCTCATGTTCCAGCTCATATCTCTAAATGATGAGCAGAGATCCAGCATTTATCACTCAGAGACACTGAACCTCTGGTTAAACTCTTTTCAGGACTCCAGGCCTAGTGACTCCAGTTCAAACTTGTGCAGAGATGATTTTATCAGACTCTTAGCGGCAAAGGCTGATCAGCCCTCCTCTCGTTACCTGATAGCTCTGGGTGAAAATAAGTCCCGTTTCCACCAAGCAGACTGGTTCAGTTCGTCTCGGTACTGCGTGCATTTTGTGGAGTTTCCACTGACTTATCCCGGGACAGATCCCCAAATAAGCAAGACGAGCCGGCTTACTTTTTTGGGACCCTTCCGTATGGGTGCCAGACTGAACCGATCCGCTCTCTGAAGGTGGAGCAACACACTGCAGACCATTGATTGGTCAAAAGAATCGTCACTTACCCCGACAGTGGCTGCATTTCTCCTGTTGGCACACAGACTTCTCTGAAACAAAGCTTGACTGTTCTTTGTATCAAAGAGCTACATGACAATCACAGAGAGGACGAAATGCTGCATGTCTTCCATCTGTGCTCTTTGTTTACTGTGTCGCGTTTTCTTCTTTGTTGGATTTATTAGCGGAGTAAACTGTGCCGTGCTGCTACAGCGTCACACAATTGTTTAACAGCTGCAGCTTTCGGCATCCAGCTTACACGCCGCCTACCATGAGAGGGCACAGTTTGCTGTGGAAGCACAAACGGGATCAGGCTTAACTGTACCAAACCGTGCCAAGCCAACTCGAACCGACCTGGACTGCTTGATAGAAACGCGGCTATAGTGAGTTGTACATGCAGGTCACTGCACGGGGATCCCAGGTGTGGAGATAATCCCCCCACTTGTAGGATCTGTCCGTTAAGTGTTAATGCAGCTAGAGAGTCCACGGAGGCTCTGAGTAGTCTGCTGTCCAAAGAAACACACAGATTAAAAAACCTGGAAAGTATTACAAGGGAATACATCACAGATAAATAACCAGGTTCATTCATCCCTGGTGTCTGGCTGCAATAACTCAGATAAGACCCAGAAACAGCTCATGGTGCTTGTTCTGTTGGGTATATTTCTCTGTGCCACAGGCAGACTCTAATGTCGGGGTCACAGCTTTATATTCAGAGAACTCTGCATGCAGATGAAATGTTAATGTGTGTGTGAAGGGTTATTTCCAGGGACAGAGCTGATGAAGCTTCTTTCTTCTTCAAAGCTCACACACGCCGGGTGTTTCCTGTGCAGCAGGTCTGAAAATGGTGTTGAATACGCCTAAACACATTTGTTTTCATGATCCAAAGCATGTGGATGAGAAGCTGAGCTTTTTTCTGACATCAGACCCTCTGACATCATTTCACCTCTTCAGTCTTTGTCTGAGACGCTGTGGAGCGCGCTGCAGAGCGTGCTGAGGATCAGGAGTACCAGGAGGAGAGTACTGTCTCTTTAAAGCAGGCCTCTGTCCTGAGTCATGGTGAGGAAACTCAGAGGAAGGAGCCACACATCTATTATTAAGGAGAGTGTGTGTGTGTGTGTGTGTGTGTGTGTGTGTGTGTGTGTGTGTGTGTGTGTGTGTGTGTGTGTGTGTGTGTGTGTGTGTTTGTGTGTGTGTAACAAGAGGATGCTTTTCTGGAGAGAGAGAAAGGCAGGGATTCCCTTCCTCCCCCACTCTCTCCCTTTGTCTCACACACACACACACACACACACACACACACACACACACACACACACACACACACACACACACACACATACACACACACACACACACACACAAACAGAGCAGCAGATGCGTGTAGAGAATGAGTGCGTGTAAATGTGTGTGTGTGTGTGTGTGTGTGTGTGTGTGGGGGGGGGGGGGGTTTGACAGGAACAGAAAGAGAGGCTGCTAAAGTGGATTAGCCCTTATTACCCACCAGGGGACAAACGAAGAGGGAGGAGGGGTTAAAAAGATAAATACAAAGAAAGGATTTCCTCTCTTCCTCCTCTTCTCTCCTCCTGCTCTTGTCTCCTCCTCCTTAAATACTTTCTGGTCTGTGGACAGCTGCAGCCATATGATGTGTGTGTGTGTGTGTGTGTGTGTGTGTGTGTGTGTGTGTGTGTGTGTGTGTGTGTGTGTGTGTGTAAGGAGCATTATTTTTTTCCTGTATCGATCATGGAGATGTTTGACGGACGTGTGTGTGTGAGTGTGTGTGTTAGCAGCTGATTAGCAGTGCAGCTAATAGACTTTAATATTATTAACTCTCTGAGGGCAGGTGTTTGCCTTTGTCTTTGTGTGTGTGTATGTGTGTGTGTGTGTGTGTGTGTGTGTGTGTGTGTGTGTGTGTGTGTGTGTGTGTGTGTGTGTGTGTGTGTGTGTGTGTATGTGTGTGTGTGTGTGTGTGTGTGTGTGTGTGTGTGTGTGTGTGTGTGTGTGTGTGAATGCGTGAGTGGTAAGCTTTTAACCTGATTGACAGAGGAGCAGAAGCTGTTTCAGACGTTAAACAGAATAAAACAAAGGCCTAAAGATGGTGAGCTGCTCCTTCACACCCTCAGCTCAGAGCAGGAAGCTGCTTCATATCATAGTCTGAAGATATATAGGCCAAACATTACAGTCAGACATTACCCTGAGAGCCTACAGGCAATTACTGGCTGATGTGCTTCACTGCTGCAGACTTCAGGGAAGGTTTGATTAAAAGAGAAGAACCTAAATCTGTTTTTGAGTCTCACAACAACCATTTCACTCACATATTTCAGTTGTGTTTCAGTTTCATAGCTGTTATGTGGCATCAGTAGTCACTCTAGCAGTCAGACAGACCACTCCAATGGTACGGCCACACCGAAAGTGAATTTGCGTCGAGATTACATACAAAGTCAATGCAAAGACGCGTTTGGATGCCGATTCACCCCGGATGGCGCGTTGGACACGTTTGAGCGGCGCCTTTGGGGCGTTGGCGTGTTTGGGGCATTGGCGCGTTACGGTGTCAGACGCCTCTACGCTCGAGTTGAAAATATTGAACTTTCGACGCAAATTTGCGTGAGGCTGTGCCACGGCAGCCAATCAGCGATGACATTCCCCCACAACGTCACTGATTTGATGACCTGCTCTGACTCCAACCCCGTAGGAAGATGGAGTAGAGAATAATCTGTGTGTACTCTACAGAGACTGGAAAAAAAAAGAGCTGGCTTGGGTAAAAGTCACTGAAGAGACAGGTTTTGAAGGTAAGTTCTGTAAATATTTGTTTCCAGCTGGATTTGCCTGCACGGGTGTGATAGAGAGGAGGAAAGAGCAGGGCATGGGCAGAGCCAGGAAAAAGATGAAGGTTCTCTGCAGTCTTCTCTTTTCTCGACCCCTTCATTATCCTCAGGGAGACTTCCGAGAGCGTGGGTCGGGGGTTTGGGGATGAGGTCGCAGGGAACAGCCTGGCAGGGCCTGTGGAGGTGGATTACCAGGGAGCGGCAGCAGGCATTGATTGTGATCTCCAAGGCTTTCACGCACTCTCTCTTGTCATGGTTTTAAAACCACAGCTCATTGTTTTTCAGATGCTCTTTTGGGCTTTCCGTCTTTAAGTGAGCGGGCTCTCTACTCCACATGCGCAGTGACGTGTGTTCGCCCCTCATCTTGTCAAAATAGTCCAGCGTCAAGACTCGGGCGTTCACCCAGCACGTTACAGGCGTGACGCGCGTTTAGATTCACAAATTCAAGTTTGGTGTGGCCGTGGCATAAGAGGTACACTGACCTAGTTCTGTCACTATCCTGAATAAAAGTCAAAGAAAATAAGTCATATGATTATCAGAGTCACAGCAGCAGAGTAACAGCTGTTAAATAGTCACAGCATCATGAGAGTCAAAGCATCAGAGTCAAAGCATCAGAGTCAAAGCATCAGAGTCCAAAAAAGTGCAAAAAAGTCACAGCAATAGGGCCTCAGTATCAGTCACAGCATTAGTCACAGCATTAGTCACAGCATCAAAGTCAAAGCATCAAAATCACAGCTGTAAATTGTCACAGCCTCAGAGTCACAGCATTAGAGAGATAAAGAGTCACAGCATAATAGTAACAGTATCATCACAGTTACAGCAGCAAAGTCACAACATCAGAGACACAGCTATATTGGAGGCACAGCATAGTGCCAGTAAAAACACCATTGATATCTTATTCAGAGTAATATCATCAGAGTCACAGCAACAGTCTCAGCTGTTTCAGAGTCACAGCATAAGAGTTATAGCAACAGAGTGATTGCGTCTTCAGAGTCCCAGCAACAGTGACAGCATCAGAGTCACAGCAACAGAGTCTTAGCTGTTTCAGAATCACAGCAACAGAGTCTCAGCTGTTTCAGAATCACAGCAACAGAGTCTCAGCTGTTTCAGAATCACGGCAACAGACTCTCAGCTGTTTCAGAGTCAGAGCATCAGAGTTATAGCAACAGAGTGATTGCATCATAAGGGTCACAGCAACAGTTACAGCATCGGAGTCAGAGCATCAGAGTCAGAGGATCAGAGTCACAGCAACATAGTCTCAGCTGTGTCAGAGTCACAGCATCAGAGTTATAGCAACGTAGTAATTGCATAATTAGAGTCAGTTTTAGTCAGTCTGTTTTAGAGTTACAGCATCATCAAGGTCACAGCAACAGAGTCACAGCATCAGAGTCATAGTGTCATCAGTTTCACAGCAATCAAATCACAGCTTTATCAGAGTCACAGCTTGAAGGGAGTCTAAGCAACAGAGTCTACGCAGTGTCACATCATTAAAGTCACATCGTCATTATAGTCACGGCATCAGTTACACAGTCACAACCATATCATAGTTACAGCATAAGCCACAGCATCAAATTCACAGCATCATTCAAGTCACTTCAGCAGTAGAGTCACAGCTAACAGAGCCACGGCATCATCGGAGTCACAGCTGCATCACAGTTACAACATCATTAGAGTCACAACATTAAAGTTAGAGCATCATTAAAGTCACATCATCATTAGGGTCACAGCAGAAAAGTCACAGCTGTATCAGAGTCACACAATAATCAGAGTCATAGCTGCAGAGTGAGAGCATCATCGGCTCAAAAACAGTCTTGTTTTAATTCTATCAAAAACTTAATTGAAGTAACCTCTATTTGACTCTTGAAATTGAAGTTTCAGCTTTTCTTCTGTTTCAATAACTTCACTTTGTAGTTTTAAAGGAGGCAGACTTATTTACATTCATGTTGAAAACTGCACCATTTTGTATATTTTGAATTTAAAAATACTGCTAGGAAAAGCGTGTACAGTACTGTTTCAGTGCACTACAGCACTATTCAGTTATATTCTACTTTTAAATAATTTAAAAAAAACACTTTGTTTCTGTCTACTTTTATTTTTTTGAGGCTGTAGCCTTTTCATCCTGTAATTTAAATACATACAAATAAGTTAAAATAAATGCTATTTATTCTAGTGTGGGCTCACAAAATTCATGCCTCCCTGCATAAGTCAGAGCCCTGGTTGGGGCACCCCAGTCTAAAAAGTCTGGTCCGCCCCTGCTTGTCAGAGTGTACCTTGATGCTGGTTCATTAAGTTGCTCTGCTCGTCAGCGGATGGTTTTATGCTGAACGGTGGGTTCAGTTGGTGGAACAGGGGGAGTAAGAGGGAGTTTCATGTCTGTCTGAGCAGTGCACCGCTCTGTTCGATCGCCCATTGTCGTCCCGTCTCCCTCCCTGCAGTCTGTTTTCACAAATCATGATCCATCCATATCACCGTAAGAGGGGATTGTCTTCAATAGAGTGGGGATGTTCTGAGAAAAACTGATGTAAATTTCTCCACTATCTAATTTTCAAAATGATCAGAGTATTATCTTTGAAGAGCAGCAGGTTTTACGCGTGTCACATTTATAAGGATATCACATCATCAATTATCTGCAGGTGAATCTGAAAGGGTCCCAGCTTCGTAAATGTTTCAGTCAAAGATCTAAACTCCTGAAAGGTGACTGACAGAAAACAGAGGATTGGAGGAAAGGGATTTGAGCGTTTACTGACGAGAGGTCTAGTTTATATCAACCTCTTAGGGCTGTTGATACAGACCATAGGAACACGTCTCCGTCAAGGTGCTGGGTGTCAAAGACGCACAAGAACATTTTGTGACATTTTGGTTTCTGTTGTTTTGTTAGTGAACTATTAAATCACGCTGCAAACATGCTGAGTCAGCGCTTGCTGCGGTATAAAAGGTGAGCAATAGCGGGGGAGAAAAAATACAAATTTTTCATTTTTTAGATTGTCCACAAAGAAAAATTTAAATTAATCGATACAATCGATAGGTAGGCCCAGGCCCAGACTCTGCAGATTAACACTTAGCATCAGCACAGGTTTCATTCAAACACTGTAAAACACATCAGAGTGGAATTATTATATTTTAGTAATACCTCAGTATGACAATAAGTTCAATCATTATCTACCTGCTTCACATAAATACTTGTGTTTTTTTTTTATACAATTCATCCAATCACAGGGGCTTTTTGCACAACAAAGGTTTTAGGGCAAAACGCCAAAGTATTGTTGCATTTCAGCCTCGTGTTTGCATGGAAACTGCGTTTCAGCTGACCTAAAACGGAAACAAATGAAAACAGCCTCCAGAGTGGAATTTTCCTGAAATTCTGTTGACATTGTTTACGTCGTTGTCAACAGTAAGCCGTGGTCACCAGTAAGCCGTGGTCACCAACAGTACCGATGTTATGATCGCGGTGACCTACCATGTTGTGCTTGTGCTGCTCAATCTGCTGAATCTATGACTGTCTTTAACAAAGTGAGCATCTGTTGCTCCACTTCTGCTCTCAGCATTCACCAACACAGATGATCGGCCCAACTCTACTTCAGATGAGATCTACCAAAAGCTGCTTCTGTGCAAGAGAGTGATAGCGCCAACTACAGGTCTGGCATGCTTACTCAGCGTTTCCGTGTGAACGCAGATTTTTACCCCTGGTTTTCACTGTGTTATAGCGCTTTGAGTGTTGTCAGGTAAACAGGGCCACAGCTATAGGACAACTTTCTGTGCCCCACACACACACACACACACACACACACACACACACACACACACACACACACACACTCAACAGCTTCCTTGGAGAATACAGCTTGCTTGACCTGAAGTAATTACTCACTGCTCTGTGTCAGGTGTGTGTGAGGTGTGTGTATTAGGATGTGTGTGATGGCTCCCTGTGGGCAGCTGCTCTATCAGAGAGCAGATAAGCATCCTGAGAGAGCTTCCCTCAGACCTGGTATTAAGCCTCTTTCTCTCTCTTCTATCATTGATCCTGTGTCTCTCGCTCTCTTTGAATATCTCACAGGTTGATCTGATGTTCATCATCTTTTACTGCTGAACAGATCTCAGTGGATTGATCAGATGATGGAGAAAAAATGAGAAAGTAGGAGGTTGTCAGTTCAGTGTTTGAACCAAAGGGTGTGTCTCAAGGCTGCACAGTTCCATCCTTCCCCTCTTCACTTGCGTTGTTCACCTGTGTCTTAGTCCCTCCCACCAGAGATACATGGGAGAGACGCGAGGAATTGATGCAGTTATTGCTTTGAGATACCTAATGACTCTTTCAGCGTGTGAACCAATGACCCACCCACTGTCTGAATCAATGACTCGTTCAGTGTGTTTGAGGATATTACAGTCCATTCAGTTTCCTGCAGTCTTTCTGAAACCTCATTGAATCCTTTGAATGATTCAAGGGACGAGGATCTGTTACCATCTTATTAAAGGCACACTATCTCACTGATGGATCCAGATTTTTGAGACTAAAACAGGAGCACCATCTGATCTATCACCGTATTTATGTCAGCAATAATCAGAGTGATCTTGAAACACCGGACAGAAGATTTCATGTTCACAACATGGAAACATTTGAAGAAAGAGTCTGCACCAACCCAGGAAATCTGTTCTTTTTTGAAAACTGATCTGAAGACAAGACCAGACGGAAAGGAACATCTGTTTTTAAACCAGTTAAAGGGTTCATAACTTCTGTCTGCAAACATCCCAACCTCAAGCACCTGGCTGCTGGTTTAGAGGGTCAACCTGCACCTGTGTCTGCTCAGTGTGAAGGGGAACTAGGTTGTCTGGTCTAGTGAGATCTACTCTCTCTGTCTGAGTTAAGATTAAAGATTCAAGAAAGCTTCATTGGCATGAAGAAACTGTCATTGTTGTCAACGCACAACAGTCAACAATTATATACAATATTTTCATAAAATAGTTTTTTATTGGGCACTGGATTCATATTGAATAAGATATAATGATAATTATATATTTTTTTACAGCTCATCTCAGGTAAGCTCTCTGTACCATCTGACAGTAATAATGGTCATACCAGATATCAGTGTAAGAATTTTTGTTCTTTGTGTGTAGAGACCAGGTGAGTTTTGGGGAGGTTCAGGACTTGGATTTTGAGGTGGCAGGTTTCTCTGGTGTTTCTCAGAGGGTCTGTCTCTGGTCAGAGGCTAAGACGGCTTTGTGGTGACAGGAATCAAGATCAGCTTGTGCTAAGTGAACCTGGACCTGAAATGACCTGTGGATCATGTGTAGAGAAAGAGGGAAGTGTTTCAGCTGTGCTCTGCATGCTGGGTTTGGACACTTTGTGTGGGCCTTGAGGACTTTCTTAGAGTGCGGTCACGCTGGCCATCCAAACCATGCCGTGCTTAAGCACGATTGCCCCCCTGCAGCGCCGATCCCCAGCTGGAGAGTACAGCCAGTGGTCACACTACCCCAATATGAACCAGACTTTAGCAGGTATCACACACGTGCACGGCCTGCGTGTGTGTCTGCGGGGTGGGGTGGGGGTTGAGTGAAATTCAGGGACAGCTTCCTCTCAGATGAAGGAGAAACCACAGAAATGAGCTCTTTGAGTGGGTGTGTTTTAGGGCGTGGTGTTGTTCAAAACCTCATGATTCCATTCATGTCGGAATCATAGCTGTGACTGGATTTGATATCAATTTGATCCAGTAAGAAGTAGAAAAACACAAATAATCATAGTTTCTGTTGACAGTGTTTGAATCTCTCTTTCCATGTCCACATGCACTCGTGTGGTTTGTGTCCTCACAGTTTGAGCAGCGGAACAACCCAGACACACTCCAAAGTCGTCTGCGCTGCCTTACACTGCTGCTGCTTGCTCTGGTTGCCATTTTGTTTTCTCTTGGAGTGCAGCCTCTGTCCACACAACAACTATTACATGCACAGTAGAGCTGCACGATTTGGGGAAAAGGTGCGATTTGCGATTAGGTGGACAATATTGCGATTGCGATTGTGCTCGCGATTTAATAAAAAAAGTTGTGTCATGATGAGTCTACAGACTTGCTTGGTTATCATGGAGAAAAATCTGAATTGCATGTGCTGACATTGCGATTGCGATTGCGATTGCGATAATCGTGCAGCCCTAATGCACAGGGGCCCCACTGGTGGAATGGACACTGAGTAATTTCAGGGTAGGGACTTATCGTGATTTCTCAATTTATGAACCCACCCCTGGTGTGTATGTGGTTCCTGCTGCCTCTGCAGCCAGCCTCTAGTGGACGCGCCAGGAGCTGCAGGGAAAACACTTCTGGCTCCACATTGGAGACCAGAGCCCGATACTTCAGCCAGAATCATTCAGCTGATACAGACTCATAAACACACACTCTCAGATGGACAGACCGACAGACGGACGGAAACAGAAACAGACAGACGGACAGGAAGACACTCTTACTGCCTGTCTGTCTGCCTGTCTGTCTGTCTGTCTGCCTGTCTGTCTGCCTGTATGTCTGTCTGTCCATCTGCCTGTCTTTTACTCTGTCTCTGCCTGCCTGTCTCTGTCTGTCTGTCTGTCTGCCTGCCTGCCTGTCCGTCCTTCCGTCCGTCCGTCCGTCTGTCTGTCAGCAGGCTGCGGTTTGGCCTGAATCATGTGCTGTCTGTGAGTGGGTGTGTGTGTGTGTGTGTGTGTGTATATATATATATATATATATATATTAGTGCTGTGCAAATTAACGCGTTAATTTTGCGTTAACTCGTCAATCTATTAACGCCGTTAAATATTTTATCGCACGTTAGTGCATGTTGCTCACATGCTTTTATTTTGTAAATGTCTGTCGCTGACCGGAAGTGAAATTGGCGGAAAAACACGATGAGTAACCAAAACAAGCATGGAGGAGAGGGTCATTTTGGCTTTATTTTTTCATCCATTGCCAGTGTTTTCATAAAGTCAGCTCGTCTACCGTCTTCAGACTACGACTTCGAGTTTGACGGTTGTCCTTACCGGTTTGAGCCTGAGTACACGGACGAGGAGCTCCATGAAAGAAGGATGCAGAGGGAGAGAAACAAAGAGCTGGCTCGAGAACAACAGGAGCACGTCCACGTCTCAATGCGAACTGGTGGTGCGCTTGTGGACAGTGTTTGCCTATGGCAACAGAAGAGGACTGTGTTTGTGATAACGATGGATAGCGATGGATGGAAAAATATAGCCGAAATGAGCGATTTTGCAGAGATTATGTCCCGCGCTGAAGCTCCCTTGCCGTGGCCCCCGCTAAGTGCGGCTAAAATCAGCTGGATCTAAATAACTTCTGAAGGACTCCGAGCTGCACGATGTTTGTCTGAGTGAGTATATGAGCATGCACACACCTATAAATACGGTCCAGGTGTCAAAAAAACTGAGTTGCCCTTTAAAGGCGCTCGCCGCTTAGTGTATCAGTCCGTGCGGGCGGCGTGCCAGATATAAACAAACGCAGGTAGTCTACCAGGACGAAGAGACACGATGAGAACTAGAGCCTTATTTAGCGGTGTTTTTGTGTGAAAGCAACGCGCTGAATATTCTCTAAATAAAGCGTGAATGCAGACCGATATCAGAGTTTTTGGTGGGAGTCGGTTTATTTGTGTTTTTGATCAAGTAAAATATGCCCCGTCTGAGTGCAGATTTCGAGGAAACTGGCAGAGGAGCAGGGAGGGGGTGTTTGGTGCGAGCGCTCTGGGCTTCTGCTGCACAAAATCACTGCTGTAGGGGTAATTTCTGCCCTAAACCTTGTGATAGGACCCAACTTGTTCCATCCCGCAGTATCACTTTAATGCCCTGACAGTGGCAATAAGCTTTAATTTTGTATTTACATTTTGAAAATTTGATTTGCACTAAATATGTGATTTAACTATTACTGTATAACAAGTACTGATTTAGTGTTTGCATGACAGATGTTATGGCACTTTCACAATGCGATTAATTATGATTTATTAGGGAAATCATGCGATTAATTACGATTAAAAGTTTTAATCGTTGCCCAGCCCTAATATATATATATGTATATATATATGTGTGTGTGTGTGTGTGTGTGTGTGTGTGTGTGTGTGTGTGTGTTTGGTTGTTTGTGTGTTTGTGTATATATGTCTTGAGTGTGTGTGTGTGCGTGTGTGTGTTTTGTATGTCTGTGTATTCATGTGTGTTTTTTTTTCTTTTTATATTTAACCTTTATTATACCAGATAAATCCCATTGAGATCGGAATCTCATTTACAATTGCGACCTGGCCAAGAGGTCAGCAGCACACGCCAGATAACATTAAAAAATGAAAAAATAAAATAAAATATGTTGAGGCCATAAATCACATCCAGATACAACAAATTGGTAATGGGTAAGCAGTAATTTTTCCAGGACAGCTACAATCAAAAACACAGACATTGTTCATAGGATTCTGGCTGTCTGGTGAGCAGGATGGAACAAAAACCTTTGAGTGACACCAGTTCAGCCATTTTCAGTTCAGTCTGTATTGTGTTCCAGGCTGTTTGGGCTGATAAGAAAAAGCTCTTTTTCCCAAGTCAGTTCAGACTCTGGGCATGTGTAAATGATAGACTGCACAAGAGTGTAAGGCATAGGTGCTTCTAAGGTGTGTTTGTGTGTGTGCATGTGTGTGCATGTTTGTTTGTGTGTATACATGTGTGTATATGTGTATGTGTGTTTGTCTCTGTACATGTGTATGTATGTGAGTGTGTGTTTTTGTGTGCATGTGTGTGTTCAGTGTGTGTGTGTGTGTGTTCAGTGTGCGTGTGTGTGTTCAGTGTGTGTGTGTGTGTACAGTGTGCGTGTGTGTTCAGTGTGTGTGTTCATTGTGTGTGTGTTAGGTGTGTGTGTGTGTGTTCAGTGTGTGTGTCTGTTCAGTGTGTGTGTGTGTTCAGTGTGTGTGTGTTCAGTGTGTGTGTGTGTTCATTGTGTGTGTGTTCAGAGTGTGTGTGTGTGTGTGTGTTCAGTGTGTGTGTGTGTTTAGTGTGTGTGTTCAGTGTGTGTGTGTTCAGTGTGTGTGTGTTCAGTGTGTATGTTCAGTGTGTGTGTGTTCAGTGTGTGTGTGTGTTTAGTGTGTGTGTGTTCAGTGTGTGTGTTCAGTGTGTGTGTGTTCAGTGTATGTGTGTGTTCAGTGTGTGTGTGTGTTCAGTGTATGTGTGTGTTCAGTGTGTGTGTGTGTGTGTTCAGTGTTTGTGTGTTCAGTGTGTGTGTGTGTTCAGGGTATGTGTGTGTTCAGTGTGTGTGTGTGTTCAGTGTGTGTGTGTTCAGTGTGTGTGTGTGTTCAGTGTATGTGTGTGTTCAGTGTGTGTGTGTGTTCAGAGTGTGTGTGTGTTTAGTGTGTGTGTGTTCAATGTGTGCGTGTGTGTTCAGTGTGTGTGTGTGTTTCATTCATTCTCAGAGTTCTGCTCATAGTTTCCATGCAGACAGAATGAATGAAGCAGCTGAGACAGATTCAGGAGACCTCTCCCTCTCTTTCTCTCTCTCTTTCCATCTCTTTGTCTCTCTCTCTCTCTCTCTCTCTCTCTCTCTCCTGTTTTCACCTTTTCTTTATGTCGTTTTGATTCAGATCGTTCTGATTGTTGTAATCTTCCTGTGATGTTTGGCTCTGATTCCTCCTCCTTTTCTCTTTTTCATCTCTCAGTCTTTGAAGTAAACACTAATTAGAGCTCACTGAGCTCCAGAGAGGCTTCAAACACACAGAGCCTCACACACACTTAGACTCAGATATGTGTGTGTGTGTGTGTGTGGCTGTGATGGGTGAACAGAGCCACTCTTCCTGAGCTCTAATAATAGAGCAGAGAGAACAGGAGGAAACATTAACCCTGACTGTTTCTCTCTTCATCTCCTGCTTTGGAGGATTTTTTTTCCTCCCTGTGCCTTTTTTGATGCTCCTCCAGCATCTTCCGAGGGTAAAGGCACAGGCTGACTCGGGGGAGGGTTTGGACAGAAAGGGGCAGCATGTGTTCACGCTGCCTGCTGGCAGGTAGGACCGGCCTGTTTGCCAAGCTGCTCTTCTCTGTGGTGCGTGCTGACACACTCGCTCTGTTTGTGTCTGTGCGTGGAGAGGTGATCACACTCAGTTCAAATAATCAGAGTTTATCAGACACGCTGGGTGACACCCGGCCCCTCTGAGGACCTGGGGGGGTCTGGAGCTGTCCAAGCAGCTCTTTGGTCCCTCCTCACAGTTTTTAGACTTTAATGCTCCCTGCTCCTTGGTCTGCCTCATCAAACACCCCAGAGATTACAGATTGGTCCATCCTTACAGTAAATGTGGTGCCGTGAAGTACTCCTCTGTCACCAGGCCCTTCACACACTCACACAGACTCTCACACACACACACATTCCGTGTGTGAGCGCCTGGCCCAGCTCTTCCTGTGCTCAGACAGCTGCTGTCTGGAGACTGAAAGCTGATCCTCGGAGTGAGAGTTTCATCTGATAGCTCCAACACGTGTTTGAACCTCAGGCTCTAACGCTCTGTGTCCTTCAAGAGGAAACCTCTGCTTCCTGCTGACCTCTGACCCCTGCCTCCTCATGTACATATGTGTGTGTGAGTCTCAGCTGTGTGTGAGTGTGTGTAGCAGATATTTCTGGTTGTATGTGAGGAATGATGTTTCTGTGAAAAAGCTGAGCTGTCTGCTACCATAGCTAGCTCTGGAACCTTCCTGACTGAATGTAAAGCTGTGCTCTGGAGCTGCTGGACATGGACTCTGTGCTGACGGCGTGTTCCTCTGTGCTCTTATACACACTTTTACTCCATGTGAGGGGCTTTCTCATGAGCTCTGTCTGTTTGTTAGCAGAGCTCCAGCTGACACAAGTGAGTGAGAGGTCACGCTAATGAACCCATTTGACCAGAGGAGCATCTTAGTTTCATTGTCTGGATAAACTGACTCTTGCTCCTTCATCCAGACCTGCT
>NW_027437197.1:27860791-27955791 GCF_033239565.1 Halichoeres trimaculatus | reverse complement strand
GTAAACACTGACTGAACACCGCCAGAGATGCTTCGATCAGATGAAAAAACACTGCAGAGTCACACTATTCAGCACGTTAGCTAAGCATCAAAAGATGGATGGAGTGTGTCTCTAAGTATGACAGCTGAGGGCCAGCTGTTAGGGTGCAGACAGCCTCACCTGTTGTGTGTGTGTGTGTGTGTGTGTGTGTGTGTGTGTGTGTGTGTGTGTGTGTGTGTGTGTGTGTGTGTGTGTGTGTGTGTGTGTGTGTGTGTGTGTGTGTGTGTGTGTGTGTGTGTCTGTTTGTGTGTTAATGTTACCTCTCACGGCAGTTTGGTTTTGCATGGGGCTTTGCTTAGCTGGTCATTATTCAAAGTATTCAGTGGAGCGCTCTCGCTCTCAAACACACTCTCTCTCTCTCTCACACACACACACACACTTTGTGTGTGTGTGTGTGTGTGTGTGTAGATTTATTCATCTTGATATGTCTGCTGGCTGTCTGTGCCTCCTCAGTGTCACCTTTACTGTCTGCTCACAGGAAACTACGTGAACAGAACATATAGGAGGAGTCTAACGGCCTGTCTCACAGTGCATCGTGGGTAAAGTGTAGCATCAGGTTTCCACAGGTACACCTGTCTTCATGACCTGACCTGAAAGGGAGCTAGTGGGGAGAAAGTCAGGGTTCCTCAGAGGTACTTCACTCTGACCCACAAGGAGTTTACCCACACAGTAAGACCCGCTCAGACATGCTCAGACCCGCTCAGACGTGCTCGGACCCGCTCAGACGTGCTCGGACATGCTCAGACACTCGTCAGACAGTGCTCTGTCAGCTGAATTTAGGATGGAACCAGGTCGGTCTCTGAGATGGAGGGTGAAGAAAGCGCGGTCAGCTGTGTTAATGGCTGCAGCAGGAGAGCATGTTGACCTTTACATCCACACGTCTGGAAACACCAGCTCTGTCTCCCTGTGAGTGTGTGTGTGTGTGTGTGTGTGTGTGTGTGTGTGTGTGTGTGTGTGTGTGTGTTGGGGGGGGCTGACTGTGACCTTCCCCTGTCAAATAAAGAGACAAAGTGAATCTCAACCACTCTGCTTGCAGTGACATCACTTCCTGAGAGTGTGACCTTGCTGTGAGAAAAGAGGAACAGAACACACTACTGTCTGTGTGTTCCTGAGAGCAGACTATGGTCTGAGTGCGTCTGGTTCTCACCCCTTTCCTCACTCCTTTCCTCACTCCATTCCTCACTCCTTTTCTCACTCCTTTCCTTACTCCTTTCCTCACTCCTTTCCTTACTCCTTTCCTCACACCTTTTCTAACTCCTTTCCTTACTCCTTTCCTCACTCCTTTTCTCATTCTTTCCTTATGCCTTTTCTTACTCCTCTCCTCACTTTTATCCTTGCTCCTTTCCTCACTCATTTCCTTACTCGTTTCCTCACTCCTTTTCTCATCCTTTCCTTACTCCTTTCCTCACTCCTTTTCTCATTCTTTCCTTACGCCTTTTCTCACTCCTTTCATCACTCCGTTCCCACACAAGTTCTCTTTCTCCATTTCTCACTTTTTTTTGTAACTCCTTTCCCGACTCCTTTCCCACACTAGTTTCCTTACTCCTTTTCTCACTCCTTTCCTCACTCCTTTCCTTACTCCTTTCCTCACTGCTTATCTCAACCCTTTCCTCACTCCTTTCCCACACTAGTTTCCTTAATCCTTTTCTCACTTTTTTGTAATTCCTTTTCTTACTCCTTTTCTCA
Source organism: Halichoeres trimaculatus (assembly GCF_033239565.1). Lineage (NCBI taxonomy): Eukaryota > Metazoa > Chordata > Actinopteri > Labriformes > Labridae > Halichoeres > Halichoeres trimaculatus. The sequence goes on along the minus strand of NW_027437197.1, from coordinate 27,954,066 downwards.
CTCCTTAACTCACTCCTTTTCTCATCCTTTCCTTGTGCCTTTTCTCACTCCTTTCCTCACTCCTTTTCTCATCCTTTCCTAACTCCTTTCCTCGACCCTTTCCTCACTCCTTTCCTTAATAATTTCCTCACTCCTTTTCTCACTCCTTTCCTTACTCCTTTCCTCACTCCTTGTCTCATTCTTTCCTAATGCCTTTTCTCACTCCTTAACTCGCTCCTTTTCTCATCCTTTCCTTGTGCCTTTTCTCACTCCTTTCCTCACTCTTTTTCTCATCCTTTCCTTACTCCTTCCCTTACATCTTTCCTCACTCCTTTCCAACACTAGTTTCCTGACTCATTTTCTCACTTTTTTTGTAACTTCTTTCCTCACTCCTTTTTCTCATCCTTTCCTAACTCCTTTCCTCGACCCTTTCCTCACTCCTTTCCTTAATATTTTCCTCACTCCTGTCCTTGCTCCTTTCCTCACTCCTTTCCTTGCTCCTCTCCTTACTCCTTTCCTCACTTTTTTTGTAACTACTTTCCTTCCATATTTTTCTCACTCACCCTCATAGAGAGCATCAGCTTGAGCTTACTGTCACCAACTAGAGCCCGACCGATTAATCGGCGGGCCGATTAATCGGGCCGATTATAGCCTGTCACAGAATAATCAACATCGGCCAAAATGTAGCCGATTATAAAAATTTTGCTCCGCGGAAATTCTGTCGCTCCTGCTCCTGTCACTCCTGCTCCTGTGAGTCTGTGTGTTGGGCTGCACAATGCCCGAGTGCCCGGCCCCTCCCCCTCACACGCAGACCATGCTTTGCAGCCGCTCGTCTCCCCCATTCACTCTCAGTCTGCTACAGGAGAGGACGGCAAAAACTTAAATTACTCCATCGTCAGCTGTGACTTTTCAAAACAATGTAACTCTACACTTTAGTGCTCCATGACAAAAACACACTGTTAAGACATGCCGGGAAGAGCATTCAAGGTTTTTTCACGTAAGTTTTAAAGAGTGTGTAACAATGATTAACGCCATGTAAGTTGTATCTTTTGTGAGACGAACAGAGATAAATGCTACTGTTAAGTCACACGTTCACCATAATCTACAGTAAGACTATAGAACGGCGTTTTAACGTCGTGTAAGTTGCACCTTTTGTGAGATGAACGGAGATAAGAGCTACTGTTAATTCACACGTCCACCATTGTCTAATACAAGAGTATAATACGGCGTTTTAACGTCGTGTAAGTTGTTTTTCTGCGAGATAAACAGAGATAAATGCTACTGTTAATTCACACGTCCGCCATAATCTAATGTAAGACTATAATACGGCGTTTAAACGTCGTGTAAGTTGCATCTTTGTGAAACGATATATGCATTATGCAACTGTTTACATGTTTACAGTTTGAAAACTTTATTTTTGAATATTTATTTTTATTATACTCTTAAAATACAGTTTGCACTAGTTTGTTCGCACAAATTTGCCTTATTTATCATTGCGTTTCCAGTTTAATTTTTCCTATTAATCATTGTGTGTTTACAGTTTGACTTCTTTTTAAAAATTCATAATTGTGTTTAAAGTTTGACTTTTTTATTTATCATTGCGTGTTTACAGTTTGACTTTCTTTCTACTTACTGTGTTTAAAGTTTGACTTATTTATTTATTATTGTGTTTACAGCTTGTTCTTATTTATCATTGGTTTAAACTACAGTTCTTATGTTGACAGTTTTTTAATTAAAGTTCCTTGTCTTAATTTAATAGTGTTTTGTCTCTGTCTTGAATCAAATGGGTATTATAATAATTTGTGTTTATATACAGTATGTGTACTGTGTATATCGATGAATTTATTATGTATATCAGCCATTATATCGGATATTGGTCGATATATCAGATATCGGCCGATATATCGGATATCGGCTTTTTTTTGCCCTCAGTATCAGCATCGGCATCGGCCCCAAAAATCCCATATCGGTCGGGCTCTATCACCAACATGGACTGTGGGTTTCTGTGGGTCCTGATCCACACAAACACACACACACACACACACACACACACACACACACACACACACACACACACACACACACACACACACACACACACACACACACACACACACAGAAGCTACTGACTGTAGAAGCACTAAGGTTTTCCTCTGTGTGTGGATTTGATTTTTATTCTCTTTGGCTCCTACGATCTGTCTCTCTGTTCTGTGTATGTGTGTGTGTGTGTGTGTGTTTGTGTGTGTGAGCATGTGTGTCTAGTCAATTGAATGGCCTCGAGATATTCTGTCTGCTGTGTTAAACAGCCATATGCTCCTGTAATCACTGGTGTATTGCTACTGTACAAACATACACTCAGTGAGTGCAAGAGTGTGTGTGAGTGTGTGATGGAGAAAACACATGCTGGATCAAAGGTGTGTGTTTAAAGGAGAGCAGAGAGGAAGACGAGCCAAGAAAGGAAGAAAAGCTGCAGCGAGCTGGTCAGTGAACTGGAGCTTTGAGCTGACCGAGCTGAGCGTGAGGAGGAGACCGTGTTCAACATGTGTCCTGTGTGTGTGTGTGTGTGTGTGTGTGTGTGTGTGTGTGTGTGTGTGTATGTGTGTTTGCCTCAGCATTTCGGGGTTAAAATAAATTCAGCGGTGTGCGGCTCAGGTGTTGGTCTTTTCAATGGGAAGCAGATGCAGGAATCTGAAACCTTCATCTAATGAACCAATTTACTGCAGTCACACTCACCTGAGCTCACCTGCTGCCTCAGCTTTAGTGTGTTTCTTCCTCTGTCACATTCAGAGACTTTACCTTTGATGCAGACCTCACACTCGTGGCCTCTTTCAGGTGTTCAGACACAGATTTGTGGACTCTGATGAGAGGACGTCTCTCTGTCAAAGCTTCTCTTCTTTGCCTGCTGATAACAGACAACTGACAGCTTTCCTCTGACTGTCTGTAGACACACACACACACACACACACACACACACACACAAACACACACACACACACACAGATGACCTGCTGCTGTCCTCTCTCACCTGAACCTGCAGAACGTCCTGCAGCTGGGTTTGTTTGAGCCGTTAGAGGATAAACTCACTTGAGGGTCCTCAGTGATCCCCTCATGCCTTCCTCATTTCCTGAAACATTTCTTGCCTGTCTGACACCATCTTACTCAGGATTCAGACCTGCAGCAGCCTCTCTGAAATGCAGGCTGCAGCATGTTGAGGAAGAGTTCATACTGCAGCTCCCTCTCCTCCTCCTCCTCCTGATGTGCTGTCTGTAATGAGCAGAGCAGGTCCTCGTGTTGCCTCCTCTGCTGCAGTCATGTGAGTCAGAGAGATGATTTCAGTGCATTGATTCAGCACAGCTGTAAGCATCATTGCATACTTATCATCCTCAGCCAGATCTCCTGCAGTTAAGCCATGTTCCCACTCAAACGGGATCAGGCTTAACTGTACCAAACTGTGCCAAACCGTACTGCCGAACCGAACCCGACTGCTTGGTGGAAACATGGCTTAACTGGAGGAGAGCTGGCTGAAGATGATAAGTACACAATGATGTTTACAGCTGTGCTGAATAAATGCACTGAAATAATCTCTCTGACTGCCGTCACTGACAGTTTGATGAGACTTTGTAAATATTCACCAGACTCAGAGACACTCTGAGCTCTTTGTGATTTTTACATCTTGAGACTGTGAGCTCTGTATTTACACACAGATTCGTCCTTTAACAGAGGATACAGTTATTTACTGTGCTGGAAAGACCAGTGCTCTCTGAGCTGTCTTTGGGTCAGCATGGCTCTGGCAGGGACTGAGGATCTACACCTCCTGCAGCAGCCTGTCAGACATTTAACCTGAAGGTGAAGAGACAGACGGTTGGAGCTCAGGGATCAGCAGCTTGGCTGTGGATGTCTGGATTGCAGGACAAGATGTTGCTCTTGTCAGGGTCAGGTTTTTACACAGTGAGGTGAAAATGAAGTAGTTTTGACGTTTTCATCCAGTCAGACTTTGATCAACAGTTTTTATCTGCATGAAAATCAATAAAGGTGGAAATAGATGGAGCTGGATGCTGGTGAGTTTCACCTTTTCTCTTCTCTTTGCAGTTGATGGATGATCAAGGCTCTATGTGAGGGCTGCTGCAGACTGTGTGTGTGTGTTATCCAGCAGGTGTAGTAAAGAGCAGAACAGTGAGACACAGAACAAGTACTGAGCTAACTTTATCAACACAGTGAAAATAAAGTTGGGACCCTTGCAGCAGCTCTCCATTCCTCCCCTCCTGATGTCTTCCTGCTGGTCTGCAGAACCAGGGGAGAGGGTTTAACAGCTGAGAGAGTTTCAAACACTGATCCTGTGTCCAGTTTCCCCTCGAACACCAGTCATCTGTGGGGGCTTCAGAGCGCCCTGTGAGCGTTTCTGGATCTAGACAGATCTCTGTCACAAACATCCAATCAGAACCCAGACCCTAAGTCTGACTCAGCATCAGTTTACACTCAGACATGGGATCAGGTGTGTGTGTGTGTGCATGTGTTTATGTGTGTGTGACAGTTTCCTGTGGGTTTGTTGAAATGAGTAACGCTGCTTCCTCTGAACCAAACTAAGAAGTCTGAGGATCTTGCTGATGTGGTGCTGACCCTGGTCTCTCTCTTTCTCTGGGCCGATCAGACTCAACATGAAGACAAACAGATCCTCCACAGCCTGGCTCACTGTGGTTTGAAGATCCATTGTTTGATGGTCAAGGAAAGGACATATTGATGTTTATGAAAACTACTTCATTGTTATTTTCTAATGTATCTAGGCTATAATACAACACCACCATGATTTTCTCCTAAATGTGATCTTTATTTTCAATTTTACAGTCTGTAACCCCAATGATAGGTTGTCCGTTTGGGCTGGGGGGTATACCGAATATACTTGATGTATCGTGGGTTTTTGCACGTGAGATGTATAAATTGACTATATCGCAACCATCGAGTATAAATGTTTTCAGACGTCACAACGTAAATTTCTTCGGTGGTTCGCTCCTTTCACTCTGTTGTTCAGCCGGTGCTCCTCTTACATCGAGCACCACGCTTCCCCGCCCTCCCAGAAAAATTCTACTGCGCATGCATGTTCAGATTTTAGGAGAGGAGAGAAGAAAGTCGCTTACACGTTGTTTTCGCTGTCGTTGTGGGTTCCTGGGACTTGTTTTCAAGAGTGTACTTAGTTATTTGGGTTTGCTTTGCTGCCTGTATGATCCCTGATTCTCTTCCAGCTCCCAACAACGAGAAACAAACTCGGCATGTTTTTAACTTTCACTTTCGCTTTTCTGTGCACTCTGCAAGCTGGGATATTATCAGAAGACAAACCCAAATCCAATACAGTTCAACCAGACCCCAGGCTAACAGCATGACTAACAATATCCAGGTAGCTGCTTTATGGATGTGAAAGTAATATTATCTTCAACTTTAGTTCACGATATTTTCAAACTATAAGACAATATAAAATAATATAATATAATATCATATTATACCATATTATATCATATCATATAATATAATCAGCCAGTTGAATAAATCTGAATGCATTTTTTTACTGGAACTAAAAATATATAACTACATAAAGTTTGGTTTATAATAAAACATTTTCACCTTTTTGCTTTCAAATTTTAAAAATCAAACTAAAAGGTCTGCTTCAATCATTATCCTGATGTCATTTTATGCATTAAAGGGTTGGATTTAACATTAATATAGTGATTTAGAGGAAAAATCAGGATATTGAGATATATATCGTGTATCGAGATATAGCCTACAAATATTGAGATATTGGATTTTGGCCATATCGTGCAGACCTAAGTATAAGTAAAACATTTTCCTGTTTTTCAAATGTGCCATTTTTTAACTTTTAAAACATTTTAAAAACATTTATTCAGCTTCCCTTTAGATCTTAAGCCCTGCCCGGTTTAGATCAGTATGGTTTGGTCCAGGTTGGCTCGGTTAAGTTTGGTCCTGTTTGTGTTTCCACAGCCAACCATGGCCCCTCGTTAGAGGTGGCATGTAAGCTGGATGCCGCATCAGTAACATAACAGTGTGACGCCATAGCAGTGCGACACAGTGTGCCCCGCTTATAAATCCAACAAAGAAGAAAGACATGACACAGTAAACACAGAGCAGCGATGAAGACATCCAGCATTTCGTCCACTCTGTGATTGGCATGTAGCTCTTTGATACAAAGAACAATCAAGCTTTGTTCTAGAGAAGGCTGTTGGCCACCAGGAGAAATGCTCCTGTCACATGTTAAGTGATGATTCTTTCGACCAATTAACTGTCTGCAGTGTTGTAGCTGCACCTTCTGAGATCGGATCGGTTCAGTCTGGCACCCCTATGGAAGAGTGCCAAAGAGTGGGACAGCTCATCTCAGTTATTTGGGGATCTGTCCAAGGATTAGTCAGTGAAAATGCCGTAAAATGCGTGCCGTGCCAAGAGAAGCCAAACCGCTTGGTGGAAATGGGCCTTAACACGCAACTTTTAAATGAAAGTAGAAAAAAACCTGAACAATGGATGTTCTACATATATATTGAGTGGTGGAAACAGGTTTATCCAATAAGTCTATATACAATGAGCTTTCAACTATACTATACTATACTATACTATACTATACTATACTATACTATACTATAATGTACTATACTATACTATACTATACTATACTATACTATACTATACTATACTATACTATAATGTACTATACTATACTATACTATACTATACTATACTATACTATACTATACTATACTATACTATACTATACTATACTATAATGTACTATACTATACTATACTATACTATACTATACTATACTATACTATACTATACTATACTATACTATAATGTACTATACTATACTATACTATACTATACTATACTATACTATACTGTACTATAATGTACTATACTATACTATACTATACTATACTATAATGTACTATACTATACTATACTATACTATACTATACTATACTATACTATACTATAGTATACTATACTAAACTATACTATACTAAACTATACTATACTATACTATACTATAGTATACTATACTATACTATACTATACTATACTATACTATACTATACCAGCACACACCTGTCCTTTGGTATACCTGTCCTGTCATTCACCTGTCCTGTCTTACTCCTGTCCTGATGTATACCTAGGGATGGGTACTGAATTAGGTACTTTTATAGGTACTGACTGAATTCTGTCAAAAGTACCAGGTATCAATTCATGTAAAACCAAAAGGTACCATGTTTAGGAACCTAAATGCATCCCTGTGACTGTGAGGGAGTGGAAGAGTAGGTGATTTTCCATGCTGGACATGAACACAGCATTGCAAGGTTATATATTGAAGAATAAATTTGTTTAATTAATTTTTTTTTATATTTCATTATCAAACAAATTTATATCTTTTACCACATAAACACAAAAAAGTACCGAAACTTGGTACCATTGAGTACCGGTACCGATTGCCAGGTGACGGGCATACTGGGTACCGTATCGTTTCAAATGTGAAAGGTACCCATCCCTATGTACACCTGTCCTTTCACACGCCTTACTTGTCTGACACCTGTCTTGTTTTGCATTCAGGTTGTCAAAGGGACCAATCCCTCCATGGTGAATTCAGCTAACAGCATGCTAGATCTGCTCAGCTCCTTTATTCTCACTCTGCTGCGTTTGTCTGACAGAAAGGTCAAAGGTCAGCTTTGTTTGCTCTGTCCCTGGTTCCCTCCAGTGTCCACCTGTCAGTCAAACAGACACCAGCATCTCTTCAGCAGCATGCATTCACGTTCCTGTTTCCCTTTCCCTGGTGAGGAAGTATTAGAGAAAGACTGAGTTTGACTCTAATACTGAGTCACAGAACTGAGTCCTGAACCTGGTCTCGGTTTGAGTCTGATCTTCAGCTCTCCCACGTTCAGAGCTGCAGGGTCATCTTCCTCTGTGCTGGCTTCATGTCTCCTGGAGTCAGCAGCCTGCTTCTCATCCTTCACTGTTTGTCTGAGCTGTCACTCATGGATCCCTTAGCTGACCGTCCTGTGAGGCCGTCATGCTGCTGACTGGTGGCTCAGGGTGGAAACAGCTCTGATTGGTCACACGTGTCAGAAATGAGCCCTGCATGCTGCAGCACCACACACTGCACTTTTAAACCTGCACACGTCATCACTCACACATCCTGAAGTTAGAGTGACTGGTTCAGAGTCACTCACTTTTCTTTTATGTGTAGTCTGTGCAAATAAACATGCTTTGAACGCGTTTCTGTGTTTGACAGATGAACTGGCTCTTTGGTTGGACGCGGTCTGATCAGCTCTCTTTCTTTCTGTCAGAGCTTTTTTGCTCTGTCCTGAGATAGATTCTGTCGACTTAGCGCTCTTACTGAGGAATGTTCTTGGAATGTGTGTGTGTGTGTGTGTGTGTGTGTGTGTGTGTGTGTGTGTGTGTGTGTGTGTGTGTGTGTGTGTGCACTGTAGGACATGGACATTTGTGCTTGTTTTTCTACAGAGGGAGGGAGGGAGGGGGAGATGGAGAGAAGGTGGAGAGAGCATAAGCATGGATAGAGGGAGGGACTTTCTAACATAGCAGACAGATGAGCAGATGAGCTGAGAGGAGAAGAAAGAGTGAGAGACATCAGCAACAAGGGACTGATGTAGAGGAGTGTGTGTTCCTGTGCTCACCTGTCAGCAGAGAGACCTCCTCTGATCCACCAAACCACCTGGATCAGCTGAGACTGAAGACAGGGTTTGGTACAGGCTGAGTGACCGTGTGATGCTGTGTGTGTGTGTGTGTGTGTGTGTGTGTGTGTGTGTGTGTGTGTGTGTGTGTGTGTGTGTGTGTGTGTGTGTGTGTGTGTGTGTGTGTGTGTGTGTGTGTGTGTAGGTCTCTATCTGAGGAATGTTGATCTGATAAGTGGATTAATCCTCCTCTCTCTGACCCCCCTCTCCTCTCTGCAGGTTCGTCGAGGACTGAGGGCATTAAAGCATCTGATGTTCTCCCGGTCTTAAAGGAGAAGGTGGCTTTTGTTTCAGGTGAGTCTTCAGGACACAGGATCTGGACTCACAGACAGCGTGACCCTGGGTTTGATATGCTAACACTGGTGCCCTCACACATTCAGAACACCCTGCAAACTTCAGGAACCATTGGAGGGCTGAGACCAGACGCGCTGTGAGGGGTCAGGTCAAGACTTTGTCCTGATTTGATCATCTGTGTCACCCATAATCTCTCCCTCTTCACATCCTCTGCATGTTTTAGGTGGAGGTTAGCCTGAGGTCTGAAGGAGGATAGGGAGGTCTGAGCCTGTGTTTGGACCTTCACACAGGATGGATGCGGGTGTGAAGTCATTTACAGGATCACAAAGAGGAGCACTAAGCAGTTAGCCAGGGCATTTAGTACAAAGAAGTTAGCATTAAGAAGTTTGCACAAGGCAGTAAGCACAAAGCAGTCAGCACAAAGCACTTAGCATGAAGCAGTTATCTCAAAAAAGTTAGCGAAAAGAAGCAAGTAATAAGCAGTTAGCATGAGACAGTTATCACTTAGCAGTTAGCACAAAATAGTTATCACAAAGCTGTTAGCACAAAGCAGTCAGCACTAGGCAGTAAGCATTAAGTAGTAAGCACAAAGCAATCAGCACTTAGCACGAGCAGTTAGCCCATAGCAGTTAGCACGAGGTTGTTAGGATAAAGCAGTTAGCCCAAAGCAATTAGCATGAGGCAGTTAGCACAAAGCTGTTAGCACCAGGTACTTTTAGCATGTTCCCTGGCTGCTCTGGTCACAAACCCTGGATTTGCTGTGTCTCAGGTCTTCCTGCTGAGGTCCTGTTAGGCTTTGCCAAGCAGTGAAAGAGTTAAGACCTGCCGCAGGAGCTGGTCACAGAGTGTGGGACTACACGTGAGTGAACCATAGACTGTATATAGAGTGGACAGTGTGGCTCCGCCATTTACCATTGCACGGTTTTGAAGCCAATATACCCCTGTCACAGGCGCCACCATTGGTAGCAGTTGTGCAGTAGAGACTGTGAGGGATTCTGGGAGAATCTAAGGGGAGCGAGGTGACAAAAATAATATATTTTTTTTCTTTTGAGAGTCTACTCACTTCTTGACCCTACCTCTATACCTCTGCCTCTGTATCACTGAAGACACACCAGTTTGGTGTCTATGACCAACAAATGAAACACACAAAGTAATGATTCACTCCAAATACAAAGATGAAGAAAAGAGATGAAAAAATGACAAGAAACAGACAAAGAAGAGAGAGCTGCTGCAACAGGCAGCCACAACCAACAGGGCAGCTCCTAGCAACCATGAATGACATGAATGACTGGCGAGCCAGATTTTTTTACCTATACTGCAGCCAGTCACCAGGGGGAACAGTTTTTGTGGCAACCTTATTCAAGCTGAGCAAGCTGACGTCCATTTTTTTACAGTCTATGGAGTGAACATACGGAGAGACAGAGAGAGTCAGGTAGGCTGAAGGAGAAAAGATGGATGGATAGTGTTCTTCATCCTCCTCTGGCGTGTGTTTAAATACAAACTGTTCATTTTATGCTGAGTGTCTGAGGAGAGAGAGACAGGAGTGGACCCAAGGGGATAGGAGGGTAGAGAAGGAGACAGGAGTAGACTTGAGGGGTCAGGAAAGGACTGGAGGCTGTCAGGAGGAGACAGGAGAGGACCAGGGGGGTCAGGTGAGGACAGGAGGTGATGGGAGGGATCAGAGGGAACCATAGCAGAGCTCCAACTCTAAGTGAAGATCAGATGATTTAATTAAGCGGAATCTGTGCTCATTCAGAGAGGTTGAGTCCCTCAAAGGTCAGAGGTGAAGACTCTGAGCCCTAAACCCTGACCCTGATCCTGTGAACCCTGGGCCTGTGGAACAGATCACCTGTTCAGACCTGGCTCTCCTCCTGAGACAAAAGGCGTGCAGGAAAAACCATCACAGGCTCCTCACGCCCTGAACTGGACTGATGTGAACATCCCCCTCTGGCAGCATCGGGGGGCGCCCTGTGCCAAAACCAGCCGAGAGAGCAAAAACATGAAGTGTTGCCCCCCCCATAGACACACACACACACCACACACACACACACACACACACACACACACACACACACACACACACACACACACACACACACACACACACACACACACACACACACACACACACACACACACACACACGCACACACCTGAGAGCTAACAGCTAGTATGTGAGCCCTATCAGGGGGACAGGCTGAACCAGACCACATCAACACCTACATACTGCTTCTACAGCACACAAGGGGCTGAAGACCCTGCTGCTCCCAGCATCACTCCAGAGACTTCAGAGACCACAGAACATCTCAGATCACATCAGAGAAAGCTAAGCAAACACTGAGGGTATCTGTAGACCTAGACCTCCTCAGAAGTCTGCACGACATGCATTTTTAACGAGTCCAACGGCGGGCTTGTGATTGGTGCGCTGGGTCACATGGTAACTTTAGGTCAAAGTGAGAGAGCAGGGCCTCTAAACAAGACTTAAGACCACAGACTGCACAAGAGACAGGACAACCAACGCCTTCACACCATCACAGAAACAATGTCTTGATCAAATCCTAACCTGGCTTTTTACCGAATCCTAACAGACACATTTTCCCTCAGCACCCTGGGAGAAAAACAGGCGAGCAATAACAAAGGAAATTCTTCTCCTGCTTTGTAGACTTTAGGAAAGCTTTGATTCAACCTGGCACTAGGGTCTGCTGTATAAACTTCTGCAAAGTGGAACAGGAGGGAAAACATACGACATTATGAAGTCAGTGTACACACACACAAGTGGGTCATTAAGACTGGCAATGAACACACTGATCCCTTCCCTCAGAGGACGGGAGGCAGACAGGGAAGCAGTCTGAGCCTTACCCTCTTCAACATGCACATCAGTGACCCGACAGAGTCACCTTAACAGTCTGCAGCAGCAGGCATCACGCCTTCAGACACACAGATCAAATGCCTGCTGTCTGCTGATGACCTGGTGCTGCTGTCACCACCCATAGGAGGGTTACAGCAGCACCCTTGTCTTCTCTACATGTTCTCCCAGACATGGGCGCTGACAGGGAACCAGTCCAAAACAAAAATAATAGTATTCCTAAAAGGAGCCAGCCCTCAGCAGCCCAACACAAGTTACTCCTGAATGAGAAGGTCCTGGAATACGCCAAATACTACACCTACCTCGGCCTTAACATCAGCTCCACAGGAAACCTACACAAAGCTGTGAACAAGCTGAGGGACGAGGTCAGAAGAGGCCATCAAAAAGAACATTAGATTATACATCCCAATACCAATCTGGGCCCAGATACTAAACGCTGTTGTAGAGCCCATTCCTCTCTATGGCTGTGAAGTTTGAGCTCCACTCATTAACCAAGACTTTCCAAAACGGGATAAAGACCAAACTGAGACTCTGCATGCAGTACCCTCTAACTCTTCAAATCCAGAAGAGGACCATCAAATTCCATGAGCGCCTTTAGGAAAGTGAGCCCAGCACCCTCTATCAAAAAGCCATCACCCATGGACAGGCTGGAAACAGAGGCCTGCTCAGCCAGCTGGTTCAGGGACTCGGGTCACAAAACACAAGCAGAGCCACCAAACAGAAACCCACACCCCTGAACCAAGCTATAAAGGAACAGAAAGAAAATCAGCTGACTCCCAGGGGCTCTGGGACTGAAATCCAGCTCAGGGGATCCTGGAACAGGTACAGACTCAGCCAGAAAAACCTGGTTCCTGACCAACAGACCTGGTTCCCCTATAGGACAGACTGTGCCCCCCCTGCAGGTGGAGTCTGAGCTGCACTTCCTGTCCCCTGCACCAGGACCTCAGAGATGCCTGCTTCCACTGATCTCACACACACAGACTTTGTCCACAAAGTCCAGGACCAGCTCAGGGAAGAACAGCAGTGTGCAAGCAGAGCAGCTAGTTTTACTCACTGCTGGGACATCAGGAGGACTGAAAAAACACCAAGAAGAAGGACAGACCAGGACGAGGACCCTAATTCGCAGTGATTGAGGCTGTGTGTCCAGGCTTCGACTACTCCTCTATAAATGTATATATAAATACCAAACACTCTGTACACTCTGTGATCTAATCATGAACACTTTGAAGTTAATTGTTGAAATTCTGTTGAACACTTTGAAGTTAATTGTTGAAATTCTGTAAAATTTCAGATGTACAGAGAGAAAGTTTATTTGATTGTCTTTGCTCTTCTGCTGCTGCTCATCGTCACAGTGTTTAACGGTGTGTGCGTTTCTCCTGTCACACTTGCTTTGACAATGTAAACGTACATTTGTCATGCAAATAAAGCTTTTTGAATTGAACTGCACTGAGGGAGAGAGCATGTCTGTCATCAAGATTCCTCCTTAGATGACAGCAGCATATTCCCTCCATTATCACACATACACACACAAACACTCACGCACACATGCACGCACACACGCACACTGCATGTAAACACTCGCCTTGACCTTGCTAAGGCAGCCAAACACTCAGCCTCCTCTGCCTCTCTGTGAAAAAGGATGTGTGCAGAATGGTTTTAGTTTGATTTATGTTAGAAACACAAACCCCACAATTTATGAGAGCACTGAGCAGTATGAGGACGGTAATCTGCAGATTACCACTGACTCAGTGATCATAGACTGAAAACCCTTTGTCTAATCTGTAATCATCTCAGGGTCTATTTGTTTGTTTTCGTTAATCAGTTAATTTAATTTAAGATCAAATAAGAGAATGTTGTATATGGTTTAGGCTAAAGGTCTAATCCCTAATGTGAGTAAACAATAAACTAAAGCTCTTTTTCTCTGTGTCCATTCTCAGGTGGGCGAGATAAAAGAGGAGGACCGATCCTGACGTTTCCTGCTCGGAGTAACCACGATCGAATGAAGCAGGAGGACTTAAGGAGGCTGGTGACCTACCTGTCCACCGTCCCCAGGTACACAGACATTCATCAGTATCACCAGCACTATATATGACACACCACTACAGAGACACCACATGAGACAGCAACTTCAGAGCACACAGACAGCTTCAGAGCACACAGACAGCTTCAGAGCACACAGACAGCTTCAGAGCACACAGACAGCTTCAGAGCACACAGACAGCTTCAGAGCACACAGACAGCTTTTGAGTCTGTCACACTGTACCTCAAACCTCACAGTGAAGGGAGAGCATTAATCGGGCTGAGCTAGGCTTTTAGGAGCTCAGCAGGCGCACAACTGGACTGACACCTGGACTGGGTCAGCTTTTGTGACTGGGTGTGAATGCAAAGCTTTAGTGATAAATGTGTAATCTCTGATCTACCTGCAGCTCTGACTCTGTACCCTCTGAGGCTTCAGATTAAGCTGCTGCAGTTAGGTCCTGAGCCCCGAAGTTACAAAGAAACACCTGGATCATGTTTCCTCAGGTCACCTTTTCTAGTGAGGTCCATTTTTTGCCCATGCAACCCCTCCACCACAGGACTGAGTGAGCAGGAAGAAGCAAGAAGGAAGGGGGGAGCAAGCAGGATGAAAATAGCAGAAGGAGTGAGCAGGTAGCAGCAAACAGGAAGCAGCAAACAGGAAGCAGCAAGCAGGAAGCAGCCAGCAGGAAGCAGCCAGCAGGAAGCAGCCAGCAGGAAGCAGCCAGCAATATGTAGCTAGCAGGAAGCAGCAAGCAGGATGAAACTAGAAAGATGAAAATAGCAGGAAGCAGCAAACAGGAAGCAGCGTGCAGGAAGCAGCCAGCAGAAAGCAGCCAGCAAAAAGCAGCCAGCAGAGAGCAGCCAGCAGAAAGCAGCCAGCAATATGTAGCTAGCAGGAAGCAGCAAGCAGGATGAAACTAGAAAGATGAAAATAGCAGGAAGCAGCAAACAGGAAGCAGGGAGCAGGATGCAGACAGCAGGAAGCAGCCAGCAGGAAGCAGCCAGCAAGATGTAGCAAGCAGGAAGCAGCAAGCAGGAAGAAACTAGAAAGATGAAAATAGCAGGAAGCAGCAAACAGGAAGCAGCGTGCAGGAAGCAGCCAGCAGAAAGCAGCCAGCAAAAAGCAGCCAGCAGAAAGCAGCCAGCAATATGTAGCTAGCAGGAAGCAGCAAGCAGGATAAAACTAGAAAGATGAAAATAGCAGGAAGCAGCAAACAGGAAGCAGCGTGCAGGAAGCAGCTAGCAGGATGAAACTAGAAGGATGAAAATAGCAGGCAGCAGCAAACAGGAAGCAGGGAGCAGGATGCAGACAGCAGGAAGCAGCCAGCAGGAAGCAGCCAGCAAGATGTAGCAAGCAGGAAGCAGCAAGCAGGAAAATGCTAGCAAGAAGGATGGAGTAGAAAGCAGTAAGCAAGATGGAGCAAGGTGAAAGCAGCTAGCAGGAAGCAGGAAGCTGTGAGCATGGAGCAGCAAGCATGAAGCAGGGATCAAGAAGCAGTGAGCAGGAAGCTGCAAGCAGGAAGCAGCAAGCAGCAAGCAGTGAGCAGGAAGCAGTGAGCAGGAAGCAGTGAGCAGGAAGCAGTAAGCAGGAAGCAGCGAGCAGGAAGCAGCGAGCAGGAAGCAGTGAGCCGGAAACAGGAAGCAGGAAACAGGAAGCAGTGAGCAGGAAGCAGTGAGCATGAAGCAGCAAGCATGAAGCAGCAAGCATGAAGCAGCAAGCAGGAAACATGGAGCAGGAAGCAGGGAGCAGGAAACAGGGAGCAGGAAGCAGCGAGCAGGAAACAGGGAGCAGGAAACAGGGAGCAGGAAGCAGCGAGCAGGAAACAGTGAGCAGGAAACAGGAAGCAGGAAACATGGAGCAGGAAGCAGCGAGCAGGAAGCAGCGAGCAGGAAGCAGCGAGCAGGAAGCAGTGAGCAGGAAGCAGTGAGCCGGAAACAGGAAGCAGGAAACAGGAAGCAGGAAACAGTGAGCAGGCAGCAGCAAGCATGAAGCAGCAAGCATGAAGCAGTTAGCAGGAAACATGGAGCAGGAAGCAACGAGCAGGAAGTAGGGAGCAGGAAACAGGTTGCAGGAAACAGTGAGCAGGCAGCAGCAAGCATGAAGCAGCAAGCATGAAGCAGCAAGCATGAAGCAGCAAGCATGAAGCAGCAAGCATGAAGCAGTTAGCAGGAAACATGGAGCAGGAAGCAGGGAGCAGGAAACAGGGAGCAGGAAGCAGGGAGCAGGAAACAGGGAGCAGGAAGCAGCGAGCAGGAAACAGGGAGCAGGAAACAGGGAGCAGGAAGCAGCGAGCAGGAAACAGGGAGCAGGAAACAGGGAGCAGGAAGCAGCAAGCAGGAAACAGGGAGCAGGAAACAGGGAGCAGGAAGCAGCGAGCAGGAAACAGGGAGCAGGAAACAGGGAGCATGAAGCAGTGAGCAGGAAACAGGGAGCAGGAAACAGCGAGCAGGAAGCAACATGTATGAAGCAGTGAGCAGGAAACAGGGAGCATGAAGCAGCATGTATGAAGCAGTGAGCAGGAAACAGGGAGCATGAAGCAGTGAGCAGGAAGCAGCAATCATGAAACAGCGGGTTGATTTTAGAGAAACACATCAGTCCATGCAGTGATCCACAGACACACATGACCTTGGAGTAACCCTCTGAGTTTCTCTGGGCCGAGTTTATGTCAAAGATACCTGAGACAGGTGAATTCTGCTCCTGAGCCTCACATAGAACGTTTAGATTGGCTGCTCACAGGATTCATTTTAAACTCAGTGAGAATGTCCAAGGACATGCTGACATCCAGGATTTATCCTCATCTACTAAAAGCTCAGAGCAGCTCCTTGGAAAGAAAATCAGGTTCCATAAATCTCATCGTGGACAGGAAGCAGCTTGCTAGAGGACTTAGTGACCGGTGTCACAGCGTCCTCACATGAAGTGTGTGATTTCATCTACACACACACACACACACACACACACACACACACACACACACACACACACACACACACACACACACACACACACACACACACACACTGCATGTATGCACTCTCACCTGGCTGACTGAAGTCAACCGCTTGAACCAAAGTGACCCAGTTTAAGGGCGACAGCTAATCCCCCTCAACATGCTCTGGTTCCTGCTGCTAACAGAGGAGGAGCTGATGATGGAGCTGATGGAGAAGCTGACATAGCAGCTGATGGAGGAGCTAACATAGAAGCTGATGGAGGAACTGACAGAGCAGCTGATGGAGGAGCTAACATAGAAGCTGATGGAGGAACTGACAGAGCAGCTGATGGAGGAGCTAACATAGAAGCTGATGGAGGAACTGACAGAGCAGCTGATGAAGGAGCTAACATAGAAGCTGATGGAGGAGCTGACAGAGCAGCTGATGAAGGAGCTAACATAGAAGCTGATGGAGGAGCTGACAGAGCAGCTGATGGAGGAGCTGACAGAGCAGCTGATGAAGGAGCTAACGTAGAAACTGATGGAGGAGCTGACGTAGAAGCTGATAAAGAATCTGAAGAAAGAGCTGATGGAGGAGCTTAGGGAGAAGTTGACAGAGGAGCTGACAGAGGAGCTGATGAAGGAACTGAAGAAGGAGATGATGGAGGAGCTGATGTAGAAGCTGATGAAGGAGCGGCGAAGGAGCTGATGAAGGAGTCGATGATGGACCTGATAATGAAGGAGCTGATGGAGGAGCAGCTGACAGAGGAGCTGATGAAGGTGCAGATGATGGAGCTGATGGTGGAGCTGACGTACAAGCTGATGGAGCTGCTGTTGCCATGTTGATGACTGGAGTTTGTGACTCCCTCATGGAGATCATAATGGATGTGCTTCTGTTGGGTTGGTGTTAACAGAGGGAGTGTGCTGAGTGGAGGTAATTGGAGTATATTTTTACCCTCCAATCAGCAGCAGCAGCTGAAATAAGGCTCATCAGGGTGGAGTGTAAACAGCTGGCTCTGGGCTGATTTCTGAGGAGCTTCTTTTTTATAAAAACAGCTGCGAACAGAGTGGTCCCATCACAAGCTCAGAGACTGGCGTCTGATTAAACTCAGCTCAGACTGACTTTACTAACCCTCAGTCCTTCAGCCCCCTGTGCTCTTAGTTTAACAGCTTATTTACAGATGGAGGCAGTGAGACCTGGACATGGTCTTATTTCACTCAGTATCAGCGGATTATTTGTTCATGTCAGTGAAAATAAACTGAGCAGGAATGTTATTCTGTGTGGCTGGCTGATGTCTCTGCATTGCATGTATTATAAAAATATAAATTCTCAGAGAAAGAGAGATAAAATGTGTCAGAATCAGAATCAGAATCGGTTTTTATTGCCAAGTATGCAACACATACAAGGAATTTGACTCCGGCAGTTGTTTTCTCTAGCACAAGAGTAGACACAAACATGACACATAAACATGACAATAAAAGATAGATAAATAAAAAGATGTGGGTGTAGAAAAGGGCTGGGACAAAATGTGCATTAGAAATATTTACAGAATACTGGGATATTTACAATTGAAGGTGGAAAAGTGCAACTGTGCGGTCCGTAGTGCAGCTGTAAACAGTTTTAAAAAGGTGCCAGTGTTAGTTACAGTTTTTATTATTTAATATGGAGACTGCAGACGGATAGAAACTACTCCTGTGCCGGCTTGTCCTGGTCCGCAGAGCTCTGAGGCGCTTGCCGGATGGGAGCAGTTCAAAGAGTCCGTGAGCAGGGTGAGTAGAGTCCCTCACAATGTTTCCTGCTTTCCTCTGAGTCCTAGAGCAGTAGAGGTCCTGGATGGAGGGCAGGGGGACACCAATGATGCGCTCAGCAGTCCTCACAGTGCGCTGCAGTCTGAATCGGTCCTGCCTGGTGGCAGCTCCAAACCACACAGTGATGGAGGAGCACAGAACGGACTGCAGTGTAGAACTGCAGCAGCAGCTCAGGGGGTAGTCCATGTCTCCTCAGGAGGCGCAGGAAGTACATCCGCTGCTGAGCCTTCTTGAGGATGGAGCTGATGTTCTGCTCCAACTTCAGATCCTGCGTGATGTCGTGCCCAAGAGTCTGAAGCTCTCCACAATGGACACCGGGCTGTTGAGGACTGTGAAGGGGGACAGGGTGGGGGGATGTCTCCTAAAGTCCACTATCATCTCCACCTTCTTGAGCGTGTTCAGCTCCAGGTTGTTCTGACTACACCAGAGCACCAGCTGATCCACTTGCTGTCTGTAAGCAGTCTCATCACCGTCCTGGATGAGACCGATGATGGTGGTGTCGTCTGCGAACTTCAGCAGCTTCACAGAGGCGTCTGTGGAGGTGCAGTCATTGGTGTAGAGGGAGAAGAGTAGTGGAGAAAGGACACATCCTTGGGGGGTCCCTGTGCTGGTGGTCCGAATGTCCGAAGTGGCCTGCCCCAGCCTCACCTGCTGACTTCTGTCAGTCAGAAAGCTGTAGATCTGACAGAGTGCAGGAGGCACAGTGAGCTGGGCCAGTTTGGAGCAGAGGGAGGGGGGGACCACAGTGTTGAAGGCCGAGCTGAAGTCCACAAAAAGGACACGTGCATAGGTCCCAGGACGATCCAGGTGCTGCAGGATGTAATGCAGCCCCAAGTTGACAGCATCGTCCACTGATCTGTTTGCCCGGTAGGCAAACTGCAGGGGGTCCAGCAGGTCCTTTGTGAGGGTCTTCAGGTGGGCCAACACCAGACGCTCAAAGGTCTTCATGACCACAGATGTCAACAGGCTTCCGATGGTGCCATGTTAATGTAAGATGTCAAAGTTTGGGCTCTGTTGATTAATCAACCTACCAAACAACATTTGAACAAAACTCGGCAAGAAACATGCCCAGTGACATCACAAAGACGAAAGCATCCAATAAACTCACTAAACACCAGTTTAGAAACAAAGAAGGAGAAGAAAAATTGCCGGAAACAACTAATGCTAACAAGCATGCTAAACCTGAGACTGCAGGTGCTAGCAAAAGTGCTCAAACTATCGCCCAGTCGAACCGAGAAATACAGGAGAACATTTTACAGATGAGTATGGACGTAAAAGAATTCAAAGGCCAAACCAAGGAATCATTCACAAGACTTGGAACACCTGTAGATGGTCAGAGTGCACAATTAACAAACTTGGAAAAGCGGATCATTGACGCTGAGGAGCGTATTGCAAACAAGGAGGAGACCACTGCGACACACAGCAAAGCCATCGGCTACCTACTGCAGTGTGAGGCCGAGCTTGTGGAATGATTTGAGGACCTTCAAAACAGGGAAAGAAGGGAAAACGTACGCCTGTACCCAGTTCCCAAAGGTAGCAAAGGAAAAGATGTGGTGGTCTTCATTACAAAACTACTGCCGAGGGTGTTTAGGAACTTTGGCTAACGGAAGACCACATCAAGGTTGACAAGATCGAGAGTGCTTATGCCGAAACCGAAAGAAAATGAGGCCCCTCGCTCCATCGTGATTAAATTTGCAGACTTCACAGTGAAGGAACAGACACTGCAGCAAGCCTGGAAACAGCGCCCAGTGAAGACCGATGAGAGACAGATCTACTTTGATAATGATTACTCTCCTGAGCTGCAGGGGAAGCGTGCTCAGGTCAGATATGTTATTAAACAGCTGAAGGAGAACAATATTAAAGCAAAGTTCCTGTACCCGGCTCGGCTAAGGATGACTGTGGGCTTTGATGAAAAAACTTTCCAGACGGTGATGGATGCAGCGCCGGTACTCCAGGACTTTGGGATCTAGGTCCTTGTTGACGAGCAGGATAAAGTGGAGTGAGAGCTGGCCAGACACAGATGGGAGAGACGTGGGGGGGGGGGGGGGGGGGGGGGGGGGGGGGGGGGGGGGGGGGGGGTAGTAATCAAGGAGGATGGAAAGTCCTTTAAGGAGGAAGACTGCAGGTTTTTCTTCCCTGATGTACATAGAGTAACTGATAGAACAAGATAGAGCCCATAACTTTATCAGATCATAGTCCAATAAAGGTGAAAATACAGTTAGACCAAGAAAAACATTTTAAATTCTGGAGACCTAATGTTTCAATACTGAGTGATCCCTTAATCCAACAGGAATTATGTGAAAAGCTGAAAGATTATATGAATATAAATGACAATGGGGAAGTTACTCTATCTTTAATGTGGGGTGGTGCCAAAGCTGTTATGAGGGGACACATTATCCAAATTACGTGGAGAATAATAAACAAAGAGATACCAGGAAACTTGCACTGGAGTCTGAAATTGTTATGCTAGAAAAAGAACACAAAATATCAAGAACCATGTGAGACCTAAAATCAAACACGCCGACACAAATAAAACTACCTCTGAACCAAAAGAAATAGCAGAGGCCTTAGCTGCATATTTAAAAAAATTATATGAAGGTCAAGAATTATTAGGGAAGAAAGAGAAAATAAGAACATTTCTGGGGTCGATTCATTTGAATAAGTTATCACAGGACGAGGCTGAGATGCGGTTATACACAAAGATGGAAAGGACCCCACTCAGTATCGGCCTATAGGTTTGCTGTGTCAGGATTTAAAAATCCTGACTTCTATCATGGCTAATAGAATACAAAAAATATATAAATTAGTTAATCCTGATCAAACAGGGTTTATCACTGGCCAGCACGGCACCAATAATGTTAGACAAGCTTTAAATCTACAATTTATTGCCTCTGACAGAACACTCCATCAATGCTTCTCAGTCTAGATGCTGAGTTAGCATTTGACAGACTGGACTTGACATTTTTGGAGCAAACATTGGCCCATAGATGATGGATTGGAGTCTTTTATATGAACCTGCAGTCAAGAGTCAGAGTTAATGGCCAATGTTCTGATTTTTTCTCCGTGGGACGGGGACAAGGCAAGGGGACGCACTGTCACCAGTGTTGTTCGCGCTTAGTATTGAACCCCTCGCAGAATTGATCCAAAGCAACCCCACTATACAAGGAATTAGAGAAGAGGATGGACATGAACATAAAACAGCATTATACGCAGACGACATACTATTATTTATTGAGAACCCCATCCATTTAATTCCGGCCCTCCTACAAAATCTCAAGGACTATGGTCTAGTGTCTGGTTATAAAGTCAACCCTGGTAAATCAGAGGCAATGATGATGTTTGGGGAATGGCCTAATCAACTTGATGATATAGTGTCCTTTTGCAGATCTAAACAGGGTTTCAAATATTTAGGGGTTACACTCACTCCTCAGGTCACACAACTACATAAGGCAAACTATGAAAAAATAATTCAGAAATTTAGGAATGAACTGACAAGATGGAATGCATTGCCACTATCTTTCCTGGGCAGAATAGAGGCTGTTAAAATAAATCTATTACCGAGAATTTTGTTCCTGTGTCAATCTTTACTGGTTGGACTCCCAGCATCAGCCTTTAATATGTTGGACAAACTTATATCTAGATTAATTTGGCAGAATAAGAGACCTAAAACACTCACTCTTGGGAAGAATAGGGGTGGACTCAGTCTCCCTAATTTAAAATACTACATCTGGGCAGCACAGTTAACAGCAGTGGTAGCCTAGATTAACAATGATTTGGAGACAGGATGTGTAAACCTAGAGCAGATGTCATTGCCAGGTATACCTCTATCGAACTTAGTGTTTTTGAGTTAGCAACCCCAGAAGAAATTAGAAATTAAAGATATATGGGTGAAACACACGGTAAAAGTTTGGTGGACTGTCCAAAAAAGAATCAGGGGAAAAGCTGCCTTTCAGGGGCTGTGCAGATTGCTGGAAATCCGTATTTTCCTCCCTCAACAATGGATACTACTTTTAAAAGCTGGGCTGGAAGAGAATTAAAGGTTATTGACCAGTTGTTTCATAGCAATGTATTACAGCCGTTCTCTTACCCCCAAGAAAAATTCTCTTTACCTCAAAGTGATTTGTTTGGATATTTTCAGGTTAGGCATTACATCACAAATCATAAAGACTGAAATATGATCAAAGATGCCCCATCGAACATAGAAACTTAATTTATCAATGTAACTAAACATCACTTGCAATATTTAAAAAAACAAAACAAAACAAAACATTATTTCCCATATATACAGAAACCTGTTGGCTGATACACTAGACAACACCCTTTTTATGAAAACTAATTAGGATCTGGAGTTGAATGTTATAATTAAGGATGAAGAATGGGAAACAATATGCTCTGGTCATCACAAAGGTATTTATAGTAACACATGGAAGGAATTCGACTGGAAGATGAAGACTAGGTTTTTTAAGACACCCTTGGTAATTTCTAAAATGATAAAAAAAAAAAAAAACAGCTGTAAGATACTGCTGGAGAGAATGTGGAATGGTGGGTGACCACTCACACATATTTTGGGATTGCCCAAGGTTGATTCCTTTCTGGAAAGGGGTAAAGAACAAGATTGATAAGATCCTTGGAACTGATTGAATATTTACACCATGTCAGTATCTTCTAAACATGTTTCCTGAGGATAAATACACCAGAGATCAAAGATATTTGTTACATACACTTTTGATGACTGCGAGGAAAATGGTGACAATAAAATGGATGGATTCCAAGCCACCTTCAGTAGCACAGTGGAAACAGAAACTGAAGGAGGTGAATGGAATGGAAGCTTTAACTGCTCAATTACAATTAGGGTCTGACATTTTGTGAAAAGATGGCGACCTATAGCAGGATATTTGTTTAGTTAAAGAGAACTGTGCATTGTGGAACTACCTCTTAAGCAGCCATTTGATCATTAATATTTTTTTATTCATTTATTCACTTTGTTTAGCTCTCCAGACCACAATAAGCTGTCCTTTTTTTCTTTTCTTTTTATCTATTTATATACCTGTCTTTTTTATTTCCCTTGCATTGTCATACTTTCCCTGTGAGGCTGTCAAAGAATGTTCTGTACTGTTTTTCTTTGCTTGAAAAAATGGAAAATAACAATAAAGTTCCAAAAAAAAGAAAAAAATGAGTCAACAAACATTGAATCTGAACCAGATGTGACCTGAATTGGTTGGCTGCAGGTTTCTAGCAATGAGTCTGATGTAAGAGTGTGACAGTGAGGAGCTGGATTAATGAACCTCCATCTTTTTAAAGCTGTTTATCCTTCCTCCTGAACCTCTGTTTCTCTCTGTTTTCCCCTACCCTGCCTCTCCTAAGTGAGGATGTCTGTAAGCGAGGCTTCACCGTCATCATCGACATGCGTGGATCCAAGTGGGAGCTGATCAAACCTCTGCTGAAGACGCTGCAGGAGTTTTTCCCCGCTGAGATTTGTGTGGCGCTCATCATCAAACCCGACAACTTCTGGCAGAAGCAGAAGACAAACTTTGGAAGTGCAAAGTTCTCCTTTGAGGTGAGTTTTTGGTTTCACTGAGAATGAAAAAAAAAAGTGTGGTTGGGTCACATGTTTATAAACAGAAATAAAATAATCTCTTAGGAGCTTGTCTGTGAGATAAAGAGTCTTGAATCAGGAGAGGATGATCAGAGATGGATCTGAAGCAGCTGTTCCTCTGTTTCAAACTCTGTTTAACTCTGTTTAACTCTGAGCATGACTGTCCAGACAGAGGAGACGTGTTGACCTTGTTAAAGTGAAGAACACACGCTCTGTCTGTGACTGTTAAAGTGCCAAGCTGCTGAACATCATGGACAAAAACCCTCTTCATTCCTGGCCAAGACAGCAGCAGTGAACAGTATTTGCTTTTTACGGTGTTAATGTCATAAATCAGTATCGGGTTATAATGTTAAAATTACCACCTCATAATGTGATTTTTTTTCAGGCGTGGCAGCAATTTTTTCCTCTGCATTTAGAATAATAATAATAATAATTTATTACAATAATAATAATACATTTTATCTGGGGGTGACTTAAATGACACTTGCACCTTAGATAGCAAAGTATGATGAGTCAGTGGGTCAGTGAGTCAGATCTGCATCCTGTGATTTAATGCTTCTCTCTGTGTCTCTGACAGACCAGCATGGTCTCCGTTGAAGGCCTGTCCAAACTGGTGGACCCGTCCCAGCTAACTGATGACTTTGAAGGCTCTCTGGACTACAACCACGAGGAGTGGATGGACCTAAGAGTCTCTCTGGAGGAGTTCATGTCCAATGCTGTCCACCTGCTGTCCAGACTGGAGGAACTGCAGGTGAGTGAGCGCCCGCCCAGAGGAAACATGGTGGTGGAGTAAAAGGTCTAGAAACAGCTTATCATGCTCCCTGTCTGATGCAGGAACTTCAGTCCAAGAAGGAGTTTCCTGCTGACGTGGAGGGATCCCGTCGGCTGATAGACGAGCACACACAGCTGAAGAAGAAGGTGAGGAAGCTCCTGGAGGCCGATCTGCAGAGAGACATGCTCAAATACTTTTCTGGTTAACTGAATCTTGTACAGCTGCTCAAAGGGTGTTCTTGTCCTCTGTAGGTGCTGAAGGCTCCTGTAGAAGAACTGGACCGGGAGGGTCAGAGGCTGCTGCAGTGCATCCGGTCCAGTGACGGCTTTTCAGGAAGGAACTGCATCTCAGGCTCAGCTGACTTCCAGAGCTTAGTCCCCAAGGTGAGTCACACCTCCAGGGAGGGGTGTCTCAGCTGGAAACACAGAACCACCTGGTCTGTGGTCTGTGGTCTCTATCATCAGTTTATCACACAAAGAGTCTCCAGATAGTCCTGAGGATGAATCCCAACAGGTTGGCTCTAGTCTAATGACGGCTCTCTGCTACTTGAAGGCAGAGAGGAGGTTAGCTTTTTACGTCCAGGAGCTGCTCCTCAGTTTGAGCTGGAGGAGGATGAATGGATGAACGGTGAGGGGGGTTAGGCATGCACGCCACGGCCACATTTCAGCACATCACTCTCTGTCCCCTGGATAAACAGCTCCAGCCAGCTTCCACAAATAGAATCTCATTTTCTGGATAACACTGTGATTAACCATCTCATCAGACTGCTAATGAATTAGCCCGGGGCGTCCACTCTGCAGCCTCACAAACAGTGTCTGCCAGCCCCTCAATCTCCTCCAGTTTCATCCTCTCATCCAGTTACCGTCTCTTCTGGCTCAGAGGAAAGTCACAGCCAAGATGCAGATTCAGAGCCCCACCCCTCAGTCAGTGAACCAGTGACACCAAGGCTGTGCACACAGTCCCTATGATCCTGTCAGATCCTCCACAACCCAAAACAGGAGAACTATTGTAGAGAGAGGGGCAGCCAGAGCCAGCACGTCGCTGCAGATATCCAGGTTCATCAGGTGAGACCAAACGACCTCACTAGGTGGCTCCAGCATCGTTAGAGAGATGTTAGAGAGCAGAGCCACAGAGAAACGCCTCAGGCTGGAGCTGGGTCAGACTTTGCTCAACCATCTCCTTCAGCCCCCACGTCACAAACCTAATGAGTGTTTTCCTTCTGTGCAGACCAATGTCGATGTATGAATGCAGCTCCGCCGCCATGCTTTATCCAAGCATATCTTATTTTCAGCCTTTTGTCAGACATACTGAAGGAATTAACTTCATTAACAGCTGAACCATGGTGTCCCTCCTCATCTCGCTGAGGCCTGCTGCCCTTTAGTGTCCTCATTACAGCTAATGAGAAGTCCTCACTGCTTGTTAGCTCGTTAGCTGGAGGAGTCCATAGGGAGCTCCCAGGGAGTTTGACCTAACAGGTTGTTTCCATCAAGTACGTACACATCAGATAGCAAAGCAGAAATGTGTTGGTATGAATATTTAATCTGAAGCTCTTTAAGAAATTGAACTTACTCTGTAACATCCTTCACTTTGATTAAAGAGGAGACACACAGAGGAGGTATAACAGGACAGACAGGATGGTGTTTAATTCCACCAACTTTCTGAAAACAAACCAACTTTAAAGGAAGACAGAGAAACTGTGACCAGCAGAGCGCTGATAATGTCCTTTCTTAATCAGTCCTCTTCCTTCTGGTTTTGACAGGTGGCCAGTCTGCTGGATAAGCTTCACTCCACCAGGCAGAACTTGCACCAGATTTGGCACATCAGGAAGCTGAAGCTGGACCAGTGCTTCCAGCTCCGGCTCTTTGAGCAGGATGCAGAGAAGGTGAGTTTACCTGAGCATCATGGGTTTTCAAAGAGTCAAAGATTTAAATCTAGAAAATGGTCTAACTCGGAACCTGTCTGGAGTAAAGGTCACAGTAACACTGCATTCTGACTTTGGGTGTCTTTTATTTTGAAGGAGTATCTGCTGCTCACTCTTCCTCACCGATTGTTTTGAACGTGTCAACCTGCTCTCAGAATATCTGCAGAGGTTAAAGAAGGCTGATAATATTTGTAAATGTTTATCAGAGGGAGCTTCCTCTTCTTTGATTTACTTTAACATCATCTGTTGAGAGGAGCAGCTTCCTCCTCTCACCTCTGTGTATTTATGTCCACCTCCTGTCAGGATTTAACCTTTGGACACTCCTCCAGGATCGTTTCATTCTCTATTTTTACTCTGTCAAGTCCCATTACTGGTAGAAGCTTCTGGAGGCTCCTCAGTGGTCTGAGCATGTTGGCAGGTTTATCTCAGTATTGGCCCACTCCCCGTGTACACAGATTATCCACAGAGGAGAGTGAGTCTGTAGATTCATTCATCATTATCATACCAGACCATTCAGTGGAACATGCAGACCTGGTCACACTCTCTGCCCCCAACACTGAGTGCAGAGAGGTCCAGACGCCTGACACACACAGGTCACTGTGAGGAAACAGGAGAGCTGCAGGAACCCACTGCTTTTATTCTGTTGTGGAACTTTAGAATATCTCTTTTGAACCTTGAACTTAACAGAAGACCCTGTACTTTAGGTCCTGGTACTTAGGTCCTGGTACTTTAGGTTCTGGTATATTGGATGTTAACACAGCTTTGCTAGTAAAGGATCTTTATGTGAACACATTAGAGACTGAGTGTTGCATCATGTACAGTGTACAGTTGATTGGAGTGCAGCCTGTTCTCTCTCTTTTACACACACACAGACACACAAACACACTCACACACCCAGACATGCAGGCGTCGTCATCGTCCAGCAGTTGTAAATATTTAGAGAGAAATCAAACAGAAAACATGTTGTTTGAGAAGCTGAAGACAAATTTCCTTGCTCAGATCTGAGGTGTTCCTTCTCCGAGTAACTACAGCCATGATGAAGATGTCACCATGGCAACCGCTCAGCGCCATAATTGGCCTCCATCTGTCTGCAAAGATTGATTCAGACCTTGAAGGCTGTGTCAGCCTCTGTGGCTCTGTGCTGATTAGCCGAACAAGGCAGAGCCCTCATTATAAAGACAGCCATTTTATTAAAGGAGCAGTCCTCATTTTTAAAGGAGCAGTCCATGTTTTTAAAGGAGCAGTCCTCGTTTTATCTGCCATGTTTACAGAAACTCACAAACTTTGATTTCTACATGAGATGATTTTCACCGCAGCTGCTGCAGGGCAGCCACCTCCTGTGATTAGGCCTATGGAGGAGACCAGCTATTCGACCGGTGTTTGACGTATTAAAGCTGACGGACAGATTCTGAAGAGAAATGAGATGAAGAAACCAACTAACTGTGTGCAGCATTAATAAGTTTGTGTTTGTGTGTGTGTGTGTGTGTGTGTGTGTGTGTGTGTGTGTGTGTGTGTGTGTGTGTGTGTGTGTGTGTGTGTGTGTGTGTGTGTGTGTGTGTGTGTGTCCAGATGTTTGACTGGATCAGTCACAACAAAGAGGTGTTCCTGCAGAGTCACACAGAGATCGGCAGAGGTTACCAGCACGCGGTGGAGCTGCAGACACAGCACAACCACTTTGCCATGAACTCCATGGTTTGTGACATCATCAGGTTTTTCACACCTTTACCTGAGGAGGTCAGTCTGCACAGGTTCAGAGAGGTTTCATCCTGTTCTCTTGTTTGTGTTCCCAGAACGCCTACGTTAACATCAACAGGATCATGTCGGTGGCGAGCCGGCTGGCTGAAGCTGGACACTACGCGTCCACGCAGATCAAACAGATCTCAGGTCAGCTGGACCTGGACTGGAAGAGTTTTGCTGCCGCCCTTGACGAGCGCTCCACCATCCTCGCCATGTCGTCTGTGTTTCACCAGAAGGCTGAACAGGTGAGTCAGGATGTCTAGAGCAGAGGTGGGACTATGAGCTGATAGTTCATACTCCCTCCTCTTCCTCCTCCCTCTCCTTCTCCTCCTGCGCCTCCCCCTCTCCTCCTCCACCCTCCTCCTCCTGCTCGTCCCCCTCTGCCTCTTCCTTCTGCTCCTCCTCTTCCCCCTTCTGACCCAAGCTAAAGAATCTCCTCCTCTGGACTGGTTGTGGATCTCTCTCCTTATTTATCTCCCTCCACAGAAACGTGTGTCTCCCTGTGTGAGGTCTGGGTTACTGCTTGCTAGTTTCTAGTTGCCAGTTGCTGGTTGCTGGTTGCTGGTTGGCTCTGTATTGTAGGAGTCTCTGGGCTGCAGACACATGCCCCGAATGTTAAATGAAATGAGGACATTTTCAGAGTCTGATTATATTTAATAGATCAAACCGCTCGGCTGCTGATTCTTGGATGGTTGACATGGCAACAGATGGGACTTGTTTGATTCCTGCTGGGCCCTCGACGTTAGCTACAAGTGTACGTTTGGAGATGAAAGACAAGAGGAGAGGGGGGAGGGAGGGGGAGGGGGGATCCAGCAGAGAGCCTGATGAAAAAAACAGAAAAAGTGTCAGAAAAAAAAGAGGAAGATAAAAGAGTTCAGAGGATAAAAATAGATCTACACAAAGTGAGAAATGAGACAGAGCCTTCTGCTTATATAAGATTTATTTTTTTATTTTGTGACCTGGTATTTATTTCCAGACTCCTCCTAGAAACAGAGACACAGCTCGTCTAACAGCTGCATGTGTCTACAGCCCCACAGAAAGAAAACGTGTTTAATGAGACTTCATCAGCTGTTTGATTTGTGTGTGTGTGTGTGTGTGTGTGTGTGTGTGTGTGTGTGTGTGTGTGTGTGTGTGTGTGTGTGTGTGTGTGTGTGTGTGTGTGTTTCAGTTCCTGTCGGAGGTGGAGGCCTGGTGTAAGGTCTGCAGTGAGGGAGGGTTACCGTCTGAGATGCAGGAGCTGGAGATCGCCATCCATCGCCACCAGAGTCTGTACGAGCAGGTCACCCAGGCCTACACCGAGGTAAAACACACAAGAACCGTCTGTTACAGTCTCTGGGCTCTCTCTCCAACAATCACTTAGCCCAGGACTGTGCTGGTTTGGCAAGAACACAGTGGGTAGCCATCACTCCATACTGGGAAACAAGACCTTAAGGCTAAAATCAGTGACACTGAGAACAGTGAGCTGTTTGAGGAGTCCTCAGAGGACATCGTGTCTCTCCAGACGCCGTCAGTGTCTTTGTGATGATGACAGGGCCTCTCTCCTCGGCTGCTGCATCACATCCGATCCACTGTCTACAAACCCTCAGTTTTACAGTAAATTCATTCTGGGAGCTGCTCCTGTCTCTATCTTAAGACAGGCTGCTGCAGCAAGAGCTCAAAACATGCAAATCTACAGAAAGAAATGTCCAAAAATACCCCCGGACTGCAAGGGATATAGGGTCAGAGCACAGGGTGTGGCTCAGGGTGAGGCAGTTTTATATCTGCTGTTGTCTTTTTTTTTTTAAAACAGGTTTCATACATGTTGGAGAGCTTAAAGGGCAACTCCATTTTTTTGACACCTGGACCTTATCTATAGGTGTGTGCATGCTCATATACTCACTCAGACAAACATCGTGCAGCTCAGAGTCCTTCAGAAGTTATTTAGGTCCAACCTATTTTAGCCGCACTTAGCGGGGGCCACGGCAAGGGAGCTTCAGCGTGGGACATAATCTCTGCAAACTCGCTCAATTCAGCTATATTTTTTCATCCATCGCCAGTGTTATCATAAAGTCAGCTCGTCTACCGTCTTCAGGTGGGTCAGCTGACCCAGTGCTGACCTGGTAAACAAACTTTAGATGACGTTCGCATTGAGTCGTGGACGTGCTCCTGTTTGTTGTTCTTGAGCCAGCTCTTTGTCTCTCTCCCTCTGCATCCTTCTTTCATGGAGCTCCTCGTCCGTG
This sequence comes from Halichoeres trimaculatus, assembly GCF_033239565.1. Taxonomy (NCBI): domain Eukaryota; kingdom Metazoa; phylum Chordata; class Actinopteri; order Labriformes; family Labridae; genus Halichoeres; species Halichoeres trimaculatus. Next base: position 27,923,183 of record NW_027437197.1, on the reverse strand, counting down.
TATTCAGGCTCAAACCGGTAAGGACAACCGTCAAACTCGAAGTCGTAGTCTGACTCTTTGACATCAGAAAAATATTCTGACATGTTGCTCAGCCATGTCGGCAAAAAGTAAATCAGCTGTACCTTTGTTTCAGGCGGCTATGATGTCATCTAAAGTTTGTTTACTAGGTCAGCTCTGAGTCAGCTGACCCACCTGAAGACGGTAGACGAGCTGCCTTTTTGATAACACTGGCGATGGATGAAAAAATATAGCTGAAATGAGCGATTTTGCAGAGATCATGTCCCGCGCTGAAGCTCCCTTGCTGTGGCCCCCGCTAAGTGCGGCTAAAATCAGTTGGATCTAAATAACTTCTGAAGGACTCCGAGCTGCACCATGTTTGTCTGAGTGAGTATATGAGCATGCACACACCTATAAATAAGGTCCAGGTGTCAAAAAAACAGAGTTGCCCTTTAAGGAGCTTCTCTGGGCATCTGTAGATAAAAAAAAAATAATAAAAAAAATAAAAATAAAAAAAATAAAAAAAACTAAACTAAACATAAACTAAGGCTGTCAGTTGAGGGTTTTTTTTGCTGGACGGGGTTATCGATGAATGTTAGAATCATGTTCTCTGTCCTCAGGAGTAAGCCGCTCTGCGAGTCTTTAAAGGATGAAAAGCAGAGCAGATGAAGGGGCTGGTGTCTCTGCTGACGTGCAGAAGCTCCTCTTTGTTTCTCAGTGCAGGAACTGAGTCTTTAATGTCTGCACAGTGCAGACATTAAAAACTCTCAGTGCATCAGGGTCCTCTTTTAGTTGTACTAACATCAAAGTGCTTTTTAGCTTTTGTCCTGTGTGCATCTCCACCTGTACGTCCCTCTGAACCTTTTCTTTGCTCAGCAGTGTGTTAATGTAAATCCAACTATGGAAGACAACTTCCAACAATATAACTTCATAAACATTTACTCTGAATCTACTCAAAGACTAAAAGCTCTATCAGGAATCATTGGGCAGCTGTAGATAGCACAGTGGTTTACTCATGGAGTCATTGAGACATGAAGCAATGGCACCATGGAGTCATGGAGCCATTGTTTTATGGAGGCATGGACCCGTTGAGACATGGGGTGCGTCTCATAGTGATAATTTCATGCCTCCTCTGTTCCTCCGCGTTACCGGAAGCACTTTCTCAGTCGCCATTTTGAAGACTGTCCCAAAGCGATAATTGTGCTCTGAGGAGAGAGGAGAGAGGACAAGGAGACTGACACACCCCCATATGGGACTTCTCTACATAAAACTTAACACACACAACAGAGTCTAATGAGAGAGAAAAGACGAGCTGAAAACAGGCTCAGAGGATCACTCAGAAACTGATCATAAATCTGGTATTAAAGGGTTCGCTGTGAGTTTGAAGCAGATTACTGAACACAACCATCATAAAATCAATATAACAGAGGATTAATACAGAAAACAGAAATCTAAAAAATAATATCTTCCTGAGACACAATAAAGCGGGTTAAATTAATAAGCTTCAGAGTTCACAATCAGGTGGGCTCTAGATAAAGGCTAAATAATTTATAAATAATCTAACAATTAGGAATTTTACCAGAAAAGTGATCCATGAGCTTCTAAACAGCACACAGAATAAACAGAGAGCAGCTTTTCTTCATGGTAACTTGTTTGTTTAACAGGTTAAAGGAACAAACAAATCTCTGTTACTGTTTCTGTTTGATCAGAGTTATTACAGCGCACATGTGCAGACACACAAACAGCTGTTAGAGCTGACTGACAGATGATCAGAGGTGATCAGCTGATGCCGTCATCAATGAAAAAAGTCGCTTCATGTGACACCCCGGAGGAGCGGATGTCCCATTGCTCTAAAAACAAATCTCCTCCATCCTCTCTCCTCTCTTCATTTCCTCGCGTCTCTCCATCATCTCTGGTGGGAGGGACTAAAACGCAAGCGAACGACACAAGTTGACGAAGGAAGGATGGAACTTTATCGCTTTGAGAGTCATGTAGGCATAGAGGCATTGAGGCATTGAGTCACTGAGACGAGGAGTCATGGAGAGTGGACGTTTGGGAACAGTTCAGTGCACAGAGGGACAGACATGACTGATTTCTTGTGGGAAGGACACAGGACTATCTGTGCTCCTGTGGGTGACTGCTTGGTTTCAGAGAATGTGTCGGTGACATTTTTAACAGTTAGCTGTGAGTCTTGAAGCGCTGGCTCATAGAGCCAGTTTTGAGAAGAGAGAGAACCAAGAGAGCAGAGATTCTTCCTCTCTGAAAAAAAACCAAACAGATCACTTCATTTCTTTCCACCTCTTTCCTGCCTCACCTTTTTCACTCTCACACTTCCTGTTTGTGTTTCCAGGTGAGTCAGGACGGTAAAGCTCTTCTGGATGTCCTTCAGAGGCCTTTGAGTCCTGGCAACTCTGAGTCTCTGACAGCCACAGCCAACTACTCCAAAGCTGTGAGTACCAACAGCTTCTCCTTTAGTTTGTCATACAAGAGGATCTGCTTTAAAGGGGACATATCATGCTGATCCATGATTTAATACTTACATATAAAATAATAAATTTGAAAATAAGACCTTTCACCCCCTGAATTTTCAAAAAATGAGTTATTGTATTTTTTCTGATATCCTAGAACGAGATTTGATGCCTCTGAAAATAGGTCATTGACATTTGTCTTCGAGATTTCAACCTTCATGACGACACGAGGATCCTCTTTTTTTATTGGAGTAATCTGATAAAGCAGCTCCTCCTCTGTGATGTCAGTTAGTCACACAACTGCCACAGAGGGATACACCCACCAAGAGCCGAGTATAAATACAGCTCCCTACTAGCTCTGGCTAACTTGACTGAGTGCTAGCATAGTGACGAATTGACGGTAGAGGCGATCTTTAGACTACACTTTCAGCATGATGGATAAAACAGACAGAGATAAGTGAAGGAGCAGGATGGAGCCCTGTTATAGAAATTGTTTATTGGTGAAGTCTGCCTATATTTCCACGTATAAACTATACATGTTACAGTACCGGTTTGACTCACCACACTGAAGCGTCCTGAGATGATCTGTGTCCAGGTGGATTTTCTTCCTCCTGAGCTGCAGAACTGTCCGGGTCTGACTCGGGTCCAATACAAAAGGATGTATCCTACACTTTGCCATTTTATTAGTGCTATCAATGCCTTACGGTGAAGTTTTGGCAAACAGCAAACTCGCTCGGTCTGCTCCATCCAATATGGCGATTTTGTAAATACTGCCATGCTGCAAAAACCACCCCCTGGCTCTACCCCCTCCGCCCCTCTGATAGAACTGACCAATCAGAGCACAAAGGGCTGTGACGTTGCAAGGTTACTGGAGGTCATTCTGGAAACGGAGCGTTTCAACGAGATCTTCAGAATGGCCTAAAATGAGGATATTGAGAACACTATTGTGGGGCAATGAAGGAACTAAATGACTTGTACTGAGGGCAGAAATGCTTTACAGGCATCCTAGTCTGGCATAGTGAAAAGGAGAAACAAGCATATATCCCCTTTAAGATGCTGTGATTCAATTAAAAAACTGTTGAACCCATGGAATGTCCTCAAAGTGCAGACTGCTGTCTTTCCTCAGGTTCACTGTATCCTGGATGTGGTTCACGAGGTTCTGCACCATCAGCGACGTCTGGAGAACATTTGGCAGCATCGAAAAGTCCGACTGCACCAGAGGCTGCAGCTGTGTGTGTTTCAGCAAGACGTGCAGCAGGTAAGCACACACACAAACACACACACAAACACACACACACACTCATACTTGTAGCATGAAATCTTCTCAGCTGATTACATGCTTTGCTGTAGATTGACACAGTCCTCAAAGTGTGTGTGTGTGTCTGAGCAGTCTGATGTGTGTGTCTAAACGGTGTCATGTGTGTGTCTGAGCAGTGTGATGTGTGTGTCTGAGCAGTGTGATGTGTGTGAGCTCAGAGTGTGGGTGTGAGTCGGGCTGTGCAGCGTCGTGATGTGTGTGTCTGAGCGGTGTGATGTGTGTGAGCTCAGAGTGCGGGTGTGAGTCGGGCTGTGCAGTGTTGTGATGTGTGTGTGTCTGAGTGGTGTGATGTGTGTTAGTTGGGGTGTGCAGCGGTGTCGGCTCAGAGTTCAACTCGCAGTGTAACGTCACAGATCTGTTTCATGGAGCTCCTCCCACCCAGAGCGAGGTCATCAGGACCATCTTCTGTTCCTTCAGTTCCTCTATTGTAGCTGTGGCTCAGGCAGTAATGAAGCAGGAATGAGGACTCACCAAATACCAGGGGCATTACTGAGACCTCCAGTACACATGTTCTCTCTGTGAGGAGTCTTTGTTTGCTGCGCTTGATGAAAGAGTGCAGACACCCAGAGACTGAGAGAGAAGCTGATGGAAAACAGCTGAGACAGAGCTCAGGCACCAGACATGTTCCTACAGTGGGAAGAGAGCAGGGATTCAAACCAGCAACCCGCATAATGCACGGCTTATTACCCATGAGCCCATCCACTGTCACCCTGTGAGCAGCCTGAGTCACAGAGAGCTTACCCAACTTCTCAAACAGACATTTACCTTCCAGCCAGCAAATGACAGCTGACGGACCCCATCTGAAACACAGCTCCATCCTAAGGTACACTGAAGGCATCCTAAGCTCTGAGTCAGAACCCAAGAAATCATTCACAACCAGAGCCATCAAAGTCAGGACCAGAGCCATCAGTCAGAACCAGAATCATCAGAGTCAGAATCAGAGCCATTAGTCAGAACCAGAGCCATCAAAATTAGGACCAGAGCCATCAGTCAGACCCAGAGCCATCAAAGTCAGAACCAGAGCCATCAGTCAGAACCAGAATCAAAAGTCAGAATCAGAGCCACCAGAGTTAAAACCAGAGCCATCAGAGTCAGAACCAGAGCCATCAGAGTCAGAACCAGAGCCATTAAAGTCAGAATCAGAGCCATCAGTGAGAATCAGAAACATCGGAGTCAGAACAGGAGCCATCAGAGTCAGAACAAGAGCCATCAGAGTCAGAATCAGAGCCATCAGTGAGAATCAGAGGCATCAGAGTCAGCACCAGAGCCATCAGAGTCAGAACCAGAGCCATCAGAGTCAGAACCAGAGCCATTAAAGTCAGAATCAGAGCCATCAGTGAGAATCAGAACATCAGAGTCAGGACAGCAGCCATCAGAGTCAGAAAAAGAGCCATCAGAGTCAAAACCAGAATCATCAGTCAGAATCAGAGCCATCAGAGTGAGAACCAGAGCCATTAAAGTCAGAATCAGAGCCATCAGTGAGAATCACAGCCATCAAAGTTAGGATCAGAGCCATCAGTCAGAATCAGAGCCATCAGTCAGAATCAGAGCAATCAGTCAGAATCAGAGCCATCAGTCAGAACTGAGTTCACTCTGAGTTCACTTTGTTCACTCTGTTTACTCTGTTTTCACTCTGTTTCACTCTGTTTCACTCTGAGTTTACTCTGAGTTCACTATGTTTACTCTGAGTTCACTCTGTTTTCACTCTGTTCACTCTGAGTTCACTCTGAGTTCACTCTGAGTTCACTCTGCGTTCACTCTGTTCACTTTGAGTTCACTCTGAGTTTACTCTGTTCACTCTGAGTTCACTCTGAGTTCACTCTGAGTTCACTCTGTTCACTCTGAGTTCACTCTGTTCACTCTGAGTTTACTCTGTGTTCACTCTGTTCACTCTGAGTTCACTCTGTTTCACTCTGAGTTCACTCTGTTCACTTTGAGTTCACTCCGTTCACTCTGAGTTCACTCCGTTCACTCCGAGTTTACTCTGTTCACTCTGAGTTCACTCTGTTCACTCTGTGTTTACTCCGTTCACTCTGAGTTCACTCTGTTCACTTTGAGTTCACTCTGAGTTCACTCTGATTTACTCTGAGTTCACTTTGAGTTCACTCTGAGTTCACTCTGATTTACTCTGAGTTCACTCTGAGTTCACTCCGAGTTCACTCTGTTTACTCTGAGTTCACTCTGTTCACTCTGAGTTCACTCTGAGTTCACTCTGTTCACTCTGAGTTCACTCCGTTCACTCTGAGTTCACTCTAAATTCACTCTGAGTTCACTCTGAGTTCACTCTGAGTTCACTGTGTTCACTCTGAGTTCACTCTGAGTTCACTCTGTTCGTTCTGAGTTCACTCTGAGTTCACTCTGAGTTCACTCTGAGTTCACTCTGTTCACTCTGAGTTCACTCTGAGTTCACTCTGAGTTCACTCTGTTCACTCTGAGTTCACTCTGAGTTCACTCTGAGTTCGCTCTGAGTTCACTCTGTTCACTCTGAGTTCACTCCATTCACTCTGAGTTCACTCTATTCACACTGAGTTCACTCTGAGTTCACTCTGAGTTCACTCTGAGTTCACTCCATTCACTCTGAGTTCACTCTATTCACACTGAGTTCACTCTGAGTTCACTCTGTTCACTCTGTTCACTCTGAGTTCACTCTGAGTTCACTCTGTTCATTCTGAGTTCACTCTGAGTTCACTCTGTTCACTCTGAGGTCACTCTGTTCACTCTGAGTTCACTCTGTTCACTCTGAGTTCACTCTGAGTTCACACTGTTCGATCTGAGTTCACTCTGAGTTCACTCTGAGTTCACTTTGTTCACTTTGTTCACTCTGTTTACTCTGTTTTCCCTCTGTTTCACTCTGAGTTTACTCTGAGTTCACTCTGAGTTCACTCTGAGTTCACTCTGTTTACTCTGAGTTCACTCTGTTCACTCTGAGTTCACTCTGTTCACTCTGAGTTCACTCCATTCACTCTGAGTTCACTCTAAATTCACTCTGAGTTCTTTCTGAGTTCACTCTGATTTCACTCTGAGTTCACTGTGTTCACTCTGAGTTCACTCTGAGTTCACTCTGAGTTCACTCTGAGTTCACTCTGAGTTCACTCTGAGTTCACTCTGAGTTCACTCTGTTCGCTCTGAGTTCACTCTATTCACTTTGAGTTCACTCTGAGTTCACTCTGAGTTCACTCTGAGTTCACTCTGAGTTCACTCTGTTCACTCTGAGTTCACTCTGAGTTCACTCTGAGTTCACTCTGTTCACTCTGAGTTAACCCTGAGTTCACTCTGAGTTCACTCTGAGTTCACTCTGAGTTCACTCTGTTCACTCTGAGTTCACTCCATTCACTCTGAGTTCACTCTGAGTTCACTCTGTTCATTCTGAGTTCACTCTGAGTTCACTCTGTTCACTCTGAGGTCACTCTGTTCACTCTGAGTTCACTCTGTTCACTCTGAGTTCACTCTGAGTTCACTCTGAGTTCACACTGTTCAATCGGAGTTCACTCTGAGTTCACTCTGAGTTCACTCTGTTTACTCTGTTTTCACTCTGTTTCACTCTGAGTTTACTCTGAGTTCACTTTGTTCACTCTGTTCACTTTGTTTTCACTCTGTTTCACTCTGACTTCACTCTATTCACTCTGTTCACTCTGAGTTCACTCTGAGTTCACTCTGAGTTCACTCTGAGTTCACTTTGTTCACTCTGAGTTCACTCTATTCACTCTGAGTTTATTCTGTTCACTCTGAGTTCACTCTGTTCACTCTGAGTTCACTCTGAGTTCACTCTATTCACACTGAGTTCACTCTGAGTTCACTCTGAGTTCACTCTGTTCACTCTGTTCACTCTGAGTTCACTCTGAGTTCACTCTGTTCATTCTGAGTTCACTCTGAGTTCACTCTGTTCACTCGGTGTTCACTCTGTTCACTCTGAGTTCACTCTGTTCACTCTGAGTTCACTCTGAGTTCACTCTGAGTTCAATCTGAGTTCACTCTGAGTTCACTCTGAGTTCACTTTGTTCACTCTGTTTTCACTCTGTTTCACTCTGAGTTTATTCTGTTCACTCTGAGTTCACTCTGTTCACTCTGAGTTCACTCTGAGTTCACTCTATTCACACTGAGTTCACTCTGAGTTCACTCTGAGTTCACTCTGTTCACTCTGTTCACTCTGAGTTCACTCTGAGTTCACTCTGTTCATTCTGAGTTCACTCTGAGTTCACTCTGTTCACTCGGTGTTCACTCTGTTCACTCTGAGTTCACTCTGTTCACTCTGAGTTCACTCTGAGTTCACTCTGAGTTCACTCTGAGTTCACTCTGAGTTCACTCTGTTCACTATGAGTTCACTCTGAGTTCACTTTGTTCACTCTGTTTACTCTGTTTTCACTCTGAGTTTACTCTGTTCACTCTGAGTTCACTCTGAGTTCACTCTGTTTACTCTGAGTTCACTCTGAGTTCACTCTGAGTTTACTCTGTTAACTCTATTCACTCTGAGTTCACTCTGAGTTCACTCTGTTCACTCTGAGTACTCTCTGTTCACTCTGAGTTCACTCTGTTCACTCTGAGTTCACTCCGTTCACTCTGAGTTCACTCTGAGTTCACTCTGAGTTCACTCTAAATTCACTCTGTTCATTCTGAGTTCACTCTGAGTTCACTCTGAGTTCACTCTGAGTTCACTCTGTTCACTCTGAGTTCACTCTTAGTTCACTCTGTTCACTCTGAGTTCACTCAATTCACTCTGAGTTCACTCTGAGTTCACTCTGTTCACTCTGAGTTCACTCTGAGTTCACTCTATTCACTCGGAGTTCACTCTATTCACTCTGAGTTCACTCTGAGTTCACTCTGAGTTCACCCTGTTTTACTCTGAGTTTACTCTGTTCACTCTGGGTTCACTCTGTTCACTCTGAGTTCACTCTATTCACTCTGAGTTCACTCTGAGTTCACTCTGAGTTCACTCTGAGTTCACTCTGAGTTCACTTTGTTCACTCTGAGTTCACTCTGAGTTCACTCTGAGTTCACTGTGTTCACTCTGAGTTTACCCTGTTCACTCTGAGTTCACTCTGTTCACTCTGAGTTCACTCTGTTCATTCTGAGTTCACTCTGAGTTCACTCTGTTCACTCGGTGTTCACTCTGTTCACTCTGAGTTCACTCTGTTCACTCTGAGTTCACTCTGAGTTCACTCTGAGTTCAATCTGAGTTCACTCTGTTCACTCTGAGTTCACTCAGTTCACTCTGAGTTCACTCTATTCACTCTGAGTTCACTCTGAGTTCACTCTGAGTTCACTCTGAGTTCACTCTGAGTTCACTCTGTTCACTATGAGTTCACTCTGAGTTCACTTTGTTCACTCTGTTTACTCTGTTTTCACTCTAAGTTCACTCTGTTCACTCTGAGTTCACTCAATTCACTCTGAGTTCACTCTGAGTTCACTCTGTTCACTCTGAGTTCACTCTGAGTTCACTCTATTCACTCTGAGTTCACTCTATTCACTCTGAGTTCACTCTGAGTTCACTCTGAGTTCACCCTGTTTTACTCTGAGTTTACTCTGTTCACTCTGGGTTCACTCTGTTTACTCTGAGTACTCTCTGTTCACTCTGAGTTCACTCTGTTCACTCTGAGTTCACTCCGTTCACTCTGAGTTCACTCTGAGTTCACTCTGAGTTCACTCTGAGTTCACTCTGTTCGCTCTGAGTTCACTCTATTCACTTTGAGTTCACTCTGAGTTCACTCTGAGTTCACTCTGAGTTCACTCTGAGTTCACTCTGTTCACTCTGAGTTCACTCTGAGTTCACTCTGAGTTCACTCTGAGTTCACTCTGTTTACTCTGAGTTCACTCTGTTCACTCTGAGTTCACTCCGTTCACTCTGAGTTCACTCTGTTCACTCTGAGTTCACTCCATTCACTCTGAGTTCACTCTGAGTTCACTCTGTTCATTCTGAGTTCACTCTGAGTTCACTCTGTTCACTCTGAGGTCACTCTGTTCACTCTGAGTTCACTCTGTTCACTCTGAGTTCACTCTGAGTTCACTCTGAGTTCACACTGTTCAATCTGAGTTCACTCTGAGTTCACTCTGAGTTCACTCTGTTTACTCTGTTTTCACTCTGTTTCACTCTGAGTTTACTCTGAGTTCACTTTGTTCACTCTGTTCACTCTGTTTTCACTCTGTTTCACTCTGACTTCACTCTGTTTCACTCTGACTTCACTCTATTCACTCTGTTCACTCTGAGTTCACTCTGAGTTCACTCTGAGTTCACTCTGAGTTCACTTTGTTCACTCTGTTTTCACTCTTTTTCACTCTGAGTTTATTCTGTTCACTCTGAGTTCACTCTGTTCACTCTGAGTTCACTCTGAGTTCACTCTATTCACACTGAGTTCACTCTGAGTTCACTCTGAGTTCACTCTGAGTTCACTCTGTTCACTCTGTTCACTCTGTTCACTCTGAGTTCACTCTGTTCACTCTGAGTTCACTCTATTCACTCTGAGTTCACTCTGAGTTCACTCTGAGTTCACTCTGAGTTCACTCTGAGTTCACTTTGTTCACTCTGAGTTCACTCTGAGTTCACTCTGAGTTCACTGTGTTCACTCTGAGTTTACCCTGTTCACTCTGAGTTCACTCTGTTCACTCTGAGTTCACTCTGTTCATTCTGAGTTCACTCTGAGTTCACTCTGTTCACTCGGTGTTCACTCTGTTCACTCTGAGTTCACTCTGTTCACTCTGAGTTCACTTTGTTCACTCGGTTTACTCTGTTTTCACTCTGAGTTTACTCTGTTCACTCTGAGTTCACTCTGAGTTCACTCTGTTTACTCTGAGTTCACTCTGAGTTTACTCTGAGTTTACTCTGTTAACTCTATTCACTCTGAGTTCACTCTGAGTTCACTCTGTTTACTCTGAGTACTCTGAGTTCACTCTGAGTTCACTCTGTTTACTCTGAGTACTCTCTGTTCACTCTGAGTTCACTCTGTTCACTCTGAGTTCACTCCGTTCACTCTGAGTTCACTCTGAGTTCACTCTGAGTTCACTCTGAGTTCACTCTGAGTTCACTCTGTTCGCTCTGAGTTCACTCTATTCACTTTGAGTTCACTCTGAGTTCACTCTGAGTTCACTCTGAGTTCACTCTGAGTTCACTCTGTTCACTCTGAGTTCACTCTGAGTTCACTCTGAGTTCACTCTGAGTTCACTCTGTTCACTCTGAGTTAACCCTGAGTTCACTCTGAGTTCACTCTGAGTTCACTCTGAGTTCACTCTGTTCACTCTGAGTTCACTCTGAGTTCACTCTGAGTTCACTCTGAGTTCACTCTGTTCATTCTGAGTTCACTCTGAGTTCACTCTGTTCACTCTGAGGTCACTCTGTTCACTCTGAGTTCACACTGTTCAATCTGAGTTCACTCTGAGTTCACTCTGAGTTCACTCTGTTTACTCTGTTTTCACTCTGTTTCACTCTGAGTTTACTCTGAGTTCACTTTGTTCACTCTGTTCACTCTGTTTTCACTCTGTTTCACACTGACTTCACTCTGTTTCACTCTGACTTCACTCTATTCACTCTGTTCACTCTGAGTTCACTCTGAGTTCACTCTGAGTTCACTCTGAGTTCACTTTGTTCACTCTGTTTTCACTCTTTTTCACTCTGAGTTTATTCTGTTCACTCTGAGTTCACTCTGTTCACTCTGAGTTCACTCTGAGTTCACTCTATTCACACTGAGTTCACTCTGAGTTCACTCTGAGTTCACTCTGTTCACTCTGTTCACTCTGAGTTCACTCTGAGTTCACTCTGAGTTCACTCCGTTCACTCTGAGTTCACTCTGTTCACTCGGTGTTCACTCTGTTCACTCTGAGTTCACTCTGTTCACTCTGAGTTCACTCTGAGTTCACTCTGAGTTCAATCTGAGTTCACTCTGTTCACTCTGAGTTCACTCAGTTCACTCTGAGTTCACTCTATTCACTCTGAGTTCACTCTGAGTTCACTCTGAGTTCACTCTGTTCACTATGAGTTCACTCTGAGTTCACTTTGTTCACTCTGTTTACTCTGTTTTCACTCTGAGTTTACTCTGTTCACTCTGAGTTCACTCTGAGTTCACTCTGTTTACTCTGAGTTCACTCTGAGTTCACTCTGAGTTTACTCTGTTAACTCTATTCACTCTGAGTTCACTCTGAGTTCACTCTGAGTTCACTCTGTTCACTCTGAGTACTCTCTGTTCACTCTGAGTTCACTCTGTTCACTCTGAGTTCACTCCGTTCACTCTGAGTTCACTCTGAGTTCACTCTGAGTTCACTCTAAATTCACTCTGTTCATTCTGAGTTCACTCTGAGTTCACTCTGAGTTCACTCTGAGTTCACTCTGTTCACTCTGAGTTCACTCTAAGTTCACTCTGTTCACTCTGAGTTCACTCAATTCACTCTGAGTTCACTCTGAGTTCACTCTGTTCACTCTGAGTTCACTCTGAGTTCACTGTATTCACTCTGAGTTCACTCTATTCACTCTGAGTTCACTCTGAGTTCACTCTGAGTTCACCCTGTTTTACTCTGAGTTTACTCTGTTCACTCTAGGTTCACTCTGTTCACTCTGAGTTCACTCTGTTCACTCTGGGTTCATTCTGTTCACTCTGAGTTCACTCGATTCACTCTGAGTTCACTCTGAGTTCACTCTGAGTTCACTCTGAGTTCACTTTGTTCACTCTGAGTTCACTCTGAGTTCACTCTGAGTTCACTGTGTTCACTCTGAGTTTACCCTGTTCACTCTGAGTTCACTCTGTTCACTCTGAGTTCACTCTGTTCATTCTGAGTTCACTCTGAGTTCACTCTGTTCACTCGGTGTTCACTCTGTTCACTCTGAGTTCACTCTGTTCACTCTGAGTTCACTCTGAGTTCACTCTGAGTTCAATCTGAGTTCACTCTGTTCACTCTGAGTTCACTCAGTTCACTCTGAGTTCACTCTATTCACTCTGAGTTCACTCTGAGTTCACTCTGAGTTCACTCTGAGTTCACTCTGTTCACTATGAGTTCACTCTGAGTTCACTTTGTTCACTCTGTTTACTCTGTTTTCACTCTGAGTTTACTCTGTTCACTCTGAGTTCACTCTGAGTTCACTATGTTTACTCTGAGTTCACTCTGAGTTCACTCTGAGTTTACTCTGTTAACTCTATTCACTCTGAGTTCACTCTGAGTTAACTCTGAGTTCACTCTGAGTTCACTCTGTTTACTCTGAGTACTCTGAGTTCACTCTGAGTTCACTCTGTTTACTCTGAGTACTCTCTGTTCACTCTGAGTTCACTCTGTTCACTCTGAGTTCACTCCGTTCACTCTGAGTTCACTCTGAGTTCACTCTGAGTTCACTCTAAATTCACTCTGTTCATTCTGAGTTCACTCTGAGTTCACTCTGAGTTCACTCTGAGTTCACTCTGAGTTCACTCTGTTCACTCTGAGTTCACTCTAAGTTCACTCTGTTCACTCTGAGTTCACTCAATTCACTCTGAGTTCACTCTGAGTTCACTCTGTTCACTCTGAGTTCACTCTGAGTTGACTCTGAGTTCACTCTGAGTTCACTCTATTCACTCTGAGTTCACTCTGAGTTCACTCTGAGTTCACCCTGTTTTACTCTGAGTTTACTCTGTTCACTCTGGGTTCACTCTGTTCACTCTGAGTTCACTCTGTTCACTCTGAGTTCACTCTGTTCACTCTGAGTTCACTCTGTTCATTCTGAGTTCACTCTGAGTTCACTCTGTTCACTCGGTGTTCACTCTGTTCACTCTGAGTTCACTCTGTTCACTCTGAGTTCACTCTGAGTTCACTCTGAGTTCAATCTGAGTTCACTCTGTTCACTCTGAGTTCACTCAGTTCACTCTGAGTTCACTCTATTCACTCTGAGTTCACTCTGAGTTCACTCTGAGTTCACTCTGAGTTCACTCTGAGTTCACTATGAGTTCACTCTGAGTTCACTTTGTTCACTCTGTTTACTCTGTTTTCACTCTAAGTTCACTCTGTTCACTCTGAGTTCACTCAATTCACTCTGAGTTCACTCTGAGTTCACTCTGTTCACTCTGAGTTCACTCTGAGTTCACTCTATTCACTCTGAGTTCACTCTATTCACTCTGAGTTCACTCTGAGTTCACTCTGAGTTCACCCTGTTTTACTCTGAGTTTACTCTGTTCACTCTGGGTTCACTCTGTTCACTCTGAGTTCACTCTATTCACTCTGAGTTCACTCTGAGTTCACTCTGAGTTCACTCTGAGTTCACTCTGAGTTCACTCTGAGTTCACTTTGTTCACTCTGAGTTCACTCTGAGTTCACTCTGAGTTCACTCTGAGTTCACTGTGTTCACTCTGAGTTTACCCTGTTCACTCTGAGTTCACCCTGTTCACTCTGAGTTCACTCTGTTCATTCTGAGTTCACTCTGAGTTCACTCTGTTCACTCGGTGTTCACTCTGTTCACTCTGAGTTCACTCTGTTCACTCTGTTTACTCTGTTTTGACTCTGAGTTTACTCTGTTCACTCTGAGTTCACTCTGAGTTCACTCTGTTTACTCTGAGTTCACTCTGAGTTTACTCTGAGTTTACTCTGTTAACTCTTTTCACTCTGAGTTCACTCTGAGTTCACTCTGAGTTCACTCTGTTTACTCTGAGTACTCTGAGTTCACTCTGAGTTCACTCTGTTTACTCTGAGTACTCTCTGTTCACTCTGAGTTCACTCTGTTCACTCTGAGTTCACTCCGTTCACTCTGAGTTCACTCTGAGTTCACTCTGAGTTCACTCTGAGTTCACTCTGTTCGCTCTGAGTTCACTCTATTCACTTTGAGTTCACTCTGAGTTCACTCTGAGTTCACTCTGAGTTCACTCTGAGTTCACTCTGAGTTCACTCTGAGTTCACTCTGTTCATTCTGAGTTCACTCTGAGTTCACTCTGTTCACTCTGAGGTCACTCTGTTCACTCTGAGTTCACTCTGTTCACTCTGAGTTCACTCTGAGTTCACTCTGAGTTCACACTGTTCAATCTGAGTTCACTCTGAGTTCACTCTGAGTTCACTCTGTTTACTCTGTTTTCACTCTGTTTCACTCTGAGTTTACTCTGAGTTCACTTTGTTCACTCTGTTCACTCTGTTTTCACTCTGTTTCACTCTGACTTCACTCTGTTTCACTCTGACTTCACTCTATTCACTCTGTTCACTCTGAGTTCACTCTGAGTTCACTCTGAGTTCACTTTGTTCACTCTGTTTTCACTCTTTTACACTCTGAGTTTATTCTGTTCACTCTGAGTTCACTCTGTTCACTCTGAGTTCACTCTGAGTTCACTCTATTCACACTGAGTTCACTCTGAGTTCACTCTGAGTTCACTCTGTTCACTCTGTTCACTCTGAGTTCACTCTGAGTTTACTCTGTTCATTCTGAGTTCACTCTGAGTTCACTCTGTTCACTCGGTGTTCACTCTGTTCACTCTGAGTTCACTCTGTTCACTCTGAGTTCACTCTGAGTTCACTCTGAGTTCAATCTGAGTTCACTCTGTTCACTCTGAGTTCACTCAGTTCACTCTGAGTTCACTCTATTCACTCTGAGTTCACTCTGAGTTCACTCTGAGTTCACTCTGAGTTCACTCTGAGTTCACTCTGAGTTCACTCTGTTCACTATGAGTTCACTCTGAGTTCACTTTGTTCACTCTGTTTACTCTGTTTTCACTCTGAGTTTACTCTGTTCACTCTGAGTTCACTCTGAGTTCACTCTGTTTACTCTGAGTTCACTCTGAGTTCACTCTGAGTTTACTCTGTTAACTCTATTCACTCTGAGTTCACTCTGAGTTCACTCTGAGTTCACTCTGTTTACTCTGAGTTCACTCTGTTCACTCTGAGTTCACTCCGTTCACTCTGAGTTCACTCTGAGTTCACTCTGAGTTCACTCTGTTCACTCTGAGTTCACTCTGAGTTCACTCTGTTCACTCTGAGTTCACTCTAAGTTCACTCTGTTCACTCTGAGTTCACTCAATTCACTCTGAGTTCACTCTGAGTTCACTCTGTTCACTCTCAGTTCACTCTGAGTTGACTCTGAGTTCACTCTGAGTTCACTCTTTTCACTCTGAGTTCACTCTGAGTTCACTCTGAGTTCACCCTGTTTTACTATGAGTTTACTCTGTTCACTCTGGGTTCACTCTGTTCACTCTGAGTTCACTCTGTTCACTCTAAGTTCACTCTGAGTTCACTTTGTTCACTCTGAGTTCACTTTGAGTTCACTCTGAGTTCACTCTGAGTTCACTCTGTTCACTCTGAGTTCACTCTGTTCACTCTGAGTTCACTCTGTTCACTCTGAGTTCACTCTGAGTTCACTCTAAATTCACTCTGAGTTCACTCTGTTCACTCTGAGTTCACTCTGAGTTCACTCTGAGTTCACTGTGTTCACTCTGAGTTTACCCTGTTCACTCTGAGTTCACTCTGTTCACTCTGAGTTCACTCTGTTCACTCTGAGTTCACTCTGAGTTCACTCTAAATTCACTCTGAGTTCACTCTGAGTTCACTCTGAGTTCACTTTTTTCACTCTGTTCACTCTGTTTTTACCTATAATTCACTCTGAGTTCACTCTGAGTTCACTCTGAGTTCACTCTGAGTTCACTCTGTTTTCACTCTGTTTCACTCTGAGTTCACTCTGTTCACTCTGAGTTTACTCTGTTCACTTTGTTTTTTTTACTCTGTTTTCTCTCAGGATTTGTTCTAGTTTTACTCTGGATTCACTCTGTATTAAGTTTGTATCTGTTTTGTTTTTCACTCTGTTTTTATTTTTATTTTTTCAGTCTGTCTACATTCTTTTTTCACTCTGCATTGGCTCTGTTTTGACTCTGAACTTACTCTGTGTTCAGTCTGTGATGATTCTTTTTTCATTCTTTTTTCACGCTGAGTTCACTCTGTTTTTACTTTGTTTTCACTCTGTTTTCAGTGTGTTTCCACTTCAAGTTTACACTGAGTTCACTTTGATTTCACTCAGGATTTGTTCTGTTTTTACTCTGGATTTGCTCTGTGTTAAGTCTGTATCTATTCTGTTTTCACTCTGTGTTAACTCTTTTTTTTTCTCTGTCAACATTCTTTTTTCATTCTGCATTTAATCTGTGTTAAGTGTATTTTTCTGTTTTCACTCTGAGCTTACTCTGAGTTTGTTCTGTTTTTTACTGCAGTTTGGCTCTGTTTTCATTCTGTGTTCATTCTGTTTTCACTCTGATTTCACCTTGTTTTGGCTCTGTTTTCAGTGTGTTTCCACTCCGAGTTTACTCTGAGTTCACTCTGATTTCACTCAGGATTTGTTCTGTTTTTACTCTGGATTTGGTCTGTTTTTACTCTGGATTTGCTTTGTATTCACTCTGGATTCACTCTGTGTAAAGTCTGTATCTATTCTGTTTTTGTTCTGTGTTTACTCTTTTTTTAATACTCTGTCTACAATCTTTTTTTCATTCTGCATTGGCTCTGTGTTAAGTGTATTTTTCTGTTTTCACTCTGAGTTTACTCTGAGTTCATTCTGTTTTCACTTCAGTTTGACTCTGCGCTCATTCTGTGTTCATTCTGTTTTCACTCTGAGTTCACTTTCAGTTCACTCTGAGTTTAGTTTGTTTTCACTCTGTGTTCACTCTGTTTCATTTCTTGGGTTTTTCCTTTTTAAACGGGTCCAATAGAAATCTGGATCCCAGCATTTGTGTTGAAAGATGGGTCAACCAGACAAAAGAAATGACAGATGGTTTCAGGTTTTGTAGTTAGCAGGGATTTATTTTCTTTCTCCACCTGCTCTGACCTTATATCTCCTCCACATCATGGAGCCTTCCTCCATCTTTCCTCTCCTCCATCCTTAATACATGAGCCCTGAGATCCTCCTCCTCAGATGATCAGCATCCACGCTGCCAACTCTGGGCTCAGGAGCTTCATCAGGTGGGGTTTCATCCTGATCCCTTTGTTTTCCATCCTCCAGGTGATGGACTGGATCGAGAACCACGGCGAGGCCTTCCTCAGCAAACACACAGGTGTTGGGAAGTCTCTGCACAGAGCGCGGGCCCTGCAGAAGAGACATGACGACTTTGAGGACGTGGCTCAGGTGAGTGTGTGTGAGGATCCCGTCACTTCTAGCCTCAGGTTTGTCTTTTATTCTGGTCCAGCACACTTTTTCAGTGCTGTGCTTTTTACAGCTGTATTTCAATCTGTGTTAATTCCTTCTCTCTATCAGGGCTGTATTCACTCCTCGCTCACACATCTGTTAGTAATCCAGGCTGATTAATCCCAAAGATTCTAAACCATGAAGACGTGCGTCTCCACAGCCATGTATGGTCAGGAGTGTTTCCTGAATGATCTGCTGAAGATGTTATCCATTCCTGCTTTTCACTGCTGCGGTTCATCACGAAGGAAACACTGGAGCTGTACATCTGATGCTAAATATGGAAACTAAGCTGAGAGTGGTTAAAAACAGACAACAGGGAACATTTCTGAGTTCAACACAGAGACGACCACACTGCAGGAAGCACAGACTCTAGATCCTCAGAGTGTTTAATGCAGTTCGGCACGTTCACATTAGAAACCATGCATTCATCAGTTGGACTGTGATCTGACTCCGTGTAGTTTGTCCACTGTGAATGCTGATCTCTATCCAGTCAGTCATCTCCAATGTTCAGCTTTCAGAGAAGTCAGTCCAGCGGTGTCCTGCAGCGTCCTGCGAGCTGCTTCATGAGGACTTAAAGGAGCAGGCTCAGTGTTTGCAGAGGTCTTGTTTGGTCCTATAGTCAATCTTTTATGACTTTAACTCTTGAGCCTCAAAATGCTTGTCGGGACCTTTTTTCTTATTTTGACTATAAAATGGGCAAAAAATGTCCTGTGAGCAAACACTTTGGCCCATTTCTCTGGAATACTTTGAGCTTTCAATATTTATAGTTTTTTCTAATTTACTGCATATTACGTAAGAGTAAAACAGTTTGAAATGAAGAAAAACACTGGAATCAAACATTGAGAGCAGATTTTACAGGATGAACTTAGAATTTAAACATTAACTTATTGGCTGCCAACCATTTTAAGAGCATCCTGACTGTTCATTCGAGACCCAAATTTTCTATGACTATGTAAACACCAAAATGACCTAAGAAGAGTGGACTCTATGTTTTTATGTCTCTCTTCCCGATTTTGATCCAAAAAACAGAGAAAAGATATTTTAGATCACTCTCGTCTCGGGCACTCTATTCTTTAATCCTCTCCGTGATCTTCGTCGTCTTTTCTCACGATCCGCTCTTACTCTCTGAACTACTGTGACACATCCTCAGATCAAGTGTGAGCTGCCTGAACTTTTCTGACTTGCAGCTCTCGCTGCGCCTCTGTCATCTCAAATCTTCTCCTCATATCCACGCTGATCTCTCATCCAAAAAGTGGACGGCTCTCACTCACACTCACCCACACTGGTTACACTCACTGTACAGTACAAATAAGGCTTGGTATGTTGATTTACAAAGATATAAAACAATACATGCCTCAAATCATATCCAAACAGTAAAAAAGAAGCCTTGGTACACTGTTCTAACATCACACATTATACATGAGCTATTTTACGCACTGCGCCACACACACTTACACATATACATAACAAATGCAGGACGTAACTCCGTTCTAAAAAGTTTATCACACACAGTCAACGATGAATTTTGCACATATTTTACAAATTAGACCTGATACACTGTTCTAAAAAAGTCACCACACAATACAAGCCTGAATCAACACATGAAATTACACATATGAAGTAAAAACTAGACAGAGAGAGCCTCATTCATCCCGAAGTTCATCCCATCTAACTTTACCTTTTTTACATGAAGTTGCTCCTTCAGATGCTCCTTCAGTCCCAGAATCATGCAGAAACATCAGTAGAGGTTTTATACCCTGGAGTAGTGATGGGCATTTTTAGAGAGTCCCCTGATCGATTAATCTGATAAATTTAAGATCAATCATCGATTTGATCGTTTTTTGTTATTGTTTTTATGCGAATGGCAGAAATTACACAAAAACGTCTTTTTTCCTCATAGAAAATTTTATTCAATGAAGAGTTAACTTCTCAACAACAGTCATCTTAAATATGACATACTCTTAAACAAAAAGTTATGCTGCGCACTCGTAAAGGCCGCAACGCGGCCCGCAGCTTTAAATAAGACGCTTCGACAAGCGTCACTGCTGCATCATTAAACACAAATGAGCATCTTCTAGAAATAACTCAAAAAGACATTAATTTAGAAAGAAAACATTATAATCCAAGCTATATTCTGAGGGAATGAGTTCGTTTCCCAAAATGTAATTTCAAAAAATGCACCCGCCGAGAGAATTAGAAAAAAACGAAACATAATCCGTCACAATTTTACCTATTAACCTAGGACCTAATAGCAAAGAAAAAAGTGACTCACATAACTGCTATGGCTGGTGATATTCCAAAGTACAGTTAATCCTGTCTACTGATTCTTGTTAAGGAAGATGAGCATGTCAACATGTTCTGGGGTGAGGCGCGAGCTCAGCCTGGTGACAGTCAGACCCGCGGCTGAGAACACCCGCTCTGAAGGGACCGAAGTAGCAGGGATGCAGAGATATTGTCGCGCTAACTTAGCCAGCCTTGGAAACCTCCCTCCGTTCACTTTCCACCAGTCTGTAGGGTTACAATCCAGGGGTGGAGGAGTCTCTCTCAAAAAGCTCTGAACTTCTGAGTCGATGCGAGTGTTGCCAGTGGTGGAGTATTGCTCCCCGAGGAGCAGTGCCATAGCAGAGGCAGGAGCTGCCGCCGCAGCTCCAGAGATGGCGTGTGTGTCGGGCGATGTTTCCCCAGCTCCCCGAGCCTCCAGGACATCAACTTCACCCGCATCCACTGCCTCTCCCAGTGAAGCCAGTGTCCCATTTGCAGTCACTCTCTGTGTTGAGGTTAGAAAGCCCAGGTGCTTGTGACGAGGGTCCAGCATTGATGCGATCATGGGGGCAGATGACAGAAAATCATCAGACTGAATCTGCGAAATATATACGAGGAAAGATCGCAATCAATAATCAGAAATTATATGTCTAAATTGAATACACAAATTATAGGTATTTTGTGTTGACTAAAAGTAATAAGGTCCTCTCCGTCACAGCCATAATTATCTTTTTTTAACGGAAATCAGGTGTTAAAAATTTATAAATAAATTAAATATTTTAATATTCAAATATTTGAGCTTACATTCATTCGTTTGCTGAGGGAAGACCGCACTTTTGACTTGAACTCGGTGACTCTTGGCCCGTCTCCTTCTCTGCTCATGAGGTGGTTGTTGATGAGGCCGAACGTGATGGGATATGTGTTGGAAATGGAGACGTCCTCTCCAGACATGACAGTAGTGGCACACTTGAGAGCTGCCAGCACAGGCTGCGTGTCCTCCATCAGCTGCCAGTGCTCATCCTTCAGCTCCAGGACCCGGGCATCTTGAAGCTTGGTCACCACCCGATCCGACAGGACAGCCACAACAGCCCACCGCTGCTCCACCAGCCGATCGAACATCTCGCACACAGAGTTCCACCTTGTTTTACAAGATTGTATAAGCCTGTGCGTTGGGAGTCCTATTTGCTCCTGTTTTTTTCGTAGCGCATTACTCGCCACGGTGCTGTGATTGAAGTGGCTAATAAGTTTGCCAGCTGCAGAGATGACCCGATGGAGATGTAGTGCAAATCCGTCATTTATTGCCAGCTGGAGAGTGTGCGCAAAGCAGGCAATGGATATCCAGCTCACTCTGGTCGGGTTGTTTGCAGCCACAATATTGGCAGCATTATCGTGGACGCAGGCGAGAACTCGACCGTCAAGTCCCCACTGCTGCACAGCTTCATTCAGCTTCTCAGCCAGCTTGTCGGCTGTATGTCGGCCCGGCAGGCTTTCGGTGAGCAGGACCACTGATTTAACTTGCCAGTCTTCACCGATGTAATGGCAGGTGATGGTGATGTAGCTCTCGGCTGTCAAAGCGGTCCAGCAGTCTGTGGTTATGGCAACCCTGACAGCTATGGATAACTTTTTTAATAGCTCCCACTTTACTTCCACGTAGTGACTTTCGATGAGCCGGGTGACGTTTCGTCGTGACGGAATGTGGTATGCTGGTTCAACAAGGTTGATAAAGTCTCTAAAACCTTTGCCGTCGACAATACTTAGAGGCAGCATGTCCTTCTCAATCAGTTTGCAGATACCTTGGGTAATTTTCTCCGCACGCTTTGCATCACAGTTCCTCCTTGCTAGCATGTGGCTGATTGTAGGTTGAGTCTGAGAGGCCTCGGGGGATTCATTAATCTCAGGATGCACATGGTTCACGTGGTACATCATCGGAGTCGTTGTTGTGTTGTACTTGTACACGGCATTGCAGTGTTTGCAGCAAACCTCGTCATTTTTCCGCTCAAAATGGTCCCACACCACACTCCGCCTTGCTTTCTTCATGTTTTTTTCAACTCTGCGGGGCTGGACTGTCTTACGACAGCCCGCTGATGCTGTATTACTCCGCCTGTAATAGGACAAAATCCTTCCGCGCTGTGATCGTCGCTGCATTGCTTCGTTACACATACTTGACTGGAAGACACATGTTTTTAGTAACCTTAAATCGATCAAATTTTACGTGATCGACGTAATTCTTAATGATCAATTAATCAATCATCGATTAATCGTGCCCATCACTACCCTGGAGAATCTTCTTTTTTGGCATTTTTAGGAGACTTTAGCTCTGATCTCTCTGTGCCCTCCTGCCATGCATCTGCTCCACACTCGTGTGTGTATTTGCAAGCTTCCTTAAAAGCCTGAGTAAAATCACCATAAAAACCACATATCAACTAAAAGTGCACAGTCTCAGCTTTTACAAACCGTTGTAGTTTTTTCCTGTTGTGCTAACCATTTAGGAATAATGGTCTTTCAAAGTGCAATGTGTCTGCGATGACACATCTGGTGTTTTAGGGTTAAAGAGATGAGGAGCAGTAAAGAGTCTGATGTTGGTCTTTTTTGGAGCTGTCAATTGTCTAATGGGATCAGTTTCAGAGGAAAGTGAGTGCTCAGGGTGTGCAGATGTTTAATTCAAGAGTTTTGCCTTGGAGAGTAATCAAACGTAAAAAGGTCAAAGTGTTTCAACTGATCAGGACTTCAACCTCTCACAAACAGCATAGCAGATTTCTTCAGACTCCCTCCTTGGTTCTCCTACAGGTCATATCACAGAGGAAATCCCTGAACCCTTTCATTACAGACCTGTGATCGAGTAAAAACCTGGTCGGACCTTCAGCACTGTGGAAGCTCAGAAAGTTCTACAGGTTGCTCCTCAGGTCATTCTTCAGGTCATTCTTCAGGTCATTCTTCAGGTCATTCTTCAGGTCATTCTTCAGGTGGTTTCTCATGCATTTCCCCTTGTCCTCCCTCAGGTGGTTCCTCATGTCTTTCCCCTTGTTGTTCCTCAGGTGGTTCCTCATGTCTTTCCTCCTGTCATCCCTCAGATAGTTCCTCAGGTCATTCCTCAGGTTGTTTCTCAAGTTGTTCCTCAGGTCGTTCCTCAGGTCGTTTCTCAAGTTGTCCCTCAGGTCGTTCCTCAGGTCGTTTCTCAAGTTGTTCCTCAGGTCGTTCCTCAGGTCGTTTCTCAAGTTGTTCCTCAGGTCGTTCCTCAGGTTGTTCCTCAGGTCGTTTCTCAGGTTATTCTTCTAATCGTCTTTAGTTTGCCCCATATGTGGTTCCCTTTGTTGTTTCTCATGTTGATCCCCGTGTTGTCCCTCATGTTGTTACTCGGGTCGTTCCTCGTGTCATCACTCAGGTCGTTCCTCATGTCATCCCTCAGGTCGTTCCTCATGTCATCCCTCAGGTCGTTCCTCATGTCATCCCTCAGGTCGTTCCTCATGTCATCCCTCAGGTCGTTCCTCATGTCATCCCTCAGGTCGTTCCTCATGTCATCCCTTAGGTCGTTCCTCATGTCCTTCCCCATGTTGTTCCTCATGTCATCCCTCAGGTCGTTCCTCATGTCATCCCTCAGGTCGTTCCTCATGTCCTTCCCCATGTTGTTCCTCATGTCATCCCTCAGGTCGTTCCTCATGTCATCCTTCAGGTCGTTCCTCATGTCATCCCTCAGGTCGTTCCTCATGTCCTTCCCCATGTTGTTCCTCATGTTTTGTATGAGGTTGTTACTTGGGTTGCTTCCCATGTCCTATCCCATGTTGTTCCTCTGGTTGTTCCTCAGTTGGTTCACGGGGTTGTTCCTCAGGTTGTTTCTCATCTTTTTCCTCATGCCGTTTGTCAGGTTCTGATCTTTGCTCTGAAATATCCTTTGAGTCAAATGTCTAGAGGTTTTTTAATCAGCTGACGAATCGTTTCCTTCTTTACCCCCAGTGGAGTTCAGTAAACCTCGCAATCCTATAAAAGAGCCAGAGTTAATCCTTTAAAGAGTGTGTGGTCGTATACTCTGCTGTTTACGCTTGGATTAGGATTAACCTGCATTTGATAAGGATTATTTGGGTCTCTCTGTGATGTTTCTTCTTTTTCAGGGCAGTTTGCTGCATTTATGTCATACGAATAATTTTAGTGAATGTTTGAGAAACATGCTGAGGGATGAATAAATATCAGTGTGTCCAATCTGACATGGGATTAAATATCTTCATGAAGTCTCTGTCTGTGGAGCAATGAAGAGTATTAGTGTTATTTTAATCACCACAGCTGGTTTTATCCTCACCTCTTCGGGTGAGAGGCCACAGCTTCAGGAAACATCAGAGAGGTCAGACGTCATGAATCCTTTGCTCTCACTGAAACTCATTAAATCAAAGATCCTGATGCTCTCTCCTGGGAGGGTTTACTCTGCTTCACCTGTTTCATTCCCAACATGAGAGGGTTGAAGGATAGCTGGCTTTCATTAAACCATGAGTCACTAACACAACGTCTGACTGAGAGGGAGATGTTTGGTTTGCTGGAGTTCATAGTAAAGTGTGTTTGTTTAATTTACCTCTCTCTGTTTGGTGTCCCACCCTGAGCCCGGTGGGGGGTCAGACTGGAATGAATGAAGGATTATGAATCACCTCACAGGGGTTCATCTGCTCCACCGGCAGGTTATATTATTGCTGTGAATGCAGTAATGCATTCACAGCATATGTTCTGTGTCAAAAAAATTTCTTCTTCTTCTTCTTCTTCTTCCGCCCGCTTTTTTGGACCGCTAAAACTTCTGCAAACTTCAACCGATTTTCACCGTTCAAACTTCAAAACGTGTGTTTCAGTGGGGACAAGGGGGCTATGACTCTTCAGAAACTTTTCACAAATACTCTCCGAGATATTCAACGTTTTACGAGATCTCGGTCCCATAGAGATGAATGCGGAATTTTCAAAATTTTCTCCCTTCAGGACATTTTTTCAGCCTTCTTCAAACCCTTCTCATTCAGTCATAAATTCAGCTACAAACTCCATTCAAACTTCAAAATATTCAGCTATCTTTTGGCTTCATTCAGTGGGTTTCCATAGTTTCCTAGCATTCATAGTTTCTTCACAATGACCCTTCAAAGGTCATAATGCATTTCAGCTCTTCAAGCCGTTTAACATTGGTGTGTATTGGACGGAATGTTTCAGCTCAGAGTGGGAGATTCAAACGACAGAGCAGGGAGAGGGGGAAACAAGACCTGGGAAACTTCTGGGTAAACTGCTCTCTTGGCCACATTTTTTGAGCTATCAACACAAATAAGCCCTCAACATGTAAGTAGTCTTGTCCTGCCTCTGACAAAGTGGTTTTTAAAGCAAAAGGATGGAGCACTTTTTCACAATATGGCCAACTGTCGGGCAAAGTCAGCTCCGGCACCCATGTACTCCAATATTAATTCCTGAGGGGTTTTCTCAGAGATCAGTCAAATTTCCCTCATCTATCTATCGCTGTCATGGGCCTATTTCTGCATCTTTAGACATGAAATTAACACAGACAGCTTCCTCAGGGTCTCAGGATTCCTACGGTGTGATCATTTTTCTTATCGGCCCTTTGGTTTTGTCACAGTTGTAGGCAGTTTGACACCCTGATTTCAGTGGAAATGTGTTGGGAATCAACAGACTCCACCAGCTCTCTGATGGCAGTTGGTAAACAATGATCACCATGGCAACATCTGGCTTCAGATGAGCCTCAGCTGACAGGCTTACATGATTAAAAACTTACACACAGGACACACAGAATTTCATTTTAACAGCGTTTCAGAGATGAGACTTGCATTTTCCCTCAGTCAGGTCATTATTTCCATAACTGTTCTTTAAAATTTAATTCATTGCTTCAAATTTTGAAAAGATGCAGCCATTTCAACTTTAAATTCATTTATCCATTTAACTGATTCATCCATTAATTTCCTTTCATCCAAGAGTTCATGGCAGGTTAATTTAGCATTCTGCATTAGCAGTTGAGTGCCAGCTTTTCATGAATTATTTCAACCATTTTCAGACATAAATTCAGTCATTCACGTTTAGCATTCTGCTTTTGCAGTTGAGCACAAGCTTTTCAAGACTTAATTCAAATGATTTCAGACATAACTTTAGCCATTCTTGTTCAGAATTTTGCTTTAGCAGTTCAGCGCAAGCATTTTAAGACTTCATTCAGCCATTTTCAGACAAACCTTCAGTCATTAATGTTCAGCATTCTGCATTAGCAGTTGAGCGCAAGCTTTTCAAGACTTTTTCAACCATTTTCAGACATATCTTCAGTCATTCAGGTTCAGCTTTCGTTTTATTAGCAGTTCAGCGCAAGCTGCTTCAGCATTCTGCATTCACAGCGCAATTTCTTCAGAAATTGCTTTTCTAGTATTATATATAATATTAATATTTACATTCATCACATCCGTTGATTCTTGCTCAGTCTTGATGCTCTGCTGACAGTGATCGTTTTTCTTCCTGTTGTCTGCGTTAATCCATCCTCTGACCCGAGCAGTCTGCAGGTCAGAGTAATAATCCCTGATATATAATCATCTTTATCTTCTGACTAATCCAGGTAACGTGTGGGAACCCTGGCTGTAAGCTCTGATCTTTGACCCCAGCGCTCATTCTTTAAAAACTGGGATCACAGCTAAACAACAGCAGCCTCCAGAGCATTCATCATTTATACCTGATGAAGATAGTGTTCCCTCTCTTCCTCTGACAGAACACATACACCAACGCAGACAAGCTGTTGGAAGCTGCTGAGCAACTGGCTCAGACCGGAGAGTGTGACCCAGAGGAGATCTACAAGGCCGCCAGGCACCTGGAGGTCCGGATCCAGGACTTCGTCCGCCGGGTGGAGCACAGGAAGCTGCTGCTGGACATGTCTGTGTCCTTCCACACACACACCAAAGAGGTGAGACAGGTGACACACACGCACACACACACACACACACACACACACACACACACACACACACACACACACACACACACACACACACACACACACACACACACACACACAACACACACACACACTCACCGACTCACTTCAAACTTAAAACATCCTGCTGAGAGTTTATCCAAACATTTGTTTCTATATAAAGACAAGTTTAGTGATGTGTTTGCTCAAGGACGACCTGTCTCCTCTGTGTGTGTGTGCGTGTGTGTGTGTGTGTGTGTGTGTGTGTGTGTGTGTGTGTGTGTGTGTGTGTGTGTGTGTGTGTGTGTGTGTGTGTGTGTGTGTGTGTGTGTGTGTGTGTGTTAGCTGTGGTCGTGGATGGAGGAGCTCCAGAAGCAGCTGCTGGACGATGTGTCCTGTGACTCGGTGGACTCGGTTCAGACTCTGATCCAGCAGTTCCAGCAGCAGCAGACGGCTACGCTGGACGCCACGCTGAATGTGATCAAAGAAGGGGAGGAGCTTATTCAGCAGCTCAGGTACAGTTTGAGCTCAAATCAGGATGTATGGTGACATCATGAATTAGCAGACAGATATACGTGTATGGAGCTAAATTCCTGCTGTCACTTCACAAACAAAGAGGATGTCTTACAAAGACAATCTTATTTATGTGCAAAGAATGCACATAAATGGTGCATTGAGTGTACATACTTCTACATATTTACCAGACAAAAAATCCTTGGTCTGACTCTTTATCTACAAGAGCATTTAAACATTTCCTTCCAGTACAAAAAGATCCCGATGTGATTTTTGGAACGAATCTTTCTTTGGTGAAGCTGAGGCTTCTCATGCAGAGTGGGGGCTTAGTGTCTCATCCAGCAGGAGGCGTTGTGCTAAGAGTTTGAGGGTCACTTCTAGTCTGAGCTGACCCTAAATGCAGAACAAAATGAAGAATAAGTAAATGAGTACTTCTCTATCTCTTTTCTGGCCCCTCTAAGAGCTCTACACTGCACGTCTCATTCACCCATTCACTCTCATTCACCCATTCACTCTCATTCACTTACTGTCTGACAGGTACTGATACTGTGTTAGAAACCATCAGTTTATCTGTCAGTCAAGCCCGTTCACACACCACTGACCATCAGTGGGAGAGTTCAGTGACTGGCTCAAGGACACTTCAGCATGTGACTGCAGGAGCTGGAATCGAATCCTCAATCCTCGGAGCCACTGAAGCCCTGAATGAATCATTTGCTATGAACTGTGTGTCTTCTTTCTGCTGAACTTTTTTAAAATGTCAGGGCCTGGTCAGACCCTGAAGAAGAAGAAAACAAAGCTTTCATTTGCTCCTCTCTCCCCTCAGAGACGCTGCCATGTCCACCAATAAGACCCCACACTGCAGTTCCATCGCACACATCCAGGGGGTGCTGCAGCAGCTGGACGAGGCCCAGGGGCAGATGGAGGAGCTGTTCCACGAACGCAAAATCAAACTGGACATCTTCCTCCAGCTGAGGATCTTTGAGCAGTACACCATCGAGGTGAGAGGATGACAGGGTGGAAGGGTGGAAGGGTGAGGGGAGGCAGACTAAGTTTGATCCTCGATCAGTTTCGGAACTGACTAAGACCCCCCCCCCCCCCTTTATAATCCTTAGTGTTTACAGCCAGATTAAAGCTTCTTCACAGACTAAAGACTGATAAGAGGGATAGGCGAAGGGATAAATGAAGGGATGGATGAAGAGATGGTTGAAAAGATGGATATAGCGATGAATGAAGGAATAAATCCAGGGATGGGTGAAGAGATGAATGAAGGGATAGATGAAGGAATGAATGAAGGAATGAATGAAGGATGATGAAGGAATGAATGAAGGGATGGTGAAGGAATGGAAAGATGTTTACAGGGATGAATTAAGAAATGGATACAGAGATGAATGAAGGAATAAATGAAAGGATGAATAAAGGGATGTGTGGAAAGATGAATGGAGAGATGAATGGAGAAATAGATGAAGGGATGGAATGAAATAAGAAATGGATTAAGGGATGGATTAAGGGTTGGAAGAAGGGAGGAAATAAGAAATGGATGAAGGGATGGGTGAAACCTCATATCCCTGATCCTCTCCTCAGACGGAAACCCTCGTCTGGTCTGGGTGCATGGACTTAGACAAATCTGGTCCTGCAGACCATCAGCGTCCTCTTCTGGTCTCACATCCCTGTAGGTCACTGCCGAGCTAGACGCCTGGAACGAGGATCTGTCTCGCCAGCTGAACGATGGCAGCCGGCCGGGCAGCAGCAGTGGCAGCGGGGGAGGCGGTTTGTCTACAGGCGGGGCGGAGGACATTGGCCTGGCTGAGCAGCGTCTGAAGAGACACGCAGAGAGGAAAGCAGCCATGAACAACATGACCTACGAAGTGATGCAGCAGGGCCAAGACCTGCACCAGTACATCATGGAGGTCCAGGCTTCAGGTGAGACTCTCCTCACCTGAAGCCCTCATGGGGGACAGGAAGAGATGCCCTCACTGCCTGTAGCCCAGTCAGCTGGTTTTTGGTCCAAACACACACACACACACACACACACACACACACACACACACACACACACACACACACACACACACACACACATGTTTTCCTCAGATAACACACCCAGCTGACAGCTAGCAGAGAGCAAACATTAAGACCTGTAAGACCTGGTTCAGACATGTGTTGGTAAACCCGCAGAGAGAAACCTGTCTTTCTTCCAGGCATCGAGCTGACGGGGGAGAAAGACATGGACCTGGCCTCTCAGGTCCAGGAGCTGCTGGAGTTCCTCCATGAGAAACAGCAGGAGGTGGATCTCAACGCTCAGCGAACGCACACACGGCTGGAGCAGACCCTGCAGCTGCGCCACCTACAGGCCGAAGTCAAACAGGTACCTGCACATAAAACTGCTTATATGGAGCTACTATTGTAGCAAAATAATTTTTGTGTGTGTGAATGCAGCCACTTGTAAACTGACCCATAAATAAGTAATCAAATTTTCAAATATGTAAAACATTTACAAATGCATGCACAAATCCACATATGAGGACAAATTAACAACTAAATATCATGTCTAAAATGGCTAAAAATAAGCTGCAGACAGAGAGCTGCAGACAAAAAAGCAGCAGACACAGACCTGCAGACAGAGAGCTGCAGACAAAAAAGCAGCAGACACAGACCTGCAGACAGAGAGCTGCAGACGGAGAGCTGCACTAAGGGAGCTGCAGACAGGGAGCTGCAGACAGAGAGCTGCAGACACAGAGCTGCAGACGGAGAGCTGCAGACACAGAGCTGCACTAAGGGAGCTGCAGACAGAGCTGCAGACAGAGAGCTGCAGACACAGAGCTGCAGACAGAGAGCTGCAGACACAGAGCTGCACTAAGGGAGCTGCAGACAGAGCTGCAGACAGAGAGCTGCAGACAGAGCTGCAGACAGAGAGCTACAGAGAGAGAGCTGCAGTAGGAGAGCTGCAGACAGAGAGCTGCACTAAGGGAGCTGCAGACAGAGAGCTGCAGACACAGAGCTGCAGACAGAGAGCTGCAGACAGAGAGCTACAAAGAGAGAGCTGCAGACAGAGAGCTACAGACAGAGAGCTGGAGACAGATAGCTACAGACAGAGAGCTGCAGACAGAGCTGCAGACAGAGAGCTGCAGACAGAGAGCTGCAGACAGAGAGCTGCAGACACAGAGCTGCAGACAGAGAGCTACAGACAGAGAGCTACAGACAGAGAGCTGCAGACAGAGAGCTGCAGACAGAGCTGCAGACAGAGCTGCAGACAGAGAGCTGCAGACAGAGAGCTGCAGACAGAGCTGCAGACAGAGAGCTGCAGACAGAGCTGCAGACAGAGAGCTACAGAGAGAGAGCTGCAGACAGAGAGCTGCACTAAGGGAGCTGCAGACAGAGAGCTGCAGACAGAGAGCTACAGACAGAGAGCTACAGACAGAGAGCTGCAGACAGAGCTGCAGACAGAGAGCTGCAGACAGAGAGCTGCAGACAGAGCTGCAGACAGAGTGCTGCAGACAGAGAGCTGCAGACAGAGCTGCACTAAGGGAGCTGCAGACAGAGAGCTGCAGACAGAGAGCTGCAGACACAGAGCTGCAGACAGAGAGCTACAGACAGAGAGCTACAGACAGAGAGCTGCAGACAGAGAGCTGCAGACAGAGCTGCAGACAGAGCTGCAGACAGAGAGCTGCAGACAGAGAGCTGCAGACAGAGCTGCAGACAGAGAGCTGCAGACAGAGCTGCAGACAGAGAGCTACAGAGAGAGAGCTGCAGACAGAGAGCTGCACTAAGGGAGCTGCAGACAGAGAGCTGCAGACAGAGAGCTACAGACAGAGAGCTACAGACAGAGAGCTGCAGACAGAGCTGCAGACAGAGAGCTGCAGACAGAGAGCTGCAGACAGAGCTGCAGACAGAGTGCTGCAGACAGAGAGCTGCAGACAGAGCTGCAGACAGAGAGCTGCAGACAGAGAGCTGCACTAAGGGAGCTGCAGACAGAGAGCTGCAGACAGAGAGCTTCAGACAGAGAGCTTCAGACAGAGAGCTGCAGACATAGAGCTGCAGACATAGAGCTGCACTAAGGGAGCTGCAGACAGGTAGCTGCAGACAGAGTGCTGCAGACAGAGAGCTGCAGACACAGACCTGCAGACAGAGAGCTGCAGACAGAGAGCTGCAGACAGAGAGCTGCAGACAGAGAGCTGCAGACACAGATCTGCAGACAGAGAGCTGCGCTAAGGGAGCTGCCGACTGAGAGCTGCAGACAGTGAGCTGCAGACACAGAGCTGCAGACACAGATCTGCAGACAGAGAGCTGCAGACAGAGAGCTGCAGACACAGAGCTGCAGACAGAGAGCTGCAGACACAGAGCTGCACTAAGGGAGCTGCAGACAGAGCTGCAGACAGAGAGCTGCAGACACAGAGCTGCAGACAGAGAGCTGCAGACACAGAGCTGCACTAAGGGAGCTGCAGACAGAGCTGCAGACAGAGAGCTGCAGACAGAGCTGCAGACAGAGCTGCAGACAGAGAGCTGCAGACACAGAGCTGCAGACAGAGAGCTGCAGACACAGAGCTGCACTAAGGGAGCTGCAGACAGAGCTGCAGACAGAGAGCTGCAGACAGAGCTGCAGACAGAGAGCTACAGAGAGAGAGCTGCAGTAGGAGAGCTGCAGACAGAGAGCTGCACTAAGGGAGCTGCAGACAGAGAGCTGCAGACACAGAGCTGCAGACAGAGAGCTGCAGACAGAGAGCTACAAAGAGAGAGCTGCAGACAGAGAGCTACAGACAGAGAGCTGGAGACAGATAGCTACAGACAGAGAGCTGCAGACAGAGCTGCAGACAGAGAGCTGCAGACAGAGAGCTGCAGACAGAGAGCTGCAGACACAGAGCTGCAGACAGAGAGCTACAGACAGAGAGCTACAGACAGAGAGCTGCAGACAGAGAGCTGCAGACATAGCTGCAGACAGAGCTGCAGACAGAGAGCTGCAGACAGAGAGCTGCAGACAGAGCTGCAGACAGAGAGCTGCAGACAGAGCTGCAGACAGAGAGCTACAGAGAGAGAGCTGCAGACAGAGAGCTGCACTAAGGGAGCTGCAGACAGAGAGCTGCAGACAGAGAGCTACAGACAGAGAGCTACAGACAGAGAGCTGCAGACAGAGCTGCAGACAGAGAGCTACAGACAGAGAGCTGCAGACAGAGAGCTGCAGACAGAGTGCTGCAGACAGAGAGCTGCAGACACAGACCTGCAGACAGAGAGCTGCAGACAGAGAGCTGCAGACAGAGAGCTGCAGACAGAGAGCTGCAGACAGAGAGCTGCAGACACAGAGCTGCAGACAGAGAGCTTCAGACAGAGAGCTGCAGACATAGAGCTGCACTGAGGGAGCTGCAGACAGGTAGCTGCAGACAGAGAGCTGCAGACACAGACCTGCAGACAGAGAGCTGCAGACAGAGAGCTGCAGACAGAGAGCTGCAGACAGAGAGCTGCAGACACAGAGCTGCAGACAGAGAGCTACAGACAGAGAGCTACAGACAGAGAGCTGCAGACAGAGAGCTGCAGACAGAGCTGCAGACAGAGCTGCAGACAGAGAGCTGCAGACAGAGAGCTGCAGACAGAGCTGCAGACAGAGAGCTGCAGACAGAGCTGCAGACAGAGAGCTACAGAGAGAGAGCTGCAGACAGAGAGCTGCACTAAGGGAGCTGCAGACAGAGAGCTGCAGACAGAGAGCTACAGACAGAGAGCTGCAGACAGAGTGCTGCAGACAGAGAGCTGCAGACAGAGAGCTGCAGACAGAGAGCTACAAAGAGAGAGCTGCAGACAGAGAGCTACAGACAGAGAGCTGGAGACAGATAGCCACAGACAGAGAGCTGCAGACAGAGCTGCAGACAGAGAGCTGCAGACAGAGAGCTGCAGACAGAGAGCTGCAGACACAGAGCTGCAGACAGAGAGCTACAGACAGAGAGCTACAGACAGAGAGCTACAGACAGAGAGCTGCAGACAGAGAGCTGCAGACAGAGCTGCAGACAGAGCTGCAGACAGAGAGCTGCAGACAGAGAGCTGCAGACAGAGCTGCAGACAGATAGCTGCAGACAGAGCTGCAGACAGAGAGCTACAGAGAGAGAGCTGCAGACAGAGAGCTACAGACAGAGAGCTGCAGACAGAGTGCTGCAGACAGAGAGCTGCAGACACAGATCTGCAGACAGAGAGCTACAGACAGAGAGCTGCAGACAGAGTGCTGCAGACAGAGAGCTGCAGACACAGATCTGCAGACAGAGAGCTGCACTAAGGGAGCTGCCGACTGAGAGCTGCAGACAGTGAGCTGCAGACACAGAGCTGCAGACACAGATCTGCAGACAGAGAGCTGCAGACAGAGAGCTGCAGACAGAGAGCTGCAGACAGAGAGCTGCAGACAGAGAGCTGTGCGGTCTCCCACCAAGCTACACATCCCTGTCATGTCTCTGTACTTATGATGAGGTTCTTGAAAAGTTCTTGCATTCATTAGCTGAGTCTGAATCCCACTTCTTTGATACTGTGTGAGCAGAGAGCTGCAGAAACTCAGGAAACCATGTTGGGCTCTCATGAAGCTCTGTGAGTTGGTTTTAATTAGCAACAGCAGAGAACAGAAACTGTCTCCTGAAAGACTGTTTGGGAGGAACGCTGATACACACAGCTCATTGGTGTTTGGTGTGTGTTTGGCTGCAGATGAGAGCGTAGAAAAGCCCAGACAGGAAGTGAAGTGCTGCTGCAGATGGATGCAGCTGAATAATGTATGAGCTTTATTGCAATGTGCTAATAACACACGCGCGCGCACACACACACACGCGCGCACACACACACACACACACACACACACACACACACACACACACACACACACACACACACACACACACACACACACACACACACACACACACATAAACACACTCCTGCTGCTGCACTCGCCCTGTCTTATTGAAGGAGGAACAGAAATCACCTGCTGGTATAAAACATGAGCTGGAGTTCTGTGAACAGTGTGTCAGAGCAAAGGACCAAGAAGAAAGAGAAATATCTGCTCTGTGATCCACAGAATGCAAAACGGATGAACACATTAAACATGAACACATTCAACATGAACACATTCAAAACATGAACACATGAAAACAGTACATAAAAACACTCCCAGCTTGTTCTGAGCTGGGCTGGTTCTCTGTCATCAGAAGGTTTTCAGAAATATCAGGTATATTCAGATGTGTTCCTGCTACCTGTGGCTCTAACTCAAACCCCTCTCTTTAACTCCACCCCTTCAATATGACCCCGCCCTTCCTCTCCCTGTCTGTCTACAGGTGCTTGGTTGGATCCGTAATGGTGAGTCCATGCTAAACGCCAGCATGGTGAACGCCAGCTCTCTGTCTGAGGCCGAGCAGCTTCAGAGGGAGCACGAGCAGTTTCAGATGGCTATAGAGGTACACACAAACACATCATCCTTCTGTCCCTCTGTCCCTCTGTCCCCCTATCTCTCAGTCATTCTGTTCCTTTTTCCCTGTGTCCCTGTTTCCCTCTGTTTCTTTGTCGCTCCATCTCTCTTTCCCTCGATCTCTCTGTTCCTCTGTTCCTCTGTCCCTTCATCTCTTTTTTTCACTTTGTTCCTGTGTCTTTCTGTTTCGTCTTTTCCTCTGTCCTTCTGTTCCTCTGTCCCTCCATCTCCCCGCCCTCTGTCCCGCTGTTCCTCTGTGCCTGTGTCCCTCTCTCTAGCCGTGCCTTTGTCCCTCTAATTTTCTGTCTCTCCATCTCTCCACTCCTTTCTTCCTCTCCCGTTTCTTCGTACTTCTGTCCCTCTCACCCTCCATCCCTCGTCCCTTTGTTCCTCTGTCCCTCTGTTCTTCTGTTCCTCTGTCCCTCCATTTCTCCATCCCTCTGTTCCTCTGCCCCTCTGTCCCTCTGTCCCTTCATCTCTCCATCCCTCTGTTCCTCTGCCTCTGTCTCTCTGTCCGTCTTTCCCTCTGTTGCTCTGCCCCTCTGTCTCTCTGTCCCCCTGTCTCTCCATCTCTCCGTCCCTCTGTCTCTCCATCTCTCCGTCCCTGTGTTCCTCTGTTCCTCTGTTCCTCCGTCCCTCTGTCTCTCCATCTGTCTGTCCCTCTTTCCCTCTGTTCCTTCATCCCTCCCCCTCTGTCCCTCTGCCCCTCAATCTCTCTATCTCTTTGTCACTCTGTCTGTTTCCTCTTATCCTCTGTCCTTCTGTTCCTTTGTCTGTCCATCTCTCTGACCCTCTGTCCTTCTGTTCATCTTTCCCTCTGTTTCTCTTTTCCTCTGTCCCTCTGTTCCTCTGTGCCTGTGTCCCTCCATCTAGCTGTGCCTTTGTCCCTCTGCCCCTCTGGTCCCTCCATCCCTCTGTCCCTTTGTCTGTCCGTCCCTCTGTTCTCTGTCCCTCCATCCCTCTGTTCCTTCTTTCCCTCTGTTTCTCCATTCCCCTCGTCCCTGTCTTCCTTCTGTGCCTCCATCTCTCTGTTCTTCTGTTTCTCTGTCCCTTTGTCCCTCTGTTCCTCCATTTCTTTTTCCTTGTGTCCCTCTCTCTCTTTGTTTCTATGTCCCTCTTTTCCTCTGTCCCTTTGTTCCTCTGTCCCTCTGTCCCTTTGTCCCTTTGTCCCTCTGTTTCTTCAATACCATCATCCCTCTCTTCCTTCTGTCCCTCTGTTCTTCTGTCCCTCTGTTAGTCTGTTTCTTTGTCCCTTCATCTCTTTGTACCCCTGTTCCTCTGTTCCTTTGTTTCTTTGTTTCTCGGTCCCTCTGTCTCTCCGTCCCTCTGTCTCTGTGTTTCTTTAATACTTTCATCCCTCTCTTCTTTCTGTCCCTCTGTTCTCTGTCCCTCTGTCCCTTTGTCCCTCCGACCCTCTGTCTTTTTGTTCCTCTGTCCCTCCAACCCTCTGTCCCTCTGTCCCTTCTTCCCACTGTCCCTCTCTAACCCTTAGATTTGAGGAGTGGTCTGTTCTGTGTCTGTAGTTCAGATCATGGATTCTCAGAATCAGAAAAACATTGACAGGGAGAAATTAATGGGACAGATTTAAAGCCATGTAACACTCCTCTCTGCTCCTCTCTGCTCCTTATCTCCTCTCTCCCATTTTCCTCCTCTCTTCTCCTGTCTTCCCTCCCTCCTCCCTCCTCTCTCCTCCTCTCCTCCCATGTCTACAGTCGCTCTTCCATGCTAGCTCTCTTCAGAAGACCCATCAGAGCGCCCTGCAAGTTCAGCAGAAGGCTGAGGTAAGCTCTGCTCTCTGACTTTGACATCAGTGTTTCTCTGCACAAGGAGCAGGGCCATACTCCTATCTTCCTTGAACTCTTTCCTCCTCCTCTTTCTCCTCCTCCTCCCTCAGATGGTCTTGCAGGCTGGTCACTACGACCCTGAAGCCATCCGGAGCTGTGCGGAGAAAGTGGCGGTTCACTGGCAGCAGCTAATGCTGAAGATGGAGGACCGCCTGAAGCTGGTCAACGCCTCAGTGGCCTTCTATAAGACATCAGAGCAGGTACACACACACACACACACACACACACACACACACACACACACACACACACACACACACACACACACACACACTCACACACACACACACACACACACACACACACACATCAGAGCAGGTCAACACACATCAGAGTGTGTGTATCTCTCACATGTAATCCTGGAAGAGGAGTCTTGTCCTGATGTGGTCCTCCCTGCGTGTGTGTCCAGGTGTGCAGCGTGCTGGAGAGCCTGGAGCAGGAGTACCGGCGGGATGAGGACTGGTGTGGCAGCCTGGACAAACTGGGTCTGTCGGTGGAGACGGACCACCTGCTGCCTCTGATCAGCAAACACCTGGAGCAGAAGGAGGCCTTCCTAAAGGTGCTTCATCCTGTCAGGGATCAGAGAGGAGTTGCTGAGCTCACACACACACACACATACACACACACACACACTCAGAGACCAAACACAAGAAACACTTGACCTCCTCCACATGGTTTTGTAAACCCCCCAGAGCACAGAACACAAGCAGAGCTAACTCAGACCTCCACTCTTTAAAAAGGAGCTTCAATCCTTGTTTCAGAGAGACCAGAGTCTGTATGTGACCTGGTCTCCTCAGACTGACAGCAGGATCCCAGTCTCTCCAGTATGGGTCAAAGATGGCATCTGCCTGAAGAGTTAGTGTACAGATCAGTGTTTGATGATCTCTGATCATAGATGATGTGTTTCCTTTAATGGATGTGTTGATGTATGAGGGAAAGGCAGGCTGTGAACAGTCAACCTGAAGCTACCTCATAGTGATCTGTGTGTGTGTGTGTGTGTGTGTGTGTGTGTGTGTGTGTGTGTGTGTGTGTGTGTGTGTGTGTGTGTGTGTGTGTGTGTGTGTGTGTGTGTGTGTGTGTGTGTGTGTGTGTGTTTACTTCCTGTTTGTACTTGGAGCACAGCTGCTCCAGCTTTCTCTCTGCCTGATTTGCAAAACAATTGTTGGTCCTGGCGGACTTTTTGTTTTCCTTCCAACAACAGAGAAGGTTTGATCTGTAGCTCCCTCCAACCCTGACTCTGTCAGGGTCAGGTCTGGGGTCAGGGTCAGGTCAGGTCAGGTCAGGGTAAGGTCAGTGTCAGGGTCAGGGTTAGGTCAGTGTCCGGGGTCAGTTCAGGTCAGGGTTAGGTCAGGTTAGGGTCAGGTCAGGGTTAGGTCAGGGTCAGGTCAGGGTTAGGTCAGGTCAGGGTCAGGTCAGGGTTAGGTCAGGGTCAGGTCAGGGTTAAGTCAGGGTTAAGTCAGGGTTAGGTCAGGTTAGGGTCAGGTCAGGGTTAGGTCAGGTCAGGTCAGGGTTAGGTCAGGGTCAGGTCAGGGTTAAGTCAGGGTTAAGTCAGGGTTAGGTCAGGTTAGGGTCAGGTCAGGGTTAAGTCAGGGTTAAGTCAGCGTTAGGTCAGGTCAGGTTAGGTCAGGGTCAGGTCAGGGTTAGGTCAGTGTCAGGGTCAGGGTTAGGTCAGTGTCCGGGGTCGGTTCAGGTCAGGGTTAGGTCAGGTTAGGGTCAGGTCAGGGTTAGGTCAGGGTCAGGTCAGGGTTAGGTCAGGTTAGGGTCAGGTCAGGGTTAGGTCAGGGTCAGGTCAGGGTTAGGTCAGGTTAGGGTCAGGTCAGGGTTATGTCAGGTTAGGGTCAGGTCAGGATTAGGTCAGGGTCAGGTCAGGGTTAGGGTCAGGGCAGGGTTAAGTCAGGTTAGCGTCAGTTCAAGATTAGGTCAGGGTCAGGTCAGGGTTAGGTCAGGGTCAGGTCAGGGTCAGGTCAGGGTCAGGTCAGGGTTAGGTCAGGGTCAGGTCAGGGTTAGGTCAGGGTTAAGTCAGGGTTAGGTCAGGTTAGGGTCAGGTCAGGGTCAGGTCAGGTTAGGGTCAGGTCAGGGTTAAGTCAGGGTTAGGTCAGGTTAGGGTCAGGGTCAGGTCAGGTTAGGGTCAGGTCAGGGTTATGTCAGGTTAGGGTCAGGTCAGGATTAGGTCAGGGTCAGAGCAGGGTTAGGGTCAGGGCAGGGTTAAGTCAGGTTAGCGTCAGTTCAGGATTAGGTCAGGGTCAGGTCAGGGTTAGGGTCAGGTCAGGGTCTGTCAGCCATAAACCTGAGTGTGTGTTGGATAGATGCTCTGACAGACGGTGCTGACCAGCCTCTGACTCTGAAAAAAATCAGACAGCTAGAGTGAGATCAGTGAAATCTATGATGTCAGGAGACACTGACCCTCTCCTCCTCCTGTCTCCAGGCGTGCACTCTTGCCCGCAGGAACGCCGAGGTGTTTCTGAAATACATCCACAGGAACAACGTGAGCATACCTGGAGCTGCGGGCCACGCCAGAGGACCAGAGCAACAGGTCAAAGGTCAGCGCTGCTCACATCAACTACTGACCACAGAGACATAGGGACAGACCTCAAACACACTGATCATACCTCCACACCTGGACAGGGTGTGTGTTCAGAGACAGTGACTGAACATCAACACTGGGGAACAATAAGAAAAAAAAAATACGTTGAGTTAGATTTTTATGCTGTCTAAAACTAAAACTGGCATGCTGATTCTAAACTTGCAGTCAGTTTTTTACTTGCATGTGAATTTTTTTCTCCACAGCTTACCCTCCAGATTTTCTCTTAACCTTGTAACCATGGGCATACTGTTGTCAATTCTATTTTGTATTATGCTGTGTTTTTTTAGTTTTCAAAGCTTGTAGTTATTCCATCCAAGTGTTTTATTTACATAGGTATTTCCTTTGTTCTGGATCATGTCTGCCCCTGTAGCTCCTCCAGTAGCCATATCCTTTGTAGAATCATAACAGTATTAAATAAAGATTGCAGCCATGCCTGTTTCTTTCATATTTCATTGTATGTCAGTGTTTGAAGATTTTTAAGTTAAGTATTTTTCATTTTTTTGAAGAAAACATATATATATCCTATAGTTAAAAAAAAAAAAACTTGATGTGATAGAGAAAAACTGTGACCAGTCTTGGAGTTAGCATCCAACAGTTAGTTGAAAACATCTGAAGACCTAACTCGACAAAAACTGTGTTCCCCGGTGTGATCCACTTCCATTTGGTGGATTTGGGTTCAACCCAAACAGTTTTCAGAGCTGATCAGTGAGGAGTTTTATTCAGGATTACCAGAGAGAGAGAGACTTTATTAAAAGTGTGTTTGTGTGTGCTTTATTGTGTGTGTTTATGTGTTTGTGTGCAGCGATCCTGAATGAGCTGCTGCAGAGAGAGAACAGAGTCCTTCACTTCTGGACCTTAAAGAAACGAAGGCTGGACCAGTGTCAGCAGTTCCTGGTGTTTGAACGTAGCGCCAAACAGGTTTGTGTGTGTGTGTGTGTGTGTGTGTGTGTGTGTGTGTGTGTGTGTGTGTGTGTGTGTGTGTGTGTGTGTGTGTGTGTGTGTGTGTGTGTGTGTGTGTATGTGAAGTAGTCCTGGCTCAGTTTTTGCTCTGGGGAAATGTTGAAACTGAACATCTGTTTATTTCATCAGTGACTGATTCTATTAACTACATTTACAGAGGGATGACTTCAGTTGTGTGTGTGTGTGTGTGTGTGTGTGTGTGTGTGTGTGTGTGTGTGTGTGTGTGTGTGTGTGTGTGTGTGTGTGTGTGTGTGTGTGTGTGTGTGTGTGTGTGTGTTTGTGTGCAGGCTCTGGACTGGATTCAGGAGACAGGTGAAGTTTACCTGGCCACACACACAGCACCTGGAGACAGCAGTGAGGAAACAGAGGAGCTGCTGAACAACTACCACCACTTCAGACTGTCTGCCAAGGTGAACCTGTACCACTGTGTGTGTGTGTGTGTGTGTGTGTGTGTGTGTGTGTGTGTGTGTGTGTGTGTGTGTGTGTGTGTGTGTGTGTGTGTGTGTGTGTGTGTGTGTGTGTGTGTGTGTGTGTGTGTGTGTGTGTGTGTGTGTGTGTGAGTAGCTACAGTGTGTTTTATTGAGCCCCAGAGGAGTCTTAATAAAGCTCTCTTGGATCATCAGAATGTGTAATCCATCAGAGCTGATTCTGCTTTAACCACAGATTCAGACTCATCACAGCTCCTGCCTCGCCCAGACGACAGAGCTCTTCTTTAGGAGCTGTTAGTGAGTGCTCAGCGGTCCACCTGCACACCTCTAAATAAAAACATAAGAGAGAAAGACCTCATGACCCTTTGTGATCTGGTGGCAGAAAGCAGAGGACCCAGGAAGACAAACTGTTTACAGCATGTTGGAGAACATGTCGGAGAGGATGTCAGCGTGTGGAGGTCTGGAGACTAATGTCTGTGTGTGTGTGTGTGTGTGTGTGTGTGTGTGTGTGTGTGTGTGTGTGTGTGTGTGTGTGTGTGTGTGTGTGTGTGTGTGTGTGTGTGTGT
Organism: Halichoeres trimaculatus; assembly: GCF_033239565.1. NCBI lineage: Eukaryota > Metazoa > Chordata > Actinopteri > Labriformes > Labridae > Halichoeres > Halichoeres trimaculatus. Next base: position 27,881,824 of record NW_027437197.1, on the reverse strand, counting down.
GCATGATCTTTGCAGCAAACCAAGGAGAAGGTGAAGCTTCTGATCCAGCTGGCAGACAACCTGGTGGAGAAAGGCCACGCCCATGTGTCAGAGCTGAAGCGCTGGGTCAGCACGGTGGACCGCAGGTACCGAGACTTCTCGCTGCGCATGTCCAAATACCAGGAGAGCCTGGAGAAGAGTCTGGGAGTCAGCTCAGAGGTGGGCACACACACACACACACACACACACTCACACACACACACACACACACACACACACACACACACACACACACACACACACACACACACACACACACACACACACACACACACACTCTCACACACACACACACACACACACACACACACACACAGGGACAGGTTTTACAGTTGCTTAAACCCTCTGACCTCAGGTCCCTTGGTCTGTAATGGATGATCATTGTAATGTGGTTTTCCTGCTCCTTGTTTGTCTCATTCAGGATAATAAAGACCTGGAACTGGACATCATCCCTGCGAGCCTCACAGACGACCCTGAGGTCAAACTGCGTGACCCCAACCACGAGGTCAACGAGGAGAAGAGGAAATCTGCCCGGAAGAAAGAGTGAGTGCATGAACACGGCAGCAGCCAGTAACTGGGTGGTCTCTTTTCCTGCTGTGAGTCCTGAAGTTGTTTCCCACTCTCCTCCTCTCAGGTTCATCATGGCCGAGCTGCTGCAGACCGAGAAGACCTACGTAAGAGATCTCCAGGAGTGTTTGGAGGTCAGTGAACATCTTCATCTCTGACAGGGCTCCACACTAACGCTTTACATTGGTTGCACTGGCGAGCCTTTCTTGGTATTAGGTGCACCAGCACAAAATATAAGTGCGCCCAAATTTTGAATTGCGCCTCCTTAAATGCCATTGTCACTTTTACATCGCTGTCATGACCGTCATAAAATGTTCATCTTTGTAGAGAACTGTTTGTCTTTGTTTGAAGCACAGTTGTACAGAATAATAAAGTTTATAAAGTGCTTCACTGAACTGAACTGATGTTAATCCATTTTTCTATATAAGAAGAATTTCTGATTTAAATTTGGTGAACGACAACTCTTATTAGACTGGCTGGTGCACATTTATGTTTAATACATTTTACACTAAAATCTACGGAAGCGTATTGCATTCACTTGAAGAATAAAAGAACAACCCAGGTTTTTCAGAGTAATTTATTCTTTGTATTTTTTTGTGGTAATTAATTTTGTTTTTTTGCTTAATATTTTTTTATTGGTTTATTTTTTGTTATAATTATTTCTGTTTTAATGAGTAATTTTTTTGTGGTAGTTAATTTTGTTTTTCTGATTAATATTTTTTATTGGTTTGTTTTTTTGTTATAATTATTTCTGTTTTTCGTGGTAATTTTTTTCCTCCTGTTTTTAGGAGTAATTTTTTTCCTGAAGTATCGAGATACTTCGAAATCCCGCGAGAACCTCCAACTTGCTGTTTTTCGTGGTAATTTTTTTCCTCCTGTTTTTAGGAGTAATTTTTTTATCTGAAGTATCAAGCTACTTCGAAATCCCGTGAGAACCTCCAACCTGCAGACAACTCCCGTGGATGTGTGGTGGCTCTGTGTCCCGCACATAGGCTAAATGCCTTATCCTTAACTTTCTATCGGTCTGTACCCGGTCAATAAAAGTAAGGTATTAGCCACACACAGGGTATAATACACTTGTAATGTTTTCGACTTTATCCTTGTATTTTATATAAGCCATTTGTCAATGTAATACTTAAGGAATAGACGAAGATGTGGCATTAAAAAATGCATTGCTTCCACACTGGAAAGCCGGTAGAAAGTTAAGGATAAGGGATATATGTGTCGAACAGGATCTCTGATCCGTGCAGGACAGAGGAGCCACCACACATCCACGGGAGTCGTCTGCAGGTTGGAGGTTCTCACAGGATTTTGAAGTAGCTCGATACTTCAGGAAAAAAATTACTCCTAAAATCAGGAGGAAAATAAATTACTCATAAAAACAGAAAAAATTATAACAAAAAACAAACCAATAAAAAAATATTAATCAGAAAAACAAAATTAATTACGACAAAAATAATACTCATAAAAACAAATAATTATGACAAAAAACAAACCAATAAAAAATTATTAATCAGAAAAACAAAATTAATCACCACAAAAAACAAACCGAAGAATAAATTACTCTTTAAAACCTGAGTTGTTTTTTTTTTCTTCAAGTGAATGCAATACACTTCCGTAAAAATCATTGTTGAATATTATATTGATACAATGACTCCTGTATGAGCGTGAGTGGAATTAACAACCAGCTGCTGTATAATGTGCACAAGTTAATGCACAGCACGAGCAACGCACCGATCATCATTCTCCACAAACTAATCAGGATGAAGTTTAGAGTAAAAATACAAACCACAGAGTGACAGGGGGTAGCTCTGCTGCTGCTGACTTTATATGTGGGTATAAACATGTGCATCATTACATCATATAAACCTAGAGTAAGATGATAACACGTCTGTAAATGCTGGTAAATGATCAAAGTAAGAGTAGAATCGATTTTCTCCAGTAACTGTGCATCTTATGTGAGCACACCAGGGCGAACTCTGCTGTGGTCCATGCAGAGCTGGGAATTGTGAACACGCGTACAACTTAGAGCAGTGAGTGAACAGGACCACAGCCAATCAGAGGAAAGGAACCATCCGAGCTCTGTCTCTTATTGGCTTAGACCACCGTATGACCCTTCCCTGAGAGCGAGTTCAGCCACAGGGGAACACAGAGAGATGATGTGCTTGCAAAATAAAAAAAGCAGTTTTCTGTTGGCAGCGTCAGGCACACCAGTGTGACCAGGAAAAAATAATAGTTGCACTCTGAAAGTTTTTGGTCGTACGCTGGAGCCCTGGGTGACTTTGTTTCATTCTGCACTCCTCTTTCTGTTTCTGGTCCCGGTCCTGGTCCTGGTCCTGGTCCCGGTCCCATAGACGTACCTGTCGGAGATGACCAGCGGGGTGGAGGAGATTCCCCCAGGCATTGCCAACAAGGAGCAGATTATCTTTGGAAACATGCAGGACATCTACGACTTCCACAACAGGTATGAGAGTTGGCAGGTGGTTTCTAAGTGAGGAGGAGGAGGACAAGGAGGAAGAGGGGAGGGGATCTCCTGTTACCTGTGGCTGTGGCTGTGGGGAACTGCTGAAGTCTCTTTGAGCTCCTCTTTATAGAAAGCTCATGAACCTCTGGACTCGTTCAGTTTCTGATCCTGGTGTTTTACCTGCGGAAGTCTTTATGTTGGTTCTTTAAGAGCTTTCCTTGTACTCGCACTCTTCATTTAGATCCTTCTCCTCTTTCAGGTTTATTTTTGCGTTCATGTTGAATTGTAAGTTTATCTGAGAGCTTTTATGAGCTTACCTGATGCCAGACTTCTTCTGAGTGTGCTACAGGTGCAGGTTGTTCTCCTTTCTTTACACAGACTGTGGTGGGTTGAGTTGGTGACACGTTTCCCTCACAGCAGAGGAAAAACGGCTTTTTGTTTGAGATTATCTGGAGTGAGCGGTGATCTTTGTGTTTCAGTATTTTCCTGAAGGAGCTGGTGAACTATGAGCAGTTGCCGGAGGACGTTGGTCACTGCTTTGTCACCTGGGTGAGAGTCAGCGCAGTGGACATGAGTTATTCAGAGCGTTTGTGAACCTGAGGTTTGACCTCCTCTCTCTGCCTTTACAGGCCGACAAGTTTCACATCTACGTGGACTACTGTAAGAACAAACCAGACTCCAGTCAGCTCATCCTGGAGCACGCTGGATCCTTCTTTGACGTGAGTACGACCTTCAGGGTTCTGCTCCAGATCCAAGGAAAGACCAAGAAAACCAAGGCTTTCATTTGTCAAAGAACAAATATTTGTAACTTTATGTTTATAAAATGCCAAACAATAAAAATAGAGACAGAGCAGTTTCCCTCCTCCTGAGGGATGGATGCTGGCATCGCAGCGTGGACACGAAGCTGTCTGAACTGTTCACACTATCGAAAGTAAAAGAAAACCTCTGAAGGACGCTGATCCCCTCTTGCAGCTTCAGAGGGTGCAGTAAACTGAGTCAGCCAGCAGAGGGGGCTGTTTGGTTACCATCTGTACAGCTGCACAAGGACTTTCATGACACTTTCATGATGTGTGTGTGTGTGTGTGTGTGTGTGTGTGTGTGTGTGTGTGTGTGTGTGTGTGTGTGTGTGTGTGTGTGTGTGTGTGTGTGTGTGTGTGAACAGGACATCCAGCAGAGACGTGGGCTTGCTAACTCCATCTCCTCCTACCTCATCAAACCGGTCCAGAGGATCACCAAGTACCAGCTCCTGCTGAAGGTAGACATACACACACACACACACACACACACACACACACACACACACACACACACACACACACACACACACTTTTCTCTATCTGTCTTTTCTAATCAAACGTCCTCTGTGGTCTTCAGGAGCTCCTGTCCTGCTGTGAGGAGGGTAAAGGAGAGATCAAAGACGGTCTGGAGGTGATGCTCAGCGTTCCCAAAAGAGCTAATGATGCCATGCACCTGGCCATGCTGGACGGTGAGACCTAAAACTAGGCCTGGGCCTGGGTGACAAATTGATTATATTGATTAATTCTTATTTTTATTTGTGGATGACTTAAAAAAAGAAAAATTTGATTTTTTTTTCTCCCCACTATTGCGCACCTTTCGTATCACATCAAGCAAGCGCTGACTCTGCAGCGTGATTAAAGAGTACACCAATGAAACAACAGAAACTAAAATGTCATAAACATGTTCTTGTTCCTCTTTGACACCAGCTCCCTGAGGAGCACACGTTCTTTATGGTCTGTATCAACAGCCCAAAGAGTTGAATATAAACGAGACTTCTGATCAGTTAACGTTCTAACCTCTTTCCTTCAGTACTCTGTTTTCCATCTATCACTTTCCAAGAGTTTAAGATCTTTGACTGAAAGCTTAAAGCCGGGACCCTTTTAGGTTCACCTACAGATTATGATGTGATTGAAACCTAGTGCTCTTTAAAGATAATACTCTGATCATTTTTAGATTTAGATAGTGAAGAAACATACATCAGTTTTTCTCGGGACACCCCACTGTACTGAAGAAAATCCCCTTTTGGTGATATAGACGGCTCATGATTTGTGAAAACAGACTGCAGGGGGGAGCCGGGGCGACGATGGGTGATCAACTAGAGCGGCGCGCTGTAATGGCGTAGATTATTGTCTTTTACCTGGGGGAAGCTGAGTCTTGTCTTTCTCTCTAACTCCCTCTGTTCCACTAACTGAACCCTCCATTCAGCATAAAACCATCCGCTGATGAGCAGAGCAAAAGTACGAACCAGCACCGAGGTACGCTCTGACAAGCAGGGGCGGGTCCAGACTTTTTAAACTGGGGTGCCCCGACCAGGGCACTGACTTGTGCAGGGAGGCATAAATTTTGTGGGCTCACACTAGAAAAACCGGTATTTATTTTTGCTTCTGTTTGAATTAAAAATACAGAAAAAAAACAATATAACTCGACTAAAACAAAGTGTTTTTTTTTTTAACATTTAAAAGTAAAACATTACTGAACACCACTGCAATGCACTGAAAACAGTTCTTTACAAGCTTTTTAGCTGTGTTTTTAAATTCAAAATGTATGAAATGGTGCAGCTTTCATTGTAAATGCAAACAAGTCTGCTTCCTTTCAAACTACAAGGTGAAGGTGTTGGAACAAAAACAGCTGAAACTTCAACTCCAGGAGTGAAATAGAGGTTACTTTTATTAAAGATGCTGTGAGGAGGATCTGTTTTAATTGTACTTCCTCACCACCTTCTGGCCTTGAGTCCCCACACACTGTTGTTAATTACTTTTAGTGAGGGGTGTGTTTGTTTTGGAATTAGATGGAGATCAGATCAAAACAAATTTTCCTACAATGCGCTGAGGTAAGGTATTTATCAGTACAGCTGTGTAGCCCTACAGTTTGAAATGTGACATTAAGCAAACATTGTAGCAGCCACCTATATGTAATGCTGTCGGCAGCCCGCTACTTCTGTAGGCAAACATGACAACAAGTAAACACTGTCAGTTTGTATGTAGTTTAGTAGCCATCCATATTTAGGGCAGATGTGTCTGTAGTGTCTAACGTTAAATAATCCTGGTCATGTCCTGCCAGTCATCTACCAATCAGGGCTAATGTAACCTCACTGTTCATTTTATTGATAGACTCCCAAGTTTGAACAGACCACAGCAGAATAACTGCTGACTGTGGGTTGGGATGGACATTATCACAAACAGATGAGCCCCTGTGTTAAAGAGTGATACACCCGAGCTAAAGACTAATTAGCCTTTAGCTGCTGCTCTATCTCTCTGCTGTTTCTCTTTCTTCTGGTCTTCTGTCCTGTTTCTGTCTGACAGTTAGGCTCCAGTGTCCACCATCACTACAAAATTAATCACAGAAATCGTTTTCAGCAAAGTTAAACACAGATCTCTCTTCTCTCTGCTAAACTTCCTCAGTTGGCGTGGTGCTGTCATAGAGACTTAGACGTGCTGTAAATCAATCCGGTCCTGCTCAACCTGACTCGGGGCTAAGAAGTACCGTTTTGAAATAACCTGTAACCTGTAATGTTGGTGCTGATAATCTCATTTCAAAGTGTGGATTAGGATCAGGCAGATATCTAGAAGAGAGACTTCATAAGATCGCTGAGAAACTCCTCACAGCCCCTTTAAGTTTTTTTATAAAATTCAAACAAAACTGGTTTTGAGTTATCTCTGTCATTTTTACTTGTTGTTTTCTTTAAAAGGTGGAAAAAAATCATAAATGAAATTTTCTTGTTTTAGACCATATCGCCCAGCCCTTCCAATAACCCTGCTGTTAGGATGAACGCTCACTCAGCTTCACTGTGTTTCTGTCAGTCAGACCATCCTCTGTCCTCTCTGGTAGGCTTTGAGGAGAACCTGGAGGTGCAGGGTGAGCTGATCCTGCAGGACAGTTTCCAGGTCTGGGATCCTCGCTCCCTGATCAGGAAGGGCCGGGACAGACACCTCTTCCTGTTTGAGTTCTCGCTGGTCTTCAGCAAAGAGATCAAAGACTCAGCAGGCAGGACCAAATACCAGTACAAGAACAGACTACTGGTGAGCGTGTGTGTGTGTGTGTGTGTGTGTGTGTGTGTGTGTGTGTGTGTGTGTGTGTGTGTGTGTGTGTGTGTGTGTGTGTGTGTGTGTGTGTGTGTGTGTGTGTGTGTGTGTTTGTGTGTGTGTGTGTGTGTGTGTGTGTGTGTGTGTGTGTGTGTGTGTGTGTGTGTGTTTGTGTGTGTGTGTGTGTGTGTGTGTGTGTGTGTGTCCTGGTCTTTCACAGCTGGTCTCACTTCTTCCCTCTCTCTCAGACCTCGGAGCTGGGGGTGACGGAACACATTGAAGGCGACCCGTGTAAGTTTGCCCTGTGGGCGGGGCGGACCCCCTCCTCTGATAATAAGACGGTGCTGAAGGTGAGTGCAGCAGCTGGTTCAGAGCGATGAAACACAGATACAAGAGACTGTCCACACCTCACATCAACACGTCATACTCCATCGTTAATCACACTAACTGAAGCCACGGGGCAGTTTGGTGTCAGAGTCTGATTGGATGTGCAGGAGGTGTGTGTGTGTGTGTGTGTGTGTGTGTGTGTGTGTGTGTGTGTGTGTGTGTGTGTGTGTGTGTGTGTGTGTGTGTGTGTGTGTGTGTGTGTGTGTGTCCAAAGGCTGGCACACATTACGGGATTCTTCAAACCTTCACACATATAGAGAACACACACTTGATGATAACAAAAGAGGGATCACACCAGATTCCTCTCCTCTGATCCTCGGGTGGGTGTTCACTCCAAAGGACACCACACATTAACCAACTCTTAAGCAGAGTATCAGCTTCTTCACACTCAATATTCCAAATCTAGCATGACCTCTGTGTAAACAAACATTGTGCACAAACTGAAAAAAGCAATGATGGAAAAAGTCATGGAGACGGTGGGAATGTGAGCCTTGTGCATAACAGCGTGAGTTGGAGGTGAGAAAAGGCATCACAAGTATTACAGATAGATTTCTCATTTCCTTTTGGTCAGTCAGCTGAGTCAGCTCTATAGACTGTATGAAACATGTATAAAGCATCCGCAATGTCACCTGTCTGTTCCTGAAACAGTGAAATAAAGCCAATCAGCAGACGCAGCCACATTTGCTATGACACCAGCTGTGAATTTTTTCTTTGAGCAGCTACAGGGCACCCAGCAGTTCCTTGGCTCATGGTTCAGCTCAACCGAGTGGGACCTAAAAGTGAGGAAAGCACTTGCATGGAAGGTGCTGGACAGCATGACCTGTGTATGGAGCTCCACCCTACCCAGCCAAATCAAACTGAGCTTCTTCTTGGCTACAGTGGAATCTCTTCTACTCTATGGCAGTGAATGCTAGACCCTGAAGCCAACCCTGCAGAAGTCTTTAAGGGTGCTACACCAGGATGCTGCATGCAGTACTGAACATCAGCAAGGACACACATCTACCCAACAATATCCTGTACAAAGGAATTCCAAGGGTGAGCGACAAAGTAGCTGCCAGGAGGATGAGACTCACGGGACACTGCCAAAGGCACAGAGAACTGCCAGCCTCCAAATTGGTTCTATGGGAACCAACACATGGGCACCGGTCACAAGGATGCGCCACCTTAACCTATTTGGAGGTACTAAAAGAGGACGCAGGAGCTCAAAGCACCAGCCAACTGGCCCGATTCACGGAAGACAGGAATGACTGGAATCAATGATGGAAGGCTCGTCTGAGGACGACCTAGAGAGAGCAGTCACGTGATCTGAGCTAAACCGCTGAGTTAGTACTCATTGACAGTGTGTGCAGATAGTGAAATCAGCGTTTCAGACCCAAGCCGTTTTTTGAACCAGGCTGTAAAAATGTTTTTAATGCCGTAAAAGTCTGTTTTTATGACTATGTGTGCACGTGACTTCTGGACCGGATGTTGCCCCTTGGTCAGCTTGACCAAGGCTGTGATTGGCTCTGCTCCGGTACACGTTGCATTATACACTGTACCTACTTGGCTTCTCTCGAAGCGCCCCACACACTACAGGATTTCTAGTCACAAATATTAAACATGCTCTTTCGATAAAGTCTCTCCTTCTGAGGCCACAGAGCGGCTCTGACCAGACAAAATCACTCTTAACACACCCCACACCACAGGAAAATCACACACCATGTCAATTGCAGACATCAGACAATTGTGCTGAACCTGAAAGTGTTCCTCTGAAACCCGTGGTCTGATGCAGGGGGCTTTTCTTGGTAGTGATCCAGCTGTTTCTCCTCCAGGCATCCAGCATGGAGGCCAAACAGGAGTGGATCAAAAACATCAGGGAGGTGATCCAGGAGAGGATGACTCACCTGAAGGGGGCATTGAAGGAGCCTCTCCATCTGCCCAAAACACCAGCACTGACCAAACCCAGGAGCAACACCAAGAGGTAAACACACACACACACACACACACACACACACACACACACACACACACACACACACACACACACACACACACACACACACACACACACACACACAGAAACTGACCCCTTCCTCTCCTCTGTGTGTGCTTATTCTGATGCTGTGTTTTCTGCTATGTTTGTGTGTTTCAGGGAGGGGATTGAAGATGGAGACAGTCAGGGAGATGGCAGCAGCCAACCAGATACCATCTCCATCGCCTCCAGGACTTCCCAGAACACCGTGGACAGTGACAAGGTAAGACAGCAACTCTCACACAGAGCTGCTGACCACATTGTATCTGTCACAGGAGAGGGCCAGTCAACCCATCTCACACTCTGAGACCATGGACTCAGTCTCTTAAACCTTGGACTCATGCACTGAGACTATGGACCCTCTGAGACTGTGTACTCACCCTGAGAAGGTGGACTTGCACAGACCTCAGAGCATGGTTCTCTGCAGGCTCCTGAGCCCTCTGGCTGTGTGTGTGTGTGGAATCACCCTTTTGCCTTTAATGAGCTGATGACCTGCAGCTGCCTCACTGCTACAGGGTCTCCCAAGCATCTTGAATGGGCAGGAGCAGGGGCTTTTCATGCAGAGTGTGTAGACTGGCTGATGTTCTCCTGGACCACAGATACCAATCCCTGGAGACACATACAGTATCACATTGTGTTTGAGTGCTGGATGGAGATAACGTGTAGTTAGTGAGAGCATAGATTAATGTGTGTGTGTCCTACAGACTGCCCTCTGTCATACACACAAGAACACCTCAACGCTGATCACGCAGAGCAAGGATTATGTGTGTGTGTGTGTGTGTGTGTGTGTGTGTGTGTGTGTGTGTGTGTGTGTGTGTGTGTGTGTGTGTGTGTGTGTGTGTGTGTGTGTGTGTGTGTATGTGTGTGTGTTTTCAATGCAGGTCATTTGTTGGTTTATCGTCAGAACATGAGTTACTTTACCTTTAAATGGAGTTTGGTTCGGATATTGTTGGATCTAAGTCCCCCTTTCCCTAGCTGTGCTTACACTCATGCAAACAGGCGCACACACACTTACACATAACCCGACACACATGCACACATCCACGCACTCACAACCCCACACAGATGTCAGTCATGGCCTCCCTCTGTTGTGTTACACACTGCGGCCTTTTCACGCGGCAACCCCACGCCTACTCACAGGCCAGGCTCTAAATGTCAGCATGACACACACACACACACACACACACACACACACACACACACACACACACACACACACACACACACACACACACACACACACACACACACATTTCATCTTGTTTGCTCCTCTGTTGTTTCTCATCCCGTCTCAATAATTTCCCTCTCACATTAAAACACACACACTTTTCTGTCACTGTATGTCAGAGAAAATGTGTGTGTGTGTGTGTGTGTGGTAGCCCCAAATGTAACCTCTTACAAAATTCAAACCATGCCCTCACACATCCCCACATACACTCCGTAACCCTGTGTGTGTGTGTGTGTGTGTGTGTGTGTGTGTGTGTGTGTGTGTGTGTGTGTGTGTGTGTGTGTGTGTGTGTGTGTGTGTGTGTGTGTGTGTGTGTGTGTGCTTTTCTCCCTCCTCCTCCTGTCCAATGAAAACACCATGATGAGTGTTTCCAGCCTGCTGTCGGTGTGGTGTGGGTGTGTTGTTGTTCTCATCCACTTTATTGTTTGAAGGATTTAGAAAACCCTCCTATGCTATTTTTAGAACCTCCTTGTTGTTTTTTTCCTGAAAACATCAAAAAATAAGCAGTTTCATAAATTGTGTTTTGATAGGTTTCGCATTTCATTTGCTGACCCTGCAGAGCTGTGCTTCCCCCAAATTGCTGTGTTTGTGTCAGACACAGCTCTAAGGTTCAGCTCTGAGGCTCAGCTCTGAGGCTCAGCTCTGAGGCTCAGCTCTGAGGCTCAGCTCTGAGGCTCAGCTCTGAGGCTCAGCTCTGAGGTTCAGCTCTGAGGTTCAGCTCTGAGGCTCAGCTCTGAGGTTCAGCTCTGAGGTTCAGCTCTGAGGTTCAGCTCTGAGGTTCAGCTCTGAGGCTCAGCTCTGAGGTTCAGCTCTGAGACTCGGCTCTGAGGCTCCGAGGCTCTGAGGTGCAGTATAAACAACTTTAAAAATACAAACAGAGTTAAAAGGGTTAAAACAATCAAAACCATTAAAATATTGTTTTTTTTTTATTAGGCCTGAAGCTGATTTAGAGACCTGGGGGGAAAATGTTTTTCTGTGATATTTTTACTGCAGTTTTTGTTGAGGACATTTTGTCCTGTTATGTCTTCAGAGCATGGTACATTTAGAGGACCAATAAAGGTAATGAGCATGATTTTAGATTAGGGCTGTGCAATTATCGCAATCGCAATTGCAATGTCAGCACATGCAATTACGTAATCGCAAAAGAGGTTATCGAAATCGCAATCACAATGTCAGCACATGCAATTCAGATTTTTCTCCATGATAACCAAGCAAGTCTGTAGACTCATCATGACACAACTTTTTTTATTAAATCGCAAGCACAATCGCAATCGCATTATTGTCCACCTAATCGCAAATCACACCTTTTCCCCAAATCGTGCAGCACTATTTTAGATAAACTGACTTGACCTTCATCCCTCAGTCCATCCAGGTTCATTGTGACCTTTTCCTGTTACCTCCATATTAAGTCCATCTTCCTGTCTGAGCGTTATTCATCAGAGCAGGTTAACCCTGATGCTCATCGTCTGGGAGCTCAGAGGTCTGTGTGTGTGTGGCTCCCAGAACTCCTTGTTTGCTATCAGGAGGAAATGCTGGGATTTGTCCATGCAGTCAGCTGATGGTGAGTGATGGATGGGTCCCTGTACAGATGGAGCTTTATGGTTTGATGTATTTCAGGAATAAACCAGATGTTTGTCTGGAAATAAGCAGCTATAGTGTTGTGTTGTTTTGTCTTACAGAAGTGATAAAAAGTCTGATGTATTTTTATCATGAGCCACAGCAACAGACTCTGTCCTTCACACAAAAACAAAATGGACATAAACATGTCAGCGCGACTTTCTGAGGTGGGCCTCCTCCTCTCTCATTGTGAGATATGTTTTCATGTTGGAGCCGCGCTGCGTGTTTTTAATGTGTGGCTGTGTTAATATTTGTGTGTGCTGCTCCTTTAACTGCTCTGTCTGACCTCAGCGTCACTTAATGCTGCATGTCTCCTCTTAATGTGCTCTGTGCTGTTTTCTCTCTTTCCAACCACAGCCTCAGTTGCTCTCTCCCTCAGCTCCCCCCATCCCCCAATCCCCCTTTTTCTTCATTTTCACACATATCACACTTACTCACACTTTTCCCTCTGTCTGTCTGTCTGTCTGTCTGTCTGTCTGTCTGTCTGTCTGTCTGTATGTATGTATGTAAGTATGTATGTCTGCCTGTCAGACTGTCTGCCTGGCTGTCTGTATGTCTGCCTGTCTGTCTGTCTGCCTGTCCGTCTTTCTCCCTCTCTGTCTGTCTGTCTGTCTGCCTGTCTCTCTGTGTACCATAATAACAGTTCAGATTCACTGTGGTCAGATGTTCCACTGGCTGTCTGAGTCTGAAGGGTGTGTGTGTGTGTGTGTGTGTGTGTGTGTGTGTGTGTGTGTGTGTGTGTGTGTGTGTGTGTGTGTGTGTGTGTGTGTGTGTAGACAGGGTGTAAACCTGCTGTGTCTCCCTCCTCTCCTCTGTTTTGGGTTTCCTCCTCCTCCTCCTCCTCTTGTCCTCTGGCCTCAGCAGAGAAGCACACAGACTCTGATGATCAGTCTGAAGTTGTTACAGCAGATAAATCTGCTCACCATAAACGGCGTGCTCTGAAGACATGCAGGAGCTTTGATTCATGGTGCATGTTTTCACTGATAGTCCTCTGATCTGTTGGAGTTGTACTTAAAGAGGATCAGTATGAATTTAGGACCCCAGAGTTGTTTAGTCTCTAAACATGGATCTGATGAAGTCTGACTGAAGGAGTGAAGACACTAAATGTTCAACCCGCTTCATTGTGTCATTCAATATGAGATTAATCTGAGTTTCACCAGAAGACAACACTTTCTCTGACATAACCAAGGCAGAGCAGGGTCACTTCAGGTCATTCTGTCATTGTTTGTCTGCTGGAGGCTTCATGAGCATGCTCCAGAGTGACTCACTTCCTGCTCTGTTTAACCTGACATTAAGATTCTGACTGACCCACTGGTTTACAGGTTAAGCAACAGTCAGAAAAAAAACGAAAACAGACAACAGTCAAACAACAGTCAGACAAAAAACTAAAACAGATAGATATCAGACAACAATCAGACAAAATTCATCCAACAAACAGAAACAGACAAGTCAGAAAAGAGTCAGAGAACAGTCAGAGAACAGAGAACAGTCAGACAACAAACTAAAAACAGAAACTAACCAGACAACAGTCAGACAACATTAATCCAACAAACTGAAAACAGACAAGAACCAGAGAACAGTCATACAACGAACTGAAAATAGACAAGAGGAAGACAACAGTCAAACATCAGTCATACTACAAAACTGGAAACAGTCAACAGTCTAACAACAATCAAACAGCAGTCAGAAAACAGAAAACTGTCTGACAAGAGTCAGACAAAAAACAAAAAACAGACACACAAGAGTCAGACAACATTCATCCAACAAGAGACAAGAGTCAGTTTAGAGAGTGACATCAGTCATACAAAAGTCATACAACAAACTGAAAACAGACAACAGTCAGACAACAGTCAGACAACAGTCGGACAACAGTCGGACAACAAACTAAAAACAAACAGACAACAGTCAGAATACAGACTGAAAGCAGACAACAGTCAGACAATGAACTAAAAGAAAGGAGTCAGAGAACAGTCAGACAACAAACAGAAAACAGACAAGAGTTAAACTGCAGTAAGAAAACAGACAACAGTCAGAATACACTCACACAACAAATGTTAAACAGATGAGAGTAAGACAACAGTCAGACAACAGTCAGAAAATAGTTGGAGAACAGTCAGAGAACACGCTACAGAGAAGAGACTGAGCACAGTTGATGATGCACAGCTAAACTCATAGTCTTAGAGTCTGCAGGGTGATGCTTATGCTAACAGATTTAGCTCCAGCAGCTTTCAGTCTGTGTGTGACTTTAACATGTGAGGGAGGTTTTGCTTATCCTGATCAGTGCCCTGCTGCAGGATCAGTTTTAATCCTTCAGGTTTCTAAAACTGTTCCTTGACATGTCCTCACCCCGACCTCTGAAACAGTAGAAGCAGCCGTGCTCACATCCTCCTCTGAAGTGACCTGATGTGGTCTGCGGAGTTTTGACTGTCCTCTCTAATTGGCTGAGGTTAAGGGTCAGGGTGTGGGATTTAAACTTTGTGGCATTGTTTTTGGAGAACAGTCTTTATGCTGGTTTCTGTCCTCTGTGGAGGAATCCTTCCCTGACGTCTGTGACGTGGGCCTATGGGTCTCCTGGTCTGATGCGGAGCTTCATGTTAAAGATGGAAACATTTCTGAAAAAGATTCTCATCCATCTGTTTCAGGACACAAGCAGGTCTTTGTTTGTCACAGACTCAGGGTGATGCAGGGATAAAGCGGTGTAGTGTTTTGTTGACATGTTAAGGTTGAAGTTAATCAGACGGTAGCGCGTGGTGTGTTGGAGCCGTGACGTGAAGGGGATCATGTCTCTGCTGTGACGTTCCTCTCAGTGACTCAGCCTTGGTTCAGTCTGTGGTTTGCTGTTATTTAAAGTCTCGTTCCAGCGGTCAGGGTCTTGGCAGCTCCTCTAAAACCTCGTAGTGTAGGTCAGAGGATGGACTCAGGGTTCAGCCTCCGCCTCCAGCTCAGTGTGAATTCATGTTTGTGTAAGGAGATGCTCCCCAGAGGCTAAGAGATGTTTTGATCTCCTTCTTTGAATTAATTCGAGAAACCTGAGAGGTCAGGGGTCAGGCTGCTGGGATATTCTGATCTGATGTTTATACCATTAAACCACAAACTGAGACTTTAGGATCCCCATCACTGCTGCTCTTTGTCTGCAGGCTATGCAGAGACATTAGTGTTACTCTCAGTCTGTGTTAAAATTTCTCATTTATATCTTTTTTTTTTATTCCAGCTGCTCAGGGATGGATTCACAACTTGAAGAGAACTTTAACATCTACAAACAAACAAACAAACAAAAACTTCCTGCACATGTCAGATAAAGTGTTCTTGTGTGATTTTGGGTGGACTGACCCTATAACCCTTGAATAACTAATAAATCCTGCTAAGCTTTATGAATCATGCCAGATACTTTCCAAATGAAGTTCATGAGCTCCTAATGTCAGACTGTATCTCCCTGATGCTCCATGTGACATGAAGACTGGCGCTTCTCCATCACATGATGGAGTCTGAAAGTTTGGATTCAGACCAAGTGAAGCAGGGATCTCCCCGAGCCGAGCTCCTCTTCCTCTGTCTTCATCACTCTAATGGTCTCATACTAACTAGCACCAGGCTCAGAGATCTCTGCTCTTTTCAATCTGTGCATGCTGCAGGAAAACCGCCTTCAACTCCAAATCCCTCTGAGATACCCGAGACAGTTTCTTCCAGGGAGACCTGAGAGAGACTGGTGTGACATGAACTTTAAAGTTTCTCATGTGTTGGTCTTCTTGCAGTGATGGAGCTGGACTCTTAGTTTCCTCCTGGAGCTTGAGTATAAATCAGAATCTGTTCCTTTAAAAATCATTTACATGTTTGTGCTCTCATGAATCAGATTCATTCAGGATCGGCCTCAGACTGGAGCTGTACAGTAGCCATCTGCTGGTCATATGACTCCTTTGTGCCCCCCCCCACACACACACACACACACACACGCACACACATGCACAAACACACACACACACGGTTGCTTGGAGGCAGGAGGAGTCTTGGCTGTTGAGTGTTTTACTGTCGGGAGCTTCCAGAGATAGGATAATGTGAACACACACACACACACACACACACACACACACACACACACACACACACACACACACACACACACACACACACACACACAATCACACACACACACACACAATCACACACACACACACACACAGGGAGAGAGAGGGAAAGGGAGAGGGCGTGTTTGTGTGTGGTGTGTCAAACACTCAGTAAGGGAGTTGTCACAGAGTGAGAGAGCAACACAGAGGAGAGGTCGACATGCCGAAGTGGATGAGCTTTAAACTTTTCAAAGAGAGCAGCAGAGTGAGTACAACCTAATCCAGGCTCAGAGCCCAGGTCAGGAGCTGACTGATTCTGATCGAACTCTAACACTGATCGAACTCTTACACTGATATAACTCTAACTTTGATCTAACTCTAAATCTGATCAAACTCTAACTCTGAACTAACTCTAACATGGATGGAACTCTAAGTCTGGCTGAACTTCAACACTGATCGAACACTTACACTGATCTAACTCTAACTTTGATCTCACTCTAGCTCCGATCCAACTTTGATCTAACTCTAAATCTAATCAAACTCTAACACGGATAGAACTCTAAGTCTGACTAAACTCCAACACTGATCTAACTCGAACTCTAAACTAACTAACTCTGATCTCAGTCGAACTCTGATCTAACTCTTACACTGAACTAACTCTTACACTGGTCTAACTCGAACTCTGATCTAACTTTAACCCTGATCCAACTCTAACTTTTATCAAACTTTAACACTGATCTACCTCTAGGACTGATCAAGCTCTAACTCTAATCTAACTCTAAGACTTTTTTGGGACTTAACACTGGTCTAACTCTAAAAGCTGTAATGACTGTAGTATATGATTTTATAATACTTGAATAACTGTGGTGTCTGATTGTTTAAAGCTTTAAGGCTTATAGTATCTGTATAGATCTTAAATGACTGTAGAATTTGATTGTTCAGAGCTTTAATGACTGAAATGTTTAATTAGTCAGAGCTTTAACGATTGAATTCCTTGATTGTCTATAACTTTAATGACTGGGTCGTTTGATTATTTAGAGCTTTAATGACTGTAGTATTTAATTGTTTGAAACTTTAATGTCTGGAGTGTCTAAATGGTTAGGCCTTTAAAGACTATAGAGTTTGTTTGTTTAGAGCTTTAATGACTAAAACATCTTTTTAAAGCTTAAATGACCATAGAATTTGATTGTTTAGAGCTTTAATGGCTGAAGTGTCTGTTTAGATCTTGATAACTATAGTGTCTTATTGATTAGAGCTTTAATAACTGTAGTCTTTAATTGTTTAGAGCTGTTATCCTCAGCCTGTGGGTCCCGAGGGGAACATAAATCTGATTGGCTCTGATAGTCTCTATTTGAAACCACTTTACTGGTGTCATCTTTTTGGGGGGGCTAGTACAGACCAGTGTTCTCTGTCCTGACCCATGTCTCAGACTTATGTCTCCCTGGTGAACACACACAAAGCTGCACACTGGTGGGTCAGTGAACACCTGTGAGACACAGTCAGGAGCAGCACAGGTTTAAAGGTTGGCTGAATTCTTAAACAGATCAGGATTTACAGACACAAACACTGAATCCTCCACAGGCTGTGGAGGAACAGGAGTGGGGACTGAATCTGAGCTGGTCTGAGTCTGGTTTGAGGGAATCTGGCTCAGTTTAAAGACCTCAGGACCATATGCATCACATGTGGGAGAAATATGCAGATCATTCAGCTCAGATCAGCAGCTCTCTACTTCAAAACAATAAGTTAGAGCAGACAGCAGAGGAGCTGACATGGGGCTGTAGAGTTTGACACCATCAGCAGCATCATCATCATCATCACCATCATCATCATCATCACCATCATCATCAGATAGCCCATCTCTGCTCCTGAGAACCTGAGCTCTGCTGTGTCTGGCTTTCTCTCAGCCAGATTTGACCTCACTGATGTCTGAGGCATGTGTTCAGGCTCTGTTTGCACACACACCTCCATGTTTGAGCTGATCTTCCTCGTGAGGTCCAGCACTGGTAGAGACCACACTCCTCTGTCTTTGAAGTGGACCTGTGGTTCAGTGAACATCTTTCTGCCTCGCTGAAAACTGCTGAAGGTCTCACGAGCTGCCGGCTCCCTGCAGACATTAACACCTTCACACCTTCATGAGTCAGCATCAGAGCGGAGAGGCTCTCAAGTCCAGGTCCTAGTCTCTGCTCAAACTTAGCAGCTGACCCAGATCCAGATCATGCACACTGTTGACTTTCACTAACCTGACTGCAGAACTGAGTGTGTGTTGTGTGATGGAGGAGGTTAATGGTTAAACAGGGTGTGTGTGTGTGTGTGTGTGTGTGTGTGTGTGTGTGTGTGTGTGTGTGTGTGTGTGTGTGTGTGTGTGTGTGTGTGTGTGTGTGTGTGTGTGTGTGTGTGTGTGCCAGGCAGGCAGACAGACAGACAGGAAACAGGCTGTTAGCTGCCACAGAGAGACGGGGTGAATAAATAGTGAGCTGCAGACGTCTGAGCTGGAGTCAGAGTTTGGCTCATATTAAAGAGAGGAGCTGCAGACAAACACTGAGTACAGTTCACGGTCTGACCCAGATCCAGCTGGGGCAAAGGAAGTGCTCAGAAGAGATGTGCCTGCTCTGAAGTTTACCGTGTTTGACTTTCACCTCTGTTTAAAGCAGTGCTGTCTGAAAAACTTCCCGTTAAGTTGGTTTTCCTCTCAGAAAGTTCCCTTTGGACTCAGTCACACCTCAGGCTCAGCTCTGACAGATTACTGATCACCTCCTGGGATAGAAAACTACAGAGAGACATGGTTTCATCCTGCGACAGAATGAACCAGTGTGAAAGGTTCAGACTGGAGAGGGAGTTACTGCTGAAGCTGTGTCTGAGTGCTGCAGGCCAGCGGAGTCCTGAAGCTGGGATGTGATGTGTGCTGATGGTATAATCCAGAGATTGATGATAAATGCCGGGGGAGTCATATGTTTCAGTGCTGTGTCCAGTTTTCTCCTCTGTCCACGCCTTGTTGCTTATCCCCCCTGAGAAGAACAGAACCATCTCCTTATGTCATGACAAACACATCTGCACTGTGAGTCTCCTGTGTGATGCAGGAGCTGCTCAGACCTGTGTTGATGGTCTACCTCTCTCAGAGCTCGTCCTGCAGTGAGCGCGCTCACACTGAGGTTTGGGTTTTTGACCCTGCAGCTGATTGGCTGCTCTGGTTGGACTGACGGTCTCACTGAACCGTAGCAGACTGAGGTCAGCTGAAGTCCTCACTCTGGTTTCTTCTGCTCCTGATCCTGGACCAGTTGCACTGGTTTCTGTGGTGCTCCTTTGCCCCTCATGCCAGCAAACACCTCCTGGTGTTTAACCCAACATGATCATTTGACTTTGCTCTGAATCCTGGTCATGTCTGCAGTCATACATGGGCATTTTACGCTCTGTGCAGGTGTGTGTGTGTGAAGCTACAGCAGGTCAGCAGGTCCCTGCTCAGACTGACCAGCTGGGTGTTGGCTGCAGGTTGTTGATGGTAAACACAAGCGTGAGCGCTTAAACACGCCGTCACGGAGTGTGCCGTAGAGACATTAAACATGAGGTGACACACACTAACCTCCCAGACCAGATCTATAAAGGACCTTTTTGATGGTGTCTTGGTCTAGAGGTCTTTGACCCTGCTCTCTGCAGTCGGTCAGCTCTGGGGCTTAACGTCCCTGTCTCAGGAACAAAATGTCTTCAGTGAGTGTGAGCTCAGTGAAATGAGTTTCATACGAGGAGAGCTCCGTTGAGAGGAGCTTGGTGGTCCATGTCTCTCAGAGATGTTTTCACAGAACCACAGCGTTGCGTCAGTTTCTGGCAGCTTCACAAGCTCTGAAACACTCACACAGGAGTCCTCCGGCTGTTATACAGCACAGAATGAATGTTCTCTCTGCACAGAATCATTGATCTTCACATCTTCATCAATTTCACCTCTCTTTGGCTGAGCTACAGCTTCTCCAGACGTTACATTTCATTTTATTTCTGTTCATTATCCGTGCAGAGAGAAAGATCAGCACGAGACACAAACTACCCCGTATTTATCTCCTCCTGTTGGCAAATGAATGAATGCTAACTTCACTCTGAGGTGTGTGTGTGTGTGTGTGTGTGTGTGTGTGTGTGTGTGTGTGTGTGTGTGTGTGTGTGTGTGTGTGTGTTTGTAGGTGTGTGTGTGTGTGTGTTCTCCTCTTTGTGAGACCATCTGTCAGGTATAAACTTACCTGAGCTTAATAGACACAGGGTGGCCTGTTGCTAGGAGATCTCCAATCTGCAGAGAGCACCTGCGGATACACACACACACACAAACACACACACACACACACAAACACACACACACACACACACACACACACACACACACACACACACACACACACACACACACACACACACACACTGAAAGTTTCCAAGACAACAGTAGAGCAAAGAGGCAGAGAGAGGGACAGGGGGGGCTGAGGTTTTGAAGCTTCAGGTCTGAGGGTAGACCCACCTGGTTGGACTCATCCTCTGCTGACTCTGCAGGACTTTAAAGTCAGACAGTTCAGGACTCTGTGAGGGAACATCAGGTCTAATCCAGCCCTTAAATTGGGACAGGAAGCCCAGTCTGAGCTGTGGTGTTGTTT